>NW_005371769.1:2916643-2919995 GCF_000412655.1 Myotis brandtii | reverse complement strand
AAAAAAAGAGGGATCTCTTACCCTTTGGGACAGCATGGATGAACCTGGAGAATATTATGCTAATTGAAATAAGCCAGTCAGAGAAAGACAAGTATCACATGATCTCACTTATTTGTGGAATCTAATGAACAAAATGAATTGATCAACAAAATAGGACCTGAGGCATGGAGACATGGAACAGACTGACATACCTTGATGTGGGGTTGGGGAGATGAGAAGAGATAAACCAAAGAACTTATATAGTTATATGTATAGCCCATGGACATGGGCATAGGGTAGTGAAGACCTGGGGCATGGGTAGGGGCTGAGAGGAAGGCGGGGGGAAGGGGAAACATCTCTAATACTATCAACAATAAAAAATACATATTAAAGATAATAATAGTACTAGTCACCTATAGTACTTATGGGATTTTAAGAAGTCAAATTTACAAAGTACATATAGATGTTCCTCAATTTACAGTGGGGTATGTCCCCATAAACCCACTATAAGTTGAAAATATGGTTGTAAAAAATGCACTTACTACATCTAACTACTGAACTTCATTAGTCTCATCTACTTAACTGTGCTCAGAACACATTATACAAAAAAACCATGGCAACACAGTGCACTTCAGTGTTGTTTGTTGACCCTGGCAATGGTGTGCCTGACTGGGAGCTGTGGCTTGCTGCCCCTGGCCACAAATTGCTAGTCTGGGCAAAGATAAAACTTCAAAACCTGAAGAATGGTTTCTACTAGTTTCACACCAGTGTAAAGTAAAAAATTATAAGTTGAACCATTGTAAGTTGAGGACTTTCTGCACTTAAAATAGTACCTGGCACATTATAAACAACATTTTTAAAAATATATATTTTTATTGATTTCAGAGAGGAAAGGAGAGGGAGAGACAGAAACATCAATGATGAGAGAGAATAATTGATTGGCTATCTCCTGAACGCCCCCCATTGGGGACTGAGCCCACAACCCGGGCATGTGCCCTTGACTGGAATCAAACCCGGGACCCTTTAGTCCTCAAGCCGACGTTCTATCCACTGAGCCAAACCGGCCAGGGCTAAACACCATTTTTTAAAACTTCATTTAAAAGCTTTCAAGCACAAGTGAGTAGGAATGGCTGTGACATTATGAGATTTAAGGAAGAAGTCAGGGATGGACAGAGAGAAAATAGTGTATGAGAAGAACCTCAGATCCAGTAGTTTTACTTT
Organism: Myotis brandtii; assembly: GCF_000412655.1. NCBI lineage: Eukaryota > Metazoa > Chordata > Mammalia > Chiroptera > Vespertilionidae > Myotis > Myotis brandtii. The sequence continues at coordinate 2,918,795 of NW_005371769.1, read as the reverse complement.
CAATCAAGAGAAAGATCTATAGTTTCCTATCAGTCTGTACTTTCTTGAAGCATTTTGGAAAGATCAATTACTTCTCTAATTCAAGGAGAAGTACAAATTCTTAAAGTTACAATTCTACTAGAGTAAAACATCTGTTTTGTAACACTAATGACAACTTATTACAAACATTATATTGCCTAAGGATCAATTTTTAGAATTATATGTTTTCTCATATAGAGGATTAAATCTTAAAAAGAAGTGAACAGATACATTAGACATTTAAAAAAATTCTATATTTAATATTTTAAAAGGCTTTTAGAAATTATTAATCTAAATTGTTTCTATTTACCTTTACTAGCAATTTCTCTTTCAATGAGTGTGAAACTTCTTGTTCACATTCTGATTCTGAATTTGAGAGATCTTTATAATTTTTTTTTGTGTTTGCTGCTCTTCGTGGAAGTCTGGTTCTCCCATCTAGAATGGTTTCATCTACCTTTTTGGTAATATTCTTCTTGGGTGTCTTGGGGAGAAAAATTCCTGAATATTATATCAATATTTGAGTTACAAGAAGCACAAGTTATTTGCTATAATATATTTCTAGAAATAAAAGAGATTTCAGATTAATATTTTTAAAAAGACAGGAGAATTTTACAAAAAAGACTGGAATACACCAGAGTATTACTTAGTGATAAAAAACCTAGAGAATATCATGTTAACTAAAGTAATTCAGAGAAAAACAAATACTGTATAATTTCAATTACATGTAGAATCTCAAAAACAAAACAGAAATCAACGCATAGATACAGAGCAAACTGATGGCTGCCAAAGCGGGAGGGGGTAAGGAAGGACAAAGGGGATAAAGATTAAGAAGCACAAACTTCCAGTTATATATTTTAAAAAGACTGGATTTTACATTTCCATTCCAAATATCTTCTCTATTGCCTTTTTATCACTGTCATTAAAGGTTTGAAAGGCCTGATTTATATTACCTAACTTAAGTAAAAAAGAGAGAGAAAAAAAGAGATGTCAAAAATACCTTTCACCACAGAATAAAATAGACCTAAAACAGGCTAACATGTTTAAAAAGGCAGAAGGTAGGAAGTAAGGGTGCAAAGACTGACACAATTATGAGAAACAAGTGACTGATAAGGATAAAATTATGTGATGACACATGAATTTTTTTTCATGATAAAGAGAAAAATGATTTTAAAGGGATGTTTGAACACAAACTTGCAAGTTTTACCATTTTAGATCTTGGTTGTTCCCTTTCCAAAGATGGTCCTGCAATTCAAGAAAATAAGGTTAAATTTTTCAAATGGTTAAAAACTGGCATTTCCCTTCTCCTTTATATTATAAAACTTTTTAAACATACTAGAGAATATGTAACTTAAGTTATAAAGTTAACATCCATGATGCTACTATTCAGTTTAGGAACTACAGTGGAACCTCGATTCTCAAATTTAATGCATTCCAGAAGGCTGTTCGAGAAGCACTGAATCATTTGTTCAAACACTGAATCATTTTTTCCCATTAGAAATAAGGTAAATTGAATTAATCTGTTCCAGACCCCCAAATGATTCCATTTTATTTAACCCTAGAGGCCCAGTGCACAAAATTCATGCATGGGTGGGGTCCATAGGCCTGGCCAGTGATCAGGTCCAATTGGGGCCAGGCCGATCAGGGCCCGATGGTTGCCGGGCGGGGTGTGGAAGGAACAGACACCGGACGCGGCCACTGCCGTCATCATTGGCAGCCCGCCACCGTGTAGTACCCCACCTCCCCCCCCTCCTCCTTTCCTCACTGCTGCGCCACCACCACAGCGGGCGGGTGGCATGCTGATCGGGGCCTGCTGGCCAGAAGGAGGGATGAGGCATGGGAGGTTGGCTGCCGGCCCCGAGGAGGGAGCCAGCCCTTAGCCCACCTGGGAAAGGGGCCATGTCTACCGCTACCCATCCCCAATTCTCCTTTCCAACCCTGGGAGCCGGCCCTAATCGAGTGATCAGGGCCTGCCGGCTGGTGGGGGGGGACCCCAGGAGGTTGGCCGGCTGGGGGTGGTTGGCTGTGGGAGCGCACTGAACACCAGGAGTCTGCTCCTGCATTGAGCATCTGCCCCTGGTGGTCAGTGTGCGTCATAGCAACCGGTCGTTCCAGTTGCTTAGGCTTTTATATATAT
>NW_005371769.1:2905605-2913798 GCF_000412655.1 Myotis brandtii | reverse complement strand
TATAATCGCTCTGATTGGCTGGTGGGCGTGGCTTAAGGCATAGCGAAGGGACGGTCAATTTGCATGTTTGTCTTTTATTAGTGTAGATTTCTTATACATAATACAATGTGTAATGCACTGTGTCATCTATAAACACTTCTTAAATTTATCGAACCACCCTCTACTAGCCTTACATGAATTTTAAATATATCACTGCCTCTGAAATGCTATCACAGGGTAACTGCTTTTCCTTTATCCAATCAACAACAGTTTTTCTACCTATTCAATTGCCCAGGATTGTTGTTTTATGAGCACTTTCACATCCTTATCAACATTAATACTCTTTTTTTTTAATTGCTGATCTGTGGTCTTTATTCTTTTTTTTTTTATTTTTTATTGATTTCAGAGAGGACGGGAGAGGGAGCGATAAAAACTTCAATGATGAGAGAACCGTGAATTGGCTGTCTTCTGCACACCTCCTACTGGGGATCAAGCCCACAACCCGGGCATGTGCACTTGACTGGAATCAAACCAGGGACCCTTTAGTCTGCAGGCCAAGGCTCTACCCACTAAGCCAAACCAACTAGAGCAACATTAACACTTCTGATGGTCTCTTTATGTTTTAAAATTGTGTTAATCATTGTATTCACCAGCAACAAAAACATTCCCTCCTTTGTTGCCTGAGAGATGCTTTTTGTCATGCTGAAGTATCAGCATGAAAGGGTTATCAGGTTGAAAACTGAAGTTTTGTCGACAACAGAGACATTATTTCTGTGAACAACTTGGTGGAGAACCACACTGTTTGAGATGGGAGATGCTCAAGAAATGAGGTTTGACTGTTTGACTGTAGATTGTCAATATGTTGAATCTACTTATATGTATTTTTTATGTGATTCTCTACATTCCCTCTGCTAAAGGGTAATCACTATCCTGAAATCTGTGTTTCTCATTCATTTGTCTCAAAAAAGGTTTTAATTCACAAATATGTATCCCTAATCAATACAATCAACTTTATAAAATAGTCATGTTTTATGTAATAATCTATGACTTGCTTTATTTTTCACTCATTCGGTTTCTGAGATTTATTCACATTCTTGAGAGTAGCTTTAGACCTTATTCCCTTTTTCCTTTCAAGCACAATTTCAATTTCCTGAATATTCTCTGAAGTCTAAGAAGTGGGATTATCCAAGCAAAGCAAGCAATGAAGTTCTGGAAGGAAGATTCCCAGTCTTGGCAATAAGACAGCTCAGACATATTGACTTATCATTCAGTCCTTCAGCAGAGGGAATGTGGAGGATCGCATAAAAGAATACATATAATTAGATTCAACATACTGACAATCTACAGTCAGTCAGACCTCATTTCTCAAACGTCTCCCATCTAGAACAGTGTGATTCTCCACCTAATTTTTCACAGAAAAAATGTCTCAGTTGTCGACCCAAACTTCAGTTTTCAACCTGATAACCCCTGACAAAAAGCATCTATTGGGCAACAAAGGAGAGAATGCTTTTGTTGCTGGTGAAATCAATGATTAACACAATTTTAAAACATAAAGAGACCATCAAGAGTGTTAATGTTGCCCTAGATGGTTTGGCTCATGGATAGAGCATTGGCCTGCGGACTAAAAGGTCCCTGGTTTAATTCCAGTCAAGGGCACAAAACAATTCACTCAGAAGTTCAACTTTAAAAGTAATTACTGACTACAATATTCTAACCTTTCATGTCTCCCAAGATCTCTAATCTTCCACTTTGTCTTTATTTATACATCTTCCCACTAGACTGTAAGTTCCCTGAGAACATGTGAATCTTATGTTTCTCCAATGCTTCAAAGTCCACTAACTATGACTAGATCTAGCCACATCTTTGAACATTTTCCCACAAATTTGATCTACATTCTAATTACTGCAATACTGCATCCTCTAAGCACACTAAGCTACTTCATACTTCTGTCTCTTTTTTATGATAATCCTGCTGCTTCTCTTCCTTGTGCATATGACTGGCCTCTCATCTGTTTTCAAAAATCAGCCTCATATCTAAATACATGACAAAGTTCATTTCCATATCTCTATTTTTATTTCTTTTTAAGCCATTACCTCTTCTCCCACCTCACAGGTTGCTACTGGTTATTTTTATCCTGAAATAAAATAAAAGCTGACTCCCAGAAAAAAGAATATAAAAAGATGTAGGAGCCTCTGGGACAACTTCAAGGGTACCAACATTTGCATCATGGTAGTGCTGGAAGGAGAAGAGAGTGAGCAAGAAGTTGAAAATCTATTTGAAAAAATGACAGAAAACTTCCCTTACCTGGTGAAGGAAATATTCATACAAGTACAGGAAGCTCATAGTGTACCAAATAAGATGTATCCAAAGAGGCCCACACCAAGACACATCATAATTAAAATGCAAAAGTTTAAAGACAAAAAATCTTAAGAGCAGCAAGAGAAAAGCAGTTAGTTTCCTACAAAGAAGCTCCCATAAGACTGTCAGCTGATTTCTCAACAAAACCTTTGCAGGCAAGAAGGGATTGGCAAGAAATATTCAAAGTGATGAAGAGCAAGGACTTACCACTAAGGCTATTCTATCCAGCAAAGCTATCATTTAGAATTGAAGGACATATGTAGAGTTTCCCAGACAAGGAAAAGCTAAAGGAATTTACCCCAAACCAATATTACGTGAAATGTTAAAGGGTATTTTTAAAGAAGTAGAAGAGTAAATAAAAAAATATGAACAATAATATGGCAACAAATGCATATATATCAACAAATGAATCTAAAAACAAAATAAAGAAGCAGAACACAAACAGACTGTAGATACAGAGAACATTTTGATGGTTGCCAGATGGGAAGGGAGTTGGAATGGGTAAAAAAATGAAGGGATTCAGAGGTACAAATTGGTTGTTACAGAATAGTGATGGGGTTGTAAAATATAGCATAGGGAATATAGTCAATAATATTCTAATAACTATGTATGGTGTCAGGTGGGTACTAAATTTATCAGGATGATCACTTAATAAGTTATATAACGTCAATCACTAGGATATACATGTGAAACTAATATAATATTGTATGTCAAATGTAATTGAAAAAAAATGATTTAAATTAAAAAAGCTGATTCCCTTAAAATAAATATAAATTTAACAGCTGAGTTATGTTGTCTTCTATTAAAAACGGAATATATCAAGTCTTTGCGTTTTAGTAAACATTAAAATTGATGTTAAACAATGAAAATGGTCATTATGTCTAGCCCAAAACACATACCTCAAACTCTTATCCAACTACTTCAGGAGATTTACTAGAGAAAGCAGAAGCCATATATATGCTAGCAAAACATTCTGTGAAAATTTGGGAAAAATATTTCTACAAAAAAATTGTTTTCCTTTCAATATATATTTGCTGCATCTATATCAATTCCTAAAACTTATGTGTGTTGGGTATGGCAGGGAATGGGGATGTTGTCCAAGCTTTGATTTTATTTAGGGTGCTGGGTTCATGAGTACTTAATATAATTATTCACAATAAATACCCAATAACTGAATAACAGTAGGCCAAGAACAGATACATGGTTACAGTATGTCATGAACCCAAGATCATGATAAATCATATTTTATGTCCCTAAAGTTCCCATTTTAAAAAAGCAATTTAAATATAACCATGTTACAAAAGTAATAAAACAAAAAGCAAAACCACTGTAGTGTTTGTGTATTTGCTTTCACTCTTTTTTCTATTCATAAGGGTGTGTAATAAAAAATACTATCCACATATAAAAATATACTTAGCTACCAACAGAGCATTTTATATAGCTGAAATAGTAAAATTATTTGCAACATTTCTCTATAAAGTGATTTCTTACTTGATTTCGCACTTTTCTCTTTCTTCTTCACACTTTTATTTCTGCTATATCCTATTAGCTGTGGTTTCGATTTTGATTCTCTTAGCCAGCTAATGTCAGTCTTGCCGTCATCACAGCTGTATTCTGTGTCAGTATCACTAAAGAGGTTTTTATTTTTATGACTTGTTACCTATTTAAAAAAAAGAATACTTGTAATAGATGAAGAAATGTGTCTTATATGGCATCCAAAGTAAGTTAAGCCAAAAAAAAAAAATCCACAAACAAAACAACAAACAGAAAAACTAACTTCTCATGTTTTTAGCAAACTAATCTACCTGGCATTAAGGACCTATCCAAGAAGTCATGAGAAAATCCAGAACAGAGATTTGTATTTTGTTTTCTGTGTTGTTGTTAATTAAAAGCTAAATCACATCAGCTTGCTTCCATAGAGACACAACCTATTACCAGCAAAGAAAGGAACTAAAATTGTCACATCTATTACTCAATGATCACAGTAGCTCAGAGACCATTAAGAAAAGTCAAATTGGGAACATGGATAAGCTCTGAGGAAAAAAAGATCTAATTGTTTATGTTTTCCAGTTCTGTGACAGTCTTTGGTAATGGAAAATTATTAAAAGAAATACTGGTTTTAATATGAGGATATTATAACTTACTCTTTTATCTTTGGTTTTGAGAGAAGGTTCGAGTTCATCATGATTCCTTAAACCAACCCTTAAACAAAAATATACATTAATTTTAATGAATCTTAAGTACTTTTTTCTTAAGGTAGCATGCATTGAACAGTTAGATCTGGATTTTCAGCCGTACTCTTTACTAATTCACTTATATAATTCTAGCCAAGTGACGTTTCCTCTCTGACCTCACTTAATTATAAAATTACAAGATTAGATGAAAGTACTACTAAGTCCTTTCAGTTTTATCATGTAAGATGTACAACTAATATTAAAAGTGCACAGAATCTGGCCCTAGCCGGTTTGGTTCAGTGGATAGAGTGTTGGCCTGAGGACTGAAGGGTCCCGGGTTTGATTCCGGTCAAGGGCACATGCCCAGGGTTGTGGGCTCGATCCCCAGTAGGGGTGTGATCAATGATTCTCTCTCATCATTGATGTTTCTATCTCTCTCTCCCTCCCCCTCTCCCTTCTTCTCTGAAATCAATAAAAAAATAATATAAAAAAGTGCACAGAATCTGCATTATTAACTTTATAAATATAGTTGTTAAAAAACACAGGATTTGAATTGTGCAGATTCCTTTATACACAGATTATTTTCAATAACTACTGCAAATGTATTTTCTCTTCCTTATGATTTTCTTTACATTTTCTTTTCTATAGCTTACTTTACTGTAAGAATACTGTATATAACACATACAACATACACAGTATGTGTTACCAACTGTTTATGTTATCAGCAAGGCTTCTGGGTCAACAGTAGGGTATTAGTAATTAAGTTTTGGGGGAGTCAAAAGCTATACTCAAATTTTTAACTACATAGGGGGTTGGTGCTCCTAACCCCCATGTTGTTCAAGGATCAACTGTAAATGCTGAAATAATAGGATAATAATGGGAGTAATCATGACAGTATTTCATATATTAAAAACTCTCAGATAAACAGGAAGGAAATGTTTAAGAAAAAGAACAATTGAAACAAGTGTATTTTAATCTGATTCAACTAATTATAATAAAACACTTACAATTTTATTGAATTATCCATACAGGCTTCTCTAGCTGTAGCTTGAAATTCCTGGATCTATATTGTGAGTAAGCATTAATTTTTTTTTCTTAGTGTCAAAATAAGGTAAACAAAAACTAAAAGAAATAAACACAAAATCTAGTTTCTATCACTTCATATAGTCTTAAGATGTGACAACAAAATTAAGTTTAGAAAGCTAGAACTGTAAAATATACTAAAAATAAAATAAAGAGTAACTGTTTTAAATTTTCAAGCCAATTGTAAATATTTTAAATTATTGTATCTATAAGAAAAGTGATTTTCTTGATGAAGTAGTCCGAGTTCCTCCATGTCCCAATTACTCATTTTTCTCTACTTCAATGCGAAGGACTTGAAAGGAAACTAAATATAGCTAGGTAGATACCAAACAAATTTTAAAATATTTAAAAATGTTTGGAAAGAGACTGAATTTCAGGTAGTGAGCACACAATGGAGTATATATATGTCTTCTTACAAAGTTTTACACTTAAATTCATGTTATTAACTAATGTTACTCCAATAAATTTAATAAAAATAAATAGAATATATATTTTAAAATATTTTAAAGCACATATGTTATAATAACGTTATGGTCATAAGGAAACCCCTCTAATGTGTGGAAATAATTATTGTGTGAAATAATTAATGTGTGAAATTTTTGCTGTATGAAGACCCCAATACTCTGTAACTTCCAAATGTGGTGAACACCCCACTATCTTGATGTGAATGCCCTAAAGCCCTTAAAGCAGAAACACCCTGCTCCTAGCACAAGGCACACCGTCTGGCTCACACTAATAAGACACAAGTTGTTTACCACCGACTATACAAGCAACAGATTTTTCTCCAGTGAACATCTCCTGCCTGATGAAAGGAGGACTCCACGTCACTGTGAGACAAGCCCCTGATTGACTGCTCTGCTGTGTGAGCCTGAACCAACTGTGGCCACCTGTCTGTCTCCATCTTCCTCGTCCATCTTTCGGTGTGCATCACCGGGTGGCCTTTGCTGGAGCCTAGGACTACTAAGAATAGGTAAATAAACCTTGTGTGACTGCATACTAATTCTGTCTTGTGTGTTCATGTGTTCCAGTTCGGCTCAGCTGTCTAGACATTGAAGTACCAGAGGATAGGCCGTTATTGCTGACTCCTGGTCATCTGCGTTTGTCCCACTAAGTCTAGACAGATAATCAATTATTGGGGCATAATTGGGACAACAACTATATGAGGATGGAAATAAAATATACACGCTAATAACTGCATCATAGTTACAAAATAAATACTGAATAAATACAAAATAACTACAGACTTCTAGCTTACCCCAAGTTTTATAATAGGCTCATCAGCTCCATTCAATTTAAAATTGTAAACATCATTCCTGTAAAAATGAAGAGAAATATTAACTCCATTATATAATACTTGTTTTCTTCAAATATAAAACAATTTATAAAATTTATGAAAAATTACTTACAATGAACGTTCAGAAGTAACATTAACAAAAGTAGTCTTCAGTTGTCTATAACTTTTTTTCTGACCCTTTTCCTAAATACAAAAGTTTACATAAAACTATTCAAACTTGTATATTACTATACTTGGCAAATAAAGAACATGTGCAATTAAATTTTCATATACTTTCTAGTTGTTTTTCCACTAATATAAATTTTACATTTGTAACAGTTTCTTTAATGTGAATTAAATAAAAGCATTAAATATCCATACTTAAAAATACTGAAAACTGCCCAGCCGGCGTGGCTCAGTCATTGAGCATTGACCTATGAACCAGGAGGTCAGGGTTTGATTCCCAGTCAAGGCATATGCCTGGGTTGTGGACTTAATCCCCAGGAGAGAGTGTGCAGGAGGCAGCCAATCAATGATTCTCATCATTGATGTTCCTCTTTCTCTCCCTCTTCCTTTCTCTCTAAAGTCAATAAAAACATATTTTAAAAATACTGAAGACTTCAGGATTAACTAAAAATATAATAGAAAGTATTGAAAATCAAATACAAAATATAAGATCTTGTTGAACTTAGATAAAATGACCTCTCTGGTATTCCACAAGCTGAATTTTAGTGATTCTAGAATCACACATAACACACAAAGCACTTTTTAAATACTGATTTGCTTTAAATTCTTCAATAGAAAAATCTTTGGAACAGGCTAAGGTTAATGTAAAATCTCAAGTGTAAGGCTCAAAATTTTATCAATCAACTAGGGCTCTTAGGGAAAAATATGTGTGAGATTATTCCTATAGACGACTGTTCAAAATGTATTCAACCTGATCAAAAAATAGTGAGGGCAGAAAAGTTATTAAATAAAATTCCATAAGACAAGGAAACAGCAACAGGTATATTTCCATAAGACAAGGAAATTGGAAGTAGCCAAAAAAGGTCTATATTTACAAAATAAAGAAGGAAGAAAGCCCAGAAGGAATAGGAGGACAATGAAAAAGGGGGGCCTCAGGAGTCACTATAGCAACCAATTTGAAAGGGAATATTGACCAATCAGAGGGGATATTAGGACACAGGAACTACAGCCTTTATAAACTATGGAAACAGGAAGTCAGTGGGACTCTTCCCCCTCACTATGTGGGAGTCTGTACTTGTTCTTTAATAAATTTCCACTGTTGCTATAAAACTTTTTTTAAATAAAATTATTTTATTAAAA
>NW_005371769.1:2896504-2904656 GCF_000412655.1 Myotis brandtii | reverse complement strand
GGCAGCCATCTTGGTTGGGTTAATTTGCATATAGTCGCTCTGATTGGCTGGTGGGCGTGGCTTAAGGCATAGCGAAGGTGTGGTCAATTTGCATGTTTGTCTTTTATTAGTGTAGATTATTAGGTACACAAATAATTAATGTCACTAAATGATTACTAATCTGAAATAATCAGACGTCTAATATAATATTTAGTAAGTTAGAAATATTAAAATGAAAATATTCATTTTAGTTGTAATTCATCTTCAATTTTATTATTTCTTTTAGCTGCTTTATATAGATTTGCATTATTCCAAAAATTTTTTCTCTCAATATGGTGTCCCCCATAAAATGTATGCACACTTTAAGAGTTGATAGCTCAATTTTGAAAATGAAATGTATTTTAATAAACACTGCCTTCAGAATTATTCAAAGTGTGTGTGTATATATTTTTGGGAAGATTATTACTTTAACTGACTTACCCTTTTCAATATGATTTTTACTACTATTCAGTTACACTTGTTCATTTCATCTATTGCATGCCAGTGTGTGCTAGGTATTACAGAAGATACAAAAAATGAGAAAAGATATTAAAGAGGATACAAAAATGAGCAAAGATGTTATACAGGATACAAAGATGATATTAAACAATTACACTCTCCTAAAAGACAGAAGTGATATAAAAATCTGCACTAGTGAAGAAGACATCAAAAGGTACCAAAATAATTGTGCAGATTCAGAATTCTTGTGCATTATGGATTCTGAGTCAGGACATCTTGGAAAGTTTTTCTAAAGAAGGCAGACTCTAAAGCAGCGGTTCTCAACCTGTGGGTCGTGACCCCTTTGGGGGTCGAACGACCCTTTCACAGGGGTCGCCTAAGACCATCGGAAAACACATATATAATTACATATTGTTTTTGTGATAAATCACTATGCTTTAATTATGTTCAATTTGTGACAATGAAATTGGGGGTCACCACAACATGAGGAATTATATTAAAGGGTCGCGGCATTGGGAAGGTTGAGAACCACTGCTAAAGTAAGTCTTACAAAGAAGAATAAAGTTTTGACAATCAGAAAAGAAGGTGGGAACCTGCTGAGTCAGTTCCAAGTTCTTTCCAAAGGTCGAAGAAAAAGAGAATAAACACTTCGGGAATCTGAAGTAATGTTTCAGATTATTAGTTTCCCTAGGAAACTAATATTAAGAAACAAGACTGACTTTGAAAGGCACTAGGGAGCCAGACTAAGTCTCCATGCTTACTTCTATAAGCAACAGGGATCCAAGAAAGGTTCTGAACAAGAGAATGACACGAGTGAAGTGCGATTTAGAAAGAAAATAGCTGGTATTGAATGGATTGGCACAAAGAAATACTAGCGGCATTAAGACTTACATAAAGGCTATTGTAGCAATCTAGGGATTAGAAATTTAGAACGCAAACTAGAAAAACAGCAGCTGGAATAGGCAGGAGAGGGAAGATTCAAGAGGAAATTACAAAATGTAAACCTCAAAACTTGAAATTAAGTTGAGAGAGAAAGTAATTGTGAGGAAATAAAAGATAATTGATATTTTAAGCCTGGGTGAATAATAAACATTGTTAACAAAAATAAGGGTTTAAGGAGGATCTACTTATGAGGGAAGATAGTATTAGGCAGACATGAGTAGAGCAAGGATGATGGGCCAGATACAGAAACTCACCAGGGCAGAAAGCCCGGATGCCTAGCAAGGGGCAAAACTGGGAAAACAAGAACCTTGTCCCCAGGGTAACCTATACTCCCTTAGCATATCACCAGGTATGCAGTTTAGAACCCCTGACCTTTTCCTCCCTAAAGATAACATCTAGGCCTCAGTTGTATTTCATCTCCAGGTCCAGAAAAGCAGCAAACAAGACAAGTGGTGCTGCCATGGCTGCCCCTGGACTGGTTACATTGACTAATGATCCCCTGCCCTGGCACCGACCAATCAGTGGAGACCACAACCCAGAAAGAGCACACCTGGAAAACTGATGAATATTCTATGGAGATACTCCCCTGAGACCTCCCCTAAGATTTCCACCTGCAAGAGAGAGAGATAAATTGGCTCAAGACAAAGGACCCAGCATGTACTCTCCCTCCCAGGAGAATGCCCTTACCGTTCCCCTTCCCCTTCCTTTCCCCCTCAGGAACATATTCCCTAACCTCTAAGGGATCCCATGAGACTTGAAACCAGGAGAGCAATGGGCAGAGGCAACTCATCCAGGGTTAACCCCCTGAACCTGTGTCCAAGGCCCCCTCCCTCTGACTTCTCAGTGAGCCAAAGCAGACCAGCCTAGGCTTTCCTGTTGCTTCTTCTATGCCCTTCCTTGTTTCACTGTCCTAGGTATATTTTTGCTGCCATCATGGAACCAATACCCTTTTGACTCAGTGCTATGTAGTCCTTCCCTTTGGCTATCCCCATCCCCTATTCCCCTTTCCTGAAATAAATTCAATTTTTCTTTATTCACCATCTGAGATAGCTATTTAGCCTGCCCACGTATCACCAACTTTAATCTTTCAGATAGGATTAGCTAGAAAAAAATGGAGACAAAGATATACTAAATCATGTCCTTCTACCATGTGAGGATGCAGCAAGAAGATGGCAGTCAGCAGATACCAAATCTGCCAGTGTTTTGATCTTGAACTTTCCAGCCTTCAGAACTGTGAGAAATAAATATTTGTTGTTTCAGCCACCCAATCTATAGTATTTTTTAAAATCCTCACAGAAGGACATGCTTAAAGAGAGGAAGGGAGACAGAAAGAGATAAACACTGATGTGAGAGAGAACGTTGATCGGTTGCCTTCCTCACGCACCCGAACTGAGGATCAAACCACAGCCCAGGTATATGCCCTTATCAGGAATTGAACCGGTAACCTTTTGGTGCACAGGATGATGCTCAACCAACTGAGCCACTCCACCAGACAGTGCTATGTTTGTTATAGTGGCCTGCAGAAACTACTGTAATGCCCCTCTGTCTTTGTCATACCTGCACAAGCTCAAGGTTATAAATGACCCACTCATAGTGGGAAACCAAAACCTGGCCATAGAACAATGGAAAACTGGCAGGTGGCCTTAAGAAAGAAGATATACTAAATCATGAACCAAAAACTAAAAATATCACGCTCATATATGCAAAAGAAGCATTTTCTTTGAAAAGCAGAGAAGGCTTCTTTGAGTACTTGCACTAAACATGTTAGTTGTTTAATCCTTTTATCAATATGCTGAAAACATTAAATCTAATTCCATCATACCATTATTCTATTTTAGTGTTTACAGTCAAATATTATAGATATATATCGTATATATAGTCAAATTCTATGATATATATATATATTCATATATATATGAATTCCATCATACCATTATTCTATTTTAGTGTTTACAGTCAAATATTATAGATATATATCATATATATAGTCAAATTCTATGATATATATATATTCATATATATATAGTATAGTTAAATAAATGAAACCTACCTTGCTGAGCTGTAGATCATATTTGTTTGAAAAACCACTATAAAAAAGGTTTTGTCAAAATTAAGAAAGCAATTAAATATTAGTAGAATGTTTTCCATAAAAGACATTCTATATAAGGTAGAACATATTTGGGTCACTAAGTCCACATCCATATGTTATCTAAATCACTGTGATGTGATAGCACTAGTACCCTATTTTTGCACCTTCACTCACAGTATATAGCAACAATAATATTTAATTCTAAGCTGAATCATTTATGTAGCAGGAGGTGCCAAGCAATTTAAATTGAATGTTCTGCCATGAAAATAATAATTTTCATTCCTTACAATAAGAGTGGAATGAATTTAAATGTGAATTAACCAACTGGCAGCCTATAAAAATACATTTTGTAATAAGAAAAGAACTAACCTTCAGAAAGATTATAAACAAAGAATACATATTTACTATATAAAAGTAACTCATTTCAGCTTATTTAAATTTCATTTTTGTTTTTCTATTTTTAATTTAAGTTCTTTATTGTTTAATGTGTTACATAAATCTCCTTTTTCCACCATTGACCTCTCCCCGGCCTTCCCCAACCCCCAGCACATGCCCTCACCTCCCCTCCCCATCTGTGTCCATCGATTATGCTCATATGCATGCATATAAGTCCTTTGGTTGATCTCTTACTTAAGCAATATATTTAAATATGCTTCATTTTACTCATCACTAGACTCAATGAAAAATTTCTATAATGTCTATATCTTAAAGATTTCTAAAATGATATGCTGCATCAATTTGGTATTTTTGATATTTTATAAAATGTAATCAGATACTACAATGTCAATTTCAAATTTAGTTCTAATTTAAACACCTACAATTTTTAAAAGTAAATAAGTTACTATGTGTTCTCTCCTAGAAAGTTACATTATTTTAACTTGTTGAAAACTAACCTTAAAACAGTGTAAAACAATTTAGTTGTATCTGTCAGAAAGATATTCATGTCTAAAACTTAGGAACATACCTGTTAATGAAAGACTCCTTTAATTTTCTTGCAGACCGTATACCATCATTTGGTTTGTATCTCTTATTAATTTGGCTTATCAAGGATTCTGCTGCATCAGCAAGTGTTTTCCCTTTTGACTTTTCTCTCTGAAACAATTCATAAGTTACTTAAAAACTCTGTAAGTTAACCTTCAAATGAAAATAAAGGCTGAAAAAAATTAAGAAAAATCTGGCTCTATGTATAGCCACAAAGAGAAATAAAGGGAGCCAGAGGTGACTTGGTAGCTTGGGCTTTGTTGAGCATGAGAACAAGCCAGGGTCAGTCCTTTCCCATATAGAAAGAACTGTGGAGAGTGCTCTGTAGATATTGCTTTTTAAAAGTTTCTATCCATAGAAAAACAAAAACTCATATAAAAAACTAAAGGAAACTAAAAACTGGTTCTTTGTCAAGATCAATAAAGTTGACAAGCCTCTAGTAAGGTTAAGAAAAAAAGAAAGATGTAAAAGACAGATATTACTAATACCAAAAGAGGCTATCACTACTGATTACATGGACATTAAAAGAATAATAAAGAAATACTATAGACAACTCTATGCCCACAAATTTGATAACCTAGATTAAATGGACCATTTCCTTGAAATTCTATAAAAACTCATAGAAGAATTACCTGACTAGGCCTGTATCTATTAAATCAATAGTTAATACCTTCCAAAAAAGAAAGCACCAGGCCCAGGTGGGTTTATTGGTGAGTTCTATAAAACATTTAAGAAGTATAACAATTTTCTACAATCTTCCAGAAGACAGAAGCATAGGGAATACTTCCTAACTCATTTTATGAAGATACTAGAGGCCCAGTGCATGAAAATTCATGCACCAGAGGGGGTATCCCTCAGCCCGGTCTGCCCCCTCAGGGGCGGGAGGCGACCCAGCGATCAGGGGAAGGCGAGGCCCCATCACACTTCTGCTGCTGCCACTGCCGGCAGCGCAAGCCTCGGCTGGTTCTGGTTACCTGAGCTTTGGGCATCCCTGGGTTTCTGGGGGGCTGAGGGGACTGAGGGGCTCTGGAGGCAGGCCCGCGAGGTGGGCCCAGCCTTGCTGCACGCCTGCCACCCCGGTGGGGCTGAGGGGAGTGGGTGCCTCCATCTTTGAGGGCGGGGTAGTGAATTAGCATATTCCCTCCTTATTGGCTGTGGGCGCCACCATCTTTACGATGGTGTGAAGGTCAAATAGCACATTCCCTCTATATTAGATAGGATTATCAGCTCATGAACATAGATGCAAAAATCCTGAATAAAATATTAGCAATCAAATCCAAAAATGTATAAAAAGAATTGTCTACCATAGCCAAGTGGAATTTATTTCAGGTAAGCAAGGCTGATTCAACTTTTGAAAATGAATTAATGAAATCCATCATATTAATAGGCTAAAGAAGAAAATCATGATCACATCAATAGATGCACAAAAAACATTTGACTAAATCCAATATCAATTCATAACTCTTAGAAAACGAGGAATACAGGGGAACATCTTCTACTTCATAAAGTTCAGCTATAAAAAGAAAATACAGCAAACATCATACTTGATGGAAACTAGATGTTTTTCCACTAAGATCAGAAATAAGAAAAGGATGTCTGCTCTCACACTCCTATCAACATCAGACTGGAAGTCCTAGCTAAGGCAATAGACAAGCAAAGAATATACACAGTAAAAAGATAGGGAAGGAAGAAATAAAACTGTTTTTGTCTATGTAGAAAAATCTCAATCAACAAAAATATTTCTGGAACTAAAAAGCAATTATAGAAATGGTGAAAGGATATAAAAGTAATAATAAAAGCTAATCGCTTTCTTATACATCAGTAACTAACAATTGAAATATGAAATTATATTCCATTTACATTACCACCCCCCAAAATGGAATCAAGAATAAATATGACAAACATATACACAAGATTCATGTGAGGAAAACTACATGACTCTGATGAAAAATAAAAAACCATCAAAATAAATGGAAAGGCTCAATATTGTCAAGAGGTCAGTTCTTTCCAATTTGATTTATAGATTCAATGTAATCCCAATCAAAATCTCAGAATGTTATTTTTTTGTTATCAACAATATGATTCTCAAGTTTACATGGAGAAGCAAGAGATCCAGAATAGCCAACACAATGCTGAAGGAGAAGAACAAAGTTGGAGAACTGACAGTACCCTATTTTTAAGGCATAATGATAGAGTTATCAGTATAGTGTAGTATTGGTGAAAGAATAAACAAATAGAATGAAAGAAAACAGAGAGCCCAGATATAGGTCTCAAAGTATGGTACAAAATACCTAAAATTGTCCTAGAGATGTTCTACAGATGATTCATCTGAAGAAAGTGGGGCAGCCAATGGGGATGAGCAATGGTTATAGAAGAAGATAGTACCTTCCACCCCACTTACATCCTTTCTTGAAAAACCTTGTAAAACTTTAATGCAATAATGCAAGAAATACTTCAGATGCTACTATGTGCAAAGTATAAATGTTGAATGAAAGTCTTTATACTTACAGTTTAAAGTGAAAAAAATCACAAAACACAACCATTTATTAAGAAGAAAGGTAAGCACCATTTGAGAGGCAAAGGCACACAGTTCTATATGCACGTTCAAAAGAATCTAAGGGACAGAGTGGGAGACCCAATAAGAGGAAACAAGGCAGAAACTAATATTAATATCAAATGTCAACTGTAATTGAAAAGTAAAAGTATATACTAATAAAATGAATTTATCCTGTAAACTTTAAAAATGTATTATAGAAATTGTAATATAACTAGAAAATGAAAAATTACATATGTGGCTCACACACACACAAAAAGGAGCCAAAACAGGGTTCATTCATGCAATTCCTATGTACATGCCTATGGCACCCACAGGCATGTGATTTATCAGAGCCAGGATTAGGGAGAGATGCAGGAATTCAAGATGCACTTGCTTTGAGTTTGTATTAAACAACAAGGTATTTACAAATGTTAAATTTACAGTAATCAAACAAGCTTCTTTCTCTTTCTTATGTTATTAAGTAGGTATGTTATGGGTATGCAGAAATAAAACACACTGAAAGCTCACCATTTTTTTTTGTTTCAAATCCAAGGAATTAAGTTCAGATGTTAATCTTTTTCTTGATTTCCTAAGACTCTTTGCATTTTTACTAGGAGAGGGGCTTTTATCACAAATAGCAGTATTCACATCTTTTGACAATATGTATTTCTTCCTATAGATGAGAGATTCTTCAACTGTTTTATTTAGGAGAACTGATTTAAAAGTAGTTTCAGATTCAATATGCCAATCACTCTGCTTGGTATTTTCAATATTTTTCTGCTTTGAACATTGATTTAGTTGTTGATTGGTTCTTCTGCAAACATCTACTTCTCCTTTATCTATTTTGTTACGCTGCGTTACTTCTTTTTTATATTCCACCTTTCCTGTTTCTTCAGAATTATCATCAGATACTGAAGAGGATGATTTTTGTTTAGTAAAATTTTTGTTGATAGCAATATCTAGTGGGAAAAAGAGAAATTAATCCTTATCTATCTATATAAAACCCTAATGTGCAAATCGAACCAATGGCAGAACAACCGGTGGAATGACTGGTCGCTATGACACGCACTGACCACGAGGAGGCAGATGCTCACTGCAGGAGCTGCCCCCAATCCGCAGGCCCTGAC
>NW_005371769.1:2892253-2896406 GCF_000412655.1 Myotis brandtii | reverse complement strand
GGTGGTGCCAGGCCAGCCAAGGCAGGTGTGAGTGGGGGCCCCCTGATCGTCCTGCTAGTCATTCCATAGACACCAGTCACCCCGAGGAGAGAGGCAACTGGCGGTGGTGGGGCCAGCAAGTGGGCAGCGCCAGGCCAAGGCGGGTGCGAGTGGGGGCCCCAATCACCCCACTGGTCGCCCCACAGATCGGCCCTGGTCACTGGCCAGGCCTAGGGACCCTACCTGTGCACTAATTTCATGTACCAGGCCTCTAGTTAAATTAATAAACTGATAATGTATAACCTTCATTAAAACCAAAGATATTTGTCAGACATTTCAAGAAATGAATATTCCCCTGAACTACTATTATATACAGAAAAAACTATAGTTGACCCTTGAACAACACAGGGTTAGGGGTATCAACCCCTACACAGCCAAAAATCCATGTATAACTTTGGACTCACAAAACTAAATAACCAGAAGCCTTAATAATAACAGTCAATTTATATATATTTTGTATGAAATGTGTATTATATACTAGAGGCCCAGTGCACGAAATTTGTGCTGGGGGGGAGGGTGTCCCTCAGCCTGGCCTGCACCCTCTTAAATCTACATCCCTCTCACAACCTGGGACCGCTGGCTCCTAATCGCTCACCTGCCTCCCTGCCTGATCACCTCTAATCACTCTGCCTGCCTGCCTGATTCCCGTAACTGCTCCCCTGCCTGCCTGATCGCCCCTAACCACCTCTGCCTGCCTGCCAGATCATCCCTAACCGCCTCTGCCTGCCTGCCTTATCGCCCTAACTGATCTCCCTGCCGGCCTGATCCCCCTATCTGCTCCCCCATGCTGACCTGATTGCCGTAACTGCTCTCCCCTGCTGGCCTGATCCCCCTAACTGCTCTCCCCTGCTGGCCTGATTCCCCTAACTGCTCTCCCCTGCCGGCCTGATCTCCCTAACTGCTCTCCCCTGCCAGCCTGATTGCCCCTAACTGCTTCTGCCTCAGCCCCGCCACAGTGGCTTTGTCCGGAAGGATGTCTGGAAGGTCGTCCAGAAGATGTCTAGTCTAATTAGCATATTACCCTGTTATTAGTATAGATTCTTTTCTCTAGTAAACTAGAGGAAAAAATATTAAGAAAATCATGAGAAAGAAAATACATTTACAAAATTTATTGAAAAAAATATCCATATAAATGGATGGACCCATGCAATTCAAACCTGTGTTGTTAACACATTGCGTACCACATAGAAATCTCTAAGACATATGCCAGGGACCGCATGTTTTTGGGCAAACTGCACGTTATTTAAATCATCATAATGCACTTTAGGTGTTGTTTTT
Source organism: Myotis brandtii (assembly GCF_000412655.1). NCBI lineage: Eukaryota > Metazoa > Chordata > Mammalia > Chiroptera > Vespertilionidae > Myotis > Myotis brandtii. The sequence continues at coordinate 2,895,089 of NW_005371769.1, read as the reverse complement.
CAATAATTATAACATTTTTATTTACAAAAACAATTAAACAATTAAAGTTCCTAGTACTTTTTTAACGTATGGTACTGCGTAAAACATTTTCCTCTATGAAGAAGGACCAAACAAAATTTACATAAGTATCTAGATTCGCTCCTTTTTCCATGGGCGTGAAAAATGAGAACACTAGTGAGCGGTCCTTAACAGATGGCGCGAGAAACACGAGAAAACTCTTGAGCGGTACGAAATGTGTTAAGAGTCAACTGTAGCTGGGCTGGTATGGCTCAGTGGTTGAGCGTTGACCTATGAACCAAGAGGGCACCGGTTTGATTCTGGATCAGAGTCAGGACACATGCCTGTATTTCAGACTTGATCTCCAATGGGGGACATACAGGAGGCAGCTGCTCCATGGTTCTCTCTCATCGTTGATGTTTCTATCTCTCCCTTCCTCTCTCTTCCTCTCTAAAATCAATAAAAACTTTTTTTTTTTAGAATCAACTGTATATGTTTCACCTTGAATAAATGTGTCTCCTTGTGAAGTACTTGATCTTTCGTTATTACACAGCGTAATATTTGTTACAGGCGTCCAACATGCCCATTTAGAAGACATTTTATTTCCATGAATGTTGTATGAAACACCAGGTAACCTGGAAAATAAATTCATTTGCTTAATATATCATAAAACATTAGCTATAATTCTGACATAAGACTTCTTTTTTTTCTTAATGTAGTCAATGTTTATTGATAGCAATTTTTACCAGTCAAGTATGAAAATGTTTTAGTAAGTCATAGAAGTTAAAATTTACCATATAATTAATTAAATTAAAGATTAAAAAGTTCCATTATTGCTACTATATTTATATCTACCTAAATATATCTCATATAACTTACATGTTCCACTGTATATTTAAAGTAGGTTACATTTCTATACATTCATACTTTATTATTTTTAAAATCTCATTTATTTGAATCTCTCAATTTGAAAGTAGTTATGTTGGTACAAATGGACAAAACAGACTATTCCCCATTGTGCTATCATAATACTTGAGAGATGATTAATGCTATAAACAATCTATATAATAAAAGCCCAGTGACCGTATGGCAGAACGACCAGAATGACCGGTCGCTATGACGTGCACTCACCATCAGGGGGCAGACACTCAACGGAGGAGCCTCTCCTGCCTCCGAGGCAGCGCTAAGAAGTGGCGAGCCAAGTGGTAAGGAGCAAGCAGGTGGGCAGTTAGGAGTGAGCAGGCAGGCGGTAAGGAGCGAGGAGAGGGGCAGTTAGGAGCGAGCAGGCAGGCAGTTAGGAATGAGGGGTCCTGGATTGCGAGAGGGCACAGGCTGGACTGAGGGACTACCACCCCACACACACAAATTTCATGCATCAGGCCTTTAGTAAGACTATAAAGCCTTTTCCTTTAAATTTGTCACATTCATCAAAAAGTAAATATACATGCTTAAAAAATTGATGGGCTTTCTCATACTTACACAGATTTATCTATTTTCCCCACTGCTTGAGAACCACGAACACTATACTGGGATTCATCTAAATAAAACAAAAATTATGGTATTTTCATTTTTCATGCAGTTGGCAGGGTAAAATTGGTATAGATTTTGATCAAGGTTTACATATTGGGATGGAGAGATTGATTGATCGAGTTTTCCCGTTCTCAAACCCAAACTTCTTGGGAACAGAGAGTATATTATATTTCCTTGTAACCTCTAAGTTCCTTGCATAAAGTTGAATACATTTATTATAAATCTTTCTTTTTCAAATCAAAGAAAGCCAGTGTGGCAAAAGGAAATTTATAAAGAAGATTAAATCAAAAAGTACTTACTAAAATTTTGGTTTAGGAATTCAATGTTCTTATTTTCTGTCTTTTCTGCAATATCAGCAGTTTTGATATGCTATAAACACAGGAGACATGTTCATGTAAATTTGAATTAAGGTATTGTAGGAAAACAACTTTTAAAAGTCAGAATATTAAAGATTAAAACTTTAAAAATAAATTTGCTTTGCTATTAAAAGCTGGATAGTATTTCTATTTACAGTTGACCTTAAAACAAATTGGGGGTGCCCTGACGGGTTTGGCTTAGTGGATAGAGCATCGGCCTGCACATTGAAGGGTCCCAGGTTCGATTCCAGTCAAGGGCATGTACCTTGGTTGCGAGCACATCCCCAGTAGGGGGTGTGCAGGAGGCAGCTGATTGATGTCTCTCTCTCATCGATGTTTCTAACTATCCCGCTCCCTTCCTCTCTGTAAAAAATCAATAAAATATACTTTAAAAAAAACAGAAAAATATCACAGACATTCCAGAAAACTGGGATCTTAAGCCAGCCAAAGGAATGACATTTCAATTTTTCATTTTTATTTTTATATTATTATTTTGTTAGGTTTTTTTTTTGGCTTTTTTCTTTGTTTTCCCTTTTTTTTGTTTGTTGCTCTTTTTTTTTCTTTGCTTTTTTCTTTGTTCTCCTTTTTTTGTTTGTTCCTTTATTTCCTACTTATTTTCTAATTATTTTTCAAACACATGTGCGTTGCGCTCTTGTCCAGGGAGCATCAGCCCCGTGAGCAGCCTGCCTCGGGCCTAAGAGCAGCAGCCTCATGTGGCCTGCCCCTGTCCAAGGAACAGCAGCTGTGTGAGTGGCCCGCTTCCCCATCCGAGGAGCAGCAACCACTCGAGCAGGCCGACCTGTCTGAGGAGCAGCAGCCCTGCGCAGCCCGCCCCCATGTGAGGAGCAGCACCTGCGCACAGCCCACACCCTGCACTAGTCCGAGGAGCAGTAGCTGTGCAAGCATCTTGCCCTCATCCAAGCAGCAGCAGCCGCACGAGCAGCCTGCCCAAT
>NW_005371769.1:2886050-2887588 GCF_000412655.1 Myotis brandtii | reverse complement strand
CTGGAGAGCATTATGCTAAGTGAAATAAGCCAGTCAATTAAGGAAAAATACCACATGATCTCACTCATTTATGGATAATAAAGACCATTATAAGCTTATGAACAAAAATAGATACAGAGGCAGAGCAGCCTCGAACAGACTGTCAAACTACAGCGGGAAGGCCGTGGAGGGTTGGGGGGCAGGAGGAGGGGCGGTAAGAGATCAACCGAAGGACTTGTATGCATGCATATAAGCATAACCAATGGACATAAGACACTGGGGGGTAGGGGAGGCCAGGGGATTGTCAAGGGCGGGAACAAAAGGAGACACATGTAATACTCTTTGTAATACATTAAGCAATAAAACAATTAAAAAAAAAACCCAAATTGGGGGTTAGGGATACTGACCCCTCACTGTCAAATTTGCATAGAACTTTTGATTCCCCCAAACTTAACTACTAATAGCGAATTGTCTGGGTTCCTTACTGATAACAAATAGTTGACTAATACATACTTTGTATGTTATATGTATTATATATTGTATTCTTATAATAAAGCCCAAGAAAATAAAATGTTAAGAAAATCTTGAGAAAATACATATATTTACAGTATTTATTGAAAAAAATTCATGTATAAGTGAACCATGCAGCTCAAGGTCATATTGTTCAAGTGTCAACTGTATTTTATTAAGGTTATGCCCATTTTAGAATATCAGTTAATTTAAACTGGGTCTCCAAATTGCCTAACACTGATACTCATTCTTAGCCTTCTCCATTATCTCTCAGTAGCTATTCCAAATCTTTACTTGTCCCTAAAATACAAGAAAATAATTTTCACTGCAGATAAGGAAGCACAAGATCCTGTAAATTTTCTGATCACTTCATAGCCAGTAAAACAATTCAATCTTCATCTGGAACTGACAATTTCTAGAACCTCCATGGCACATTTCCTATTGTTTTGATCTCATAACCTGCATCTATTCTGTCTTTTCACTAATATACATAAAGGAGTTGGAAATCATGGAACATTAAATGTTTTGTAACTTTATGGCCATTGCACAGTCAACTTCTTAACTACAGCAAGCTTCCCTTTTTCCACAGCCACAGATACACACTTACCCAGATCAAATAAAAATCTGACATCAGTGTCAGAAGAATATACCCTCTAGGCCAGTGATGGCGAACCTTTTGAGCTCGGCGTGTCAGCATTTTGAAAAACCCTAACTTAACTCTGATGCCGTGTCACATATAGAAATTTTTTGATATTTGCAACCATAGTAAAACAAAGACTTATATTTTTGATATTTATTTTATATATTTAAATGTCATTTAATAAAGAAAAATCAATCAAAAAAATGAGTTTGCGTGTCACCTCTGACAGGCGTGTCATAGGTTCGCCATCACTGCAGTCTAGGCTAAGATATTTTGCTTCATCCTGGCTTTCTTTATTTTTTTTAAAAAAATAAATTGCTTTTTTACAGAGAGGAGGGGAGAGGGATAGAGAGTTAGAAACATCGATGAGAGAGAAACATTGATCAGCTGCCTCCTGCACATTCCCCAC
>NW_005371769.1:2881876-2883666 GCF_000412655.1 Myotis brandtii | reverse complement strand
TAGGTCAGTGATGGCGAACCTTTTGAGCTCGGCATGTCAGCATTTTGGAAAACCCTAACTTAACTCTGGTGCCGTGTCACATATAGAAATTTTTTGATATTTGCAACCATAGTAAAACAAAGACTTATATTTTTGATATTTATTTTATATATTTAAATGTCATTTAACAAAGAAAAATCAACCAAAAAAATGAGTTCGCGTGTCACCTCTGACACGCGTGTCATAGGTTCGCCATCACTGCAGTTTAGGCTAAGATATTTTGCTTCATCCTGGCTTAATTTTTTTAAAAAAATATATTTTATTGCTTTTTTACAGAGAGGAGGGGAGAGGGATAGAGAGTTAGAAACATCGATGAGAGAGAAACATTGATCAGCTGCCTCCTGCACATTCCCCACTGGGGATGTGCCCGCAACCAAGGTACATGCCCTTGACCGAAATCGAACCTGGGACCCTTCAGTCCGCAGGCCAACGCTCTATCCACTGAGCCAAACCAGCCAGGGCCATCCTGGCTTTCTTTCCTACTTACTCTAGCCAGTGGTTCACTACCCTGGGAGAGGAGCAGTATGAAAATGTGTAGGTGTGGTTTTGGTTGTCATAAAGACAGAAGGGTTCCCCTGACAATAAGCCAGCACAGGCCTAGCATGCTTATCATCCTACAACATTCAGTACCACACCACAAAACTGAATAGTGTTCCTAGTAAGAAGCACTTAGCGAGACAATTTGAACCATCACTTTGACTACTTTTTCTAATATCTTCAACTCTTGCACCCTTTATCTTTATGCCATATAACCATTTAATTTTTTAAAAATCACCATCTATTCTTTTTCTTTTTTCTGTTTGCAATCTTCTTTTATTATATTCTTTTTCAATCTAACATCAAGGATACTAAACTCTGAAAGAGTATTACATGTTAATTCATAGTCTCTAATTTAAACTGGGTCTCCACATTGCCTACCACGATACTCATTCTTAGCTTTCTCCATTATCTCTCAGTAGCTATTCCAAATCTTTAATTGTCCTTGAACACTCTACATCAATTTATCCCCAAGAAAAATCCACCATCCTCACACTTCAGAGGAAAGAAAAGCTAACTAGGAGGTGTTCTTCACCTACAAAGTTAACTGTACCTCTGATTACCTCCTATTTCTCCAAGAAACAACTTTCTCTTATCCATTCCCTGCTCTGTTTCCTCAGAGCAGGAATGAATACCCTTCTTCTCAATGTCCATTTGAATAACCTTTATTTATCCTTCAAAAACCAACTCATTTTCCATCTCCTTAGAGCAGCGGTTCTCAACCTGTGTGTCACGACCCATTTGGGGGTCGAACACCCTTTCACAGGGGTCGCCTAAGACCATCGGAAAACACATATATAATTACACTAGAGGCCCGGTGCACAAAAATTTGTGCACTCGGCGGGGAGGGGGGTCCCCCAGCCCGGCCTGTGCCCTCTCGCAGTCTGGGACCCCTCAGGAGATAATGACCTGCTGGCTTAGGCCTGCTCTCGGGTGGCAGAGGGCACGCCCAGTCCCTAGGTGCAGCCCCTGGTCAGGCTCAGAGCAGGGCCGATTGGGGAGTTGGGGCGCCACCCCATGTCATGCACAGAGCAGGGCGGATCAGAAGGTTGCGATGCCACCCTCAGTCACGCTCAGGGTAGGGCCGATTGGGGGGTTGGGGCACCGCCCCCTGTCACACTCAAGGCAGGGTCGATGGGGAGGTTGCAGCGCCACCCCCTGTCACGCACAGAGCAGGGCCGATCAGGGGGTTGGGGCGCTGCCCCCTGTCACTC
>NW_005371769.1:2874145-2881745 GCF_000412655.1 Myotis brandtii | reverse complement strand
GGTCGTGACCCCTTTGGGGGTCGAACGACCCTTTCACAGGGGTCGCCTAAGACCATCGGAAAACACATATATAATTACATATTGTTTTTGTGATTAATCACTATGCTTTAATTATGTTCAATTTGTAACAATGAAAATACATCCTGCATATCAGATATTTACATTACGATTCATAACAGTAGCAAAATTACAGTTATGAAGTAGCAACAAAAATAATTTTATGGTTGGGGGTCACCACAACATGAGGAACTGTACTAAAGGGTTGCGGCATTAGGAAGGTTGAGAACCACTGCCTTAGAGAGCCTCTCTTGATTTTTCCCTCCCTCTCCAGCTCTGGGGTTAGACATTAGCCTCCCAATAGGTTCCTACTAAACCCTATAGGTCAGTGATGGCAAACCTATGACACGCGTGTCAGAGGTGACAGGCGAACTCATTTTTTTGGTTGATTTTTCTTTGTTAAATGACATTTAAATATATAAAACAAATATCAAAAATATAAGTCTTTGTTTTACTATGGTTGCAAATATCAAAAAATTTCTATATGTGACACGGCATCAGAGTTAAGTTAGGGTTTTTCAAAATGCTGACACGCCGAGCTCAAAAGGTTCGCCATCACTGCTATAGGTATATATGAGAAGATTTATACAATAGTAGAATGATCTTATTAATTTATCTAATTCCCATGCTAGAGTTGGAGATACTTAAGGACAGAGTCCACTTGTATTTTATATTTCTATACTAGAACATCCCCATAGCACACACTAATTTGTATAACTAAAAGAATGATGATGAGTCCATTCTCCCACCAAATGGGTAAATCAGAGTTATATTGAATGGATATTACTAAAGTCTATTGTCAGCACAGTAAATGAGTTGTATGTGAGAATGACCTTACTTTCAAGGACAATAAATGATAACTTTTAAGAAAGCAATGCCTTAAACAAAGACACTCACTGCTTGTAAAAAGTTAGCTCTATATGTATTTCTACAATAACTTGATAAATAACTTATTGTAAAAATGCTTTCAAAGTAAAGTTACTTTGTGTGTCTCATCTCCTCTACTTCTTTCTGCAGGTGATTCAGACTGACGTGATACAGCATTATCCACTCCAGTTTCAGAAACACCAGGTTTCTCTGCAGAACTCCTCACTTGCAGCGGTGGTTTAATTTTTCCTCTTCGTGATGCTGCTAAAAAGGAGAATGAAGGACTGGTATATTTGTGGGTTTTTAACATTACATATTGCTATTATTGAGGTACTATTTAGATGAGGAAGGTAAAAAAGGAAGGTTCTAGGATGGGTCCCAGGTTTCTGGTTTAGATGAGTAAGTGGATACCATTTACCAAGGTAAGATATGGAGAAAAAATTGGCTGGGGGTGGTGGTGGAAAGATGAATTTATCTTGGACCTGTTAAATTTGAGGAGCCTATTAGACATTAGACAGCAGCCCAGTAGGCAATTTGATTCTGGAAACAGAAAGTCACTATTAAATTGTCATAAAGATTTTAAAAAATTGTCATAAAAATTAAATAAGATGGTATTTATAGCAATTTGTATATAGTATCAGGTTATTTATTTTTATTTAGCTCTTAGTATGTAACAGGTACTGTCCAAATGTTTCACAATATTCCTTGTCATGTGAATGAATGATTTTTACTTAAACCTCTATACAACTTTTATAGAAAAGAAACTGGTTCTAAGCTTAGCTAGAGGATAATCTGTACCATGTACACAGTTGGGAGTGGGGAAACAAGCCAATGTGGCCTAATTCAATGTTTTATCCACTATGTCATTCTACTGCCACTTGTGATATTAAATTATTATGCTGGATATTAATATTTTGAATAATATTTATGTCAATACCCATTAAACCTTTCTTAGTCATTTGAAATTTCTTGACAATTACAAGATATTAGTGGGTCATAGTTTTCAATTTTTATATCCCCAACTTATCCCGCAGGTAAATTATGTACAGAATATCCCTGAATTTAAAAAGGTCTGATTTAAAATATATTAACAGTTGTTAGAAATCTTTTAAGACTGGAAAACTCACATGTGTTGGTTAAATGTAATGGACTTCTCTTGTTGTATATTTCTGCACCAGTAACAAGAATTGAGGCTTCAGACATTTTTCTTTTGCCAGGAGTAAATATCTTAAACCATGAGAAACAACCACAGTAAATACACAATATCTTTTGAAATTAAATATTCTACAATATTCTTCATAACAATTTACCTTAACTATACACAAAAGATATGTGGCATTTTATAAACACTAGAGGCCCAGTGCACAAAATTTGTGCACTCAGGGGGTCTCTCAGCCTGGCTTGTGCCCTCTCACAGTCTGGGAGCCCATGGGGGAGCGGGCCTAAGCCATCAGTCAGACATCCTTAGTACTGCTGTGGAGGTGGGAGAGGCTCCCACCACCGCTGCTGTGCTCACCAGCCGTAAGTCTGGCTCAGGGCTTCTGGCTGAGTGGCGCTCGCCCTGAGGGAGCGCACTGACCACCAGGGAGCAGCTCCTGCATTGAGCATCTGCCTCCTGGTGGTCAATGCGCATCATAGCGACCAGTCATTCTGCCGTTCGGTCAATTTGCATATTAGCTTTTTATTATATAGGATGATGCCCCAAAATTTCTGTTTTAGGCTTTCATTAAAAATTTTATCCTAATATTTGATATTGAACAGGTAGCCAAAACAAGAAAGAAATGTTGTTTTTAAAGAATATTTATAGAACATCTAGACATGTAAAAAAAATTTTTATTGCTACTGAGTTTATCTAGTTAACCAATGGCTCACAGTTTCCTATTCTATTTCATGTAGAGGATGTTTAGACACATATTGATGTAAACTTGTTTGTGAATACATTCATAATGTTAATCATTGTCTAAAACTTTCTCACATTTAAAAATTTGTTTTAATACTTTGTGAAGACTACTAGTAAACTGCCTTTGGAGTAAAAAGTAGCTACAGGAATTCAGAAACTCAATGACACACAAGCTATGAGCTGCATTTTTAACTTCATCCTGGAATGACTGGTAAGAGCCACAGAAGTAGATGAGCAGAGGCAGGGATAATATGGGACAGGAATGTTAGAGGGTACCATATAAAGGAGTAGATGGTGACAAAGTATAGAGGAGGAGGAGAGCTATTTAAAAAAATGCACCTGCCCCTAAGAGAAAAAAATACTGATGGAGTCTGGTATAGGTCTGCATATGGTGCATGGAAGAAAGGTAGGAGAGCACAGGAGAAAAGTGCATTCTAACATTAAGCTGGAAACAAACTACGAAACCAGTTGCTTCTTCTTAAAAAAAAAAAAAAAAAGGCAGTTCCTAGTGGTATAGCAAATGGGACTTGACACAGTTTACTCAATCATATAAATGCTTCAGTGACTCCTTATTGAGGCATCAGACATTTTTCTTTTGCTAGGACAGTGGTTCTCAACCTTCCTAATGCCGCGACCCTTTAATACAGTTCCTCATGTTGTGGTGAACCCCAATTTCATTGTTACAAATTGAACATAATTAAAGCATAGTGATTTATCACAAAAACAATATGTAATTATATATGTGTTTTCCGATGGTCTTAGGCGACCCCTGTGAAAGGGTCATTCGACCCCCAAAGGGGTCGCGACCCACAGGTTGAGAACCGCTGTGCTAGGAGTAATTATCTTAAACCATGAGAAACAACCACAGTAAACACACAATATCTTTTGAAATTACTGAAAACATAGTGGCTATTTCACAATACTGCAATATTTTAAAACTTTACTGTGCTTAAGATCTTTCCCAGAGGTTTATGATTTAGTAGTTATAAGGGGATGGGGGGAAGAATCCAAGAATCTGCATTTTAATAAGTACTCAAGTTATGATTCTGATATAAAGACACAAAAATGCCTTTTACGATATAATCATCTAAGGAAATTATGACATTTTAAATTTAATGACAGACACAAGATTAAAGGGAAAAATCATAACAAACATGATTAAATGTATGGAAAAGCCTGTGTGATTTATAGTTGCTTAAAGGTAAGAGATTAGTAAACACTGAAATAATCAGAAAAAAACTCCAGGAAGAAGAAAAATGAACCAAGATTTGCAAATGTATGTACACCTTAGATGAATAAAGGTAAAATAGGAACAAACAATTTAAGTAAAAGTATAGAGGCAAGAATGACCATGACATAAAAGAGAGTAAAGCAACTGACCTTCTCAAAGTGAAGGGCATTTTAATATAGTAAAATTGTAGTCTCAGAACAGAGTCAAAGGTTAGACTGAGTGAGTTCAACACGGATCACAAAGTTTTCTGAGCAGAAAAGTGCTAATATTAAGAAAAACCAGTGTTTACCATATAAGGTAGTCACAGGAAAAACAATGTTCAAATAAAATCAATTAAGAGGTTACTATGTTAACTGAGGTAAGTTAAAGTGAGCAATGAAAGGGAACAAGGAGGAGAGTAGGGAGATATAGGAAACACAATCACTAACACCTTGGTTGTAGTAAGGGGGAGAAGAGGCTGGAATCAAGGATACTGTCAATGGTGCATAATGGAAGTATGAAGGCAGATACAAATTTGAGGTGAAAGATAAAGACTTATCTGTTAGACTTCAGAAAAGGGCTTGAGGAGACATAGAGAAGGAAATACTAAAACAGTAAGTGGAGATGTAGCTATAGAACTTTAAGAGCTTAAATTAATGCACAGGAAGGAAGCTGGCTAAAGGAGAAGGCATAGAGATTTTGGGTATGAAGCTTTGAGAATAAATCTACTTTCTGGAGGTAGGGAGAGACAGTATTTCTGATACAGTAATAGAAGGAGGTAGAGAATTAAAATACTAACATAGAAGTCAAACAATAGGAGGACATTAAGGAAGAGAGGGCTGTTAGCAATGTTCATTGTCCCAGGAAGCTATGACGAAGAAGGCTGAGGCTGAGAAATGGTGCTATAGGACATGACCTAGAGAAGATCCCCAATGGCACAGGAAGAGGGGAAAACAGAGGACAGAAAGGTTATATCTCTAACTTGGAATTTCCAAGTATAGAGTGCACCTTGTTCTAACCTTTACACATGAACACAATTTGCTAAAACACTACCTTTTGTTTCTATTTGTAAAAGGCAGGGAAAGTACTTTGAAATGTTACAGATGCTTTTTCTCTGTAATTATATATAGCAATAATTTGATCTATCTATATATTTTTTATAAATAACTATTTTGACACCATATTTACCTCAGATTGACTGTTTTTCCTGTCCCCTTGAGTATTATTTTTGATGTATTCTGGAGGTTTAGGACATTTCTTTTGGGAGTTAGGATTTTCTTTCAAACTAACGAGTTCTTCTGCAACAGGTGAGATTTGACTTTCTGGCACAAGAATCTGTTGGAGAATGTGGAAAAAAATATTTAAAACTGAAACCTATAGGACATCCTCAAAAACCATTGGATATCTCACACTTCCGAAGGTCAATTCTTTCCATATTCTATGTACTGTTATAATTTTTAGTCCTACAAAATAACTCAACTAAAGGCATCCACTTTTTCAAATGTTAATAGACCTAACAAAAGCTTTTGCATTAGTGGAAGGACATATACTTCTGATTTTTAAACTTACCAAAACTGATATTGATTAAAAACTTAATATCTATCTTCTGTACTCAAATAATCATTAATAATATGTCTAAAAATCATTAACATCTTATTGAAGCATTCATTATCCATGTTTAGACAATTTAATTTTTAGACAGTTACCCTACAACATGAACTTTTATTATTGTGCTATTATTTGAGTTAAACTTAGCTCAATGATTAAAATCAAGTAAGTTAGACACATACCTGTGATCCACTTGCATCAAAATGTATATGCACAGATGTTTGGGCAATTGAAATACCTTGTTTGCTGGTATACTCCTAAAATTAAATTAATTCAGTGATATCATTTTCTTCTAGCTCTTTCTATTTTAATATAATTATTTCCTACCTGTTTCAAAATTGCCAAATTATTTCAAGTCATTACTTTGTATATATAAATACATTTCTCAGAATACATTAATGACTCCCCACTAACCACAGTCTCCTTAGCCCGTCATTTTGGCAAGGGCTGCTCATAAACATATTCTCTGTTTTTCACCATAAATCTTTTACACTCTATAGACTGACTGTGCTCCCACCCCAATTCATGTTGAAACCCAAACCCCAATGTGATGGTGTTAGGAAGCAGGGCCTTTGGGAGGTGAAGAGCTAACCAAAATAGAGCCCTCATAAATGGTATAGTGCCCTAATAAAAGAGACCCAAGAGAGCTCCCTCACCTTTCCTACCCACCATGTGAGGACCCAGTGAAAAGATGGCCACTATGAACCAGGAAAAGTGCCCCCATGAGACACCATGTCTGCTGGTACCTTGGATCATGGACTTTCCAGCCTCCAGAACAGTGAGATATCAATGTTTGTTGTTTAAGCCACCTAGTCTATGGTATTTTTGTTATAGCAGTCTGAACTTGTCGACAGACTATTTCCCCCAACATAACATGAATTGTCACCTTGGATTTCCAATTAGACAATATCTAACTCATAATGTGGTGGAAAGGGTCTTACCTACTTTTATTCATCAACTTCAAAGGCCATTCAAACCCCATCTCTACAGCCTTTCCTTCAAGTCTGACTTCTAAAGAGTATTCTCTTCCCTCAATGTCTATACTTCATTTTCCTTATGTCACTTATTTACATTTTCTGAGGTTTATTCTGTAATTCTCACAAATTATATTTATTATCTTAAAAACAGGGCTTCATCTCATTTTATGTTTTAAATAGTTGGCAGGAATTCATTAAATGCTTTTAGTAGCTGCTGCTAATTTTGTCATCTGAAATTTTTCCTAATAGGTATCTCAAAGGGTATGGCTAACAATCTAATGGCTAGTCCAATACAAACTTAAAGAACTAAAAATCTATGTGTCATTTAAAAAATTACAGAAAAAAATTAATGAAACTTATAATCCCAAGTAACCAAGTTTCCAGAATCTGAAAATAATGGATTTTATTATAAATAGTTTAAACACTTACCCAATGTTTATTTGCACCAAAAAGTTTTTCTGTCACAATAGTGATTTCTAACGAAGCATCAAAATACAAAAGCAATTCTTTCCCTTCTGTGTTACTAATTTTTAAAATACTTTTCAGAATTATGGTCAGTAGCTTCTTCGATTCCTTCTCTGTACACAAACAAATCACACTGATTACTTTATATTCACTTCTATGATACTACTCTATAGGTATACTATAAATAAGAAAAGTATACAGCATATTCATAAAAGTAAATTTGATAAAGTTAACTTTTAGAATTTCACAGTATTTAAATTAATTCTAATATTATCTATGTAAACAAATCAAGTCAATTTTAAAATAAATTTTTTTTTAACTTGTTTTTCAGAGCCTCCCTTTCCTGATCTATAAATTAACAGGCCATAAAATAACTAATGAGCTAAAAGCTCTGAATATATTCTGAACACCAACAGGTTCTTAATAAATAGTCCTTGAACATATCTGAGAAAACTATTTTCTTAATTTAAAAGAGCTCATTCCATAAATAACTACATTTCTATACATAAGCATCTG
>NW_005371769.1:2860729-2869085 GCF_000412655.1 Myotis brandtii | reverse complement strand
TCATCAATCTTGTTTATCCTTTCAAAGAACCAACTCTTGGTTTCATTGATATTTTGTATTGTTTTTTTGGTCTCTTCATCATTTATTTCTGCTAAGATCTTTATTATTTCCTTCCTTCTGCTCACACTGGGCTTTTCTTGTTTCTCTCTTTCTAATTCTAATTGCATAGTAGTTAAATGGTTTATTACTATTTTTTCTTGTGTTTTTTTTTGTTTGTTTGTTTTTTTGTTTTGTTTTGTTTTTTAGGTAGGCCTGTAATGCTATGAACTTCCCTCTCAGGATTGCTTTCACTGTGTCCCAAAGATTTTGGATTGTTATGTTTTCATTGTTGTTTATTTCCAGGATGTTTTTTTACTTCTTCTTTGATCTGTTTGGTAACCCATTCATTGTTTAATAGTATGCTATTCAGCCTCCAAGCGTTTGAATTTTTGTGATTGTTTTTATTGTAGTTGACTTCTAATTTTATGCTATTGTGATCTGAGAAGATGCTTGACATGATTTCAATCCTCTTGAATTTGGATAGACTCTGCCTGTGTCCCAATATGTGGTCTACCTTTAAAAATGTCCCATGTGTGCTTGAGAAAAATGTATATCTGTAGTTTTAGGGTGGAATGTTCTAAAGATGTCAATTAAGTCCATCTGATCTAGTGAGTTGTTTAGGATTGATGTTTCTTTGCTAACTTTTTTGTCTAGAGGATTTATCCAGTGATGTTAATGGGGTAATAAAGTCTCCTACTATGATTGCATTGCTGTCAATCTTTCCCCTGATATCTTCCAGAAGTTTTTTTATTTATTTGGGAGCTCCTGCATTGGGTGCATAAATGTTTACCAGAGTATATCCTCTTGGTGTATTGATCCCTGAAAATTATGAACTGGCCTTTCTTGTGTCTTATTATGGTCTTCACTTTGAGGTCTATTTTGTCAGATATAAGTATTGCTACCTCAGTTTTTTTTTTTTTTCATTTCCATTTGTCTGATAGATATTTTTCATCCCTTCACTTTCAGTCTGTGTGAGTCCCTTGTTCTGAGGTGATCTCCTGTAGACAGCATATATATGAGTCATGTTTTCTTTCCATTCAGTCACCTGATGTCTTTTGATTGGGGCATTTAATCCATTTACGTTTAATGTTATTATTGATAGGTACTTGTTTGTAGCCATTTCTGTACTTTATGTCTGTGTTACTTCCTCCCTTTCTATTTCTTCTTTTTACAAAATTCCCTTTAGCATTTCTTGCATTGCTGGCTTGGTAGTGATAAACTCCCTTAGCCTTTTTTTGGTCTGTGAAGCTCCTGATTTCCCCCTCAATTTTGATTGATAGTCTTGCTGGATAGAGTATTCTTGGATTCAGTCCTTTGCTTTGCATCACTTTGTATACTTCATTCCATTCCCTTCTAGCTTGAAATGTTTCTGTTGAGAAATCATTTGATAATCTGATGGGGGATCCTTTGTACGTAACTCTTTGTCTCTCTCTTGCAGCCTTTAAGATTCTCTCTTTGTCATTAACATTTGCCATTGTAATTATGACGTGTCTTGGTGTGGGTCTTTTGGGATTCATCTGGCTTGAGACTCTCTGTACTTATGTAACTTTTTTTCTTCCCCATATCAGGGAAGTTTTCTGTCATTATTTTTTCAAATAGATTTTCTAATACTTGCTGTTCTTCTTGTCCTTCTGGTAGCCCTATTATACGTATGTTTCTTCATTTCGAGTTGTCCCAAATCTCCCATAGGCTCTCTTCCTGCTTTCTAATTTTTTTCTCCAGTTGCTGTTCAGCTTGGGCTTGTTTCTCTACCTTATCTTCTAACACACTAATTCGGTCCTCTGCTTCTTCTAGTGTACTGTTGAAACCTTACATAGCGTTTTTGATTGTAGCTATATCACTTTTGATTTCTTCCTGAGTTTTGCATAGGTTATTGATTTTCTCATCCATCAGGTTTATGAACTGTATGACCATTACTCGGGATTCTTTTTCTGTCATGTTGCATGCCTCTGTTTCACTTATTTCCTTCCTTGGTGATTCCTCTTTTTCTTTCCTCTGGGGATTGTTTCATTGTCTCCCCATTCTAGCTATCACCAGAAGGTTCAAATGACTAGTTGTGGGGGTCTGGGCCATGTGAAGTGGGAGTTCCGTGCCACACAAGTGTCACTGAAGAACTCCAACACCAAGACATGTGGCTACAATAGGTTGGTGGGAGCCATGCTCACCCAGGATCAGAGTCACCAGCGCTCAGTGCAGCTTTGTGCACACACCTAGAATCAGGAACTCCACTGGTGTGTGCCAAAAATCAGAGTCCCCTAGCACATGCCAGGAGTCAGAGTCCCCCTGTGCCCGCACCAAGAATTGAATATCAGAGTCTCTGTTGCTTGGTGGGGCCTTGTGCCAAGAATCAGGGTCCCTGTGTGTGCATGCGCTGAGAACTGGAGTAACTGGCTCTTCATGTGCATGCACTGGGAATCAGGGATCCCATGTGTGTATGATGAGAAACAGAGTCAAGTCACTGGTGCTCAGTGCTGCCTCTCACGTGGAGAATCAAGGTCCCCGGTCTGCTTGCGGGACTGGGTAGCACACCCACCCTGTGTCGGCGGGAGGTCCACTCCTGTGCTGTGGGAAACAGACTTCCATGTGCGCTTGCCCAGAATCAAAGTCAGGTGGCACAGCTGCCCTGTGTGGGTGTGGGGTCTGGTCACGCGAGTGCACACTGTGGTAAACAGCCTCCCTATGTCTGTGCACCCAGGCTCAAATTCAGGTAGCGCAGCCTCCCTGTGTTGTGTGGGGTCTGGTCGCGCAAGTGCGCGCTGCTGGAAACAGCCTCCCAGTGTCTGCGCGCCCAGGCTCAAATTCAGGTAGCGCAGCCACCTTGTGTGGGCATGGGGTCTGGTCACGTGAGTGCGCACTTTGTGAAACAGCCTCCCAGTGTCTGAGCACCCAGGCTCAAATTCAGGTAGTACAGCTGCCCTGTGTGGGCAGGAGGCCTCCTTGCGCAGAGTGAGTCTAGCAGTTCCTATGCTGCTGCAGTGGGCCTGTGGGGAGGGGGTTGGGCTCTGTGACTCACAGAAATCTGGGGCCAGAATGTCTGGATTCTTGGTGTCTGTGGGTCTGCAGCTGTGGTTGCATGTCTTTGTCCCTAGCGGCTGTAGGGTCCTGGTTTGCGTCTGAGACCAGATTGGGTGGTGGTGAGGCTAGGATACTAGTCTCAAGCAATTCTGTTTTTCAAGATGGCGTGGTCTCTGTGCCCGTGCTGGCTGCCCCTGGAATGTCTGTGGTGGCAGCAGGGTTTCGCTGTCTAAGACTGCCCGGTTTGGCAGTCCCCTGGAAGACCTGCAGGATCTAACTGTCCCTAGCTCACACACATACAAACACCACACACGTCCACACACTCCTCTATCACTCCCTCACTCTCTCACACACTCTCCCTCCCTACCTTCTTGCCAGTCACTATCTTGCAATCTAGAACATTCTGATTCTTATGAGGCTACCCAGCTGAAAATGTCTTACTTGCTTTTGCAACTATACAGTCATGAAACTTCCACAGTAATGTCCTTTGATAGAAGTAAGAATTATTAATTGTTTGAAATAGTTGCAACATTTTCTAACTCAAACAGTGCCAGTGGTTGTTTTTTGTGTTTTTTGTTTTTTTTGTGGGGGGGTGGGGGTTACTAGGGGGAGTCATGAGTTTCAACATTAAGTTTTCAGGTTTTAGAGATGAAGATTAATTAATTACACTTAAAAGTCAAATTCATACAAATAAAACATGGAACGGTGGTTATCACCAGCTAGGTGAAGGGGTGAAAAGTGGAGTTGTTTAAAGGATACAGACTTTCAATTTTGCAAGATGACAAAAGTTCTGGAGATCTATTTCACAACAATGTAAATATACTTAATATTCTGAACTATACACTTAAAAATGGCCAAGATGGTCAATTTTATATTATACTTTTTTTTTTATTATTGCAAAAAAAAAAAAACAAAAGAGAAATTGAGTGAGCAAACATTCTATGCTATTTTGGAAGTATATTGTGTTACAAGGTTCTTATACTCTACATAAAGGGGTATAATATTACTTGAACATACACACTATTAGGTTAAAGATGTATCAAATAAACCCTAAATCAACCACTAAGAAAAGAAGTATAAAGCCAATAAAAGAGATACAATAAAAGCATGTAAAATTAATTAACACAAAGGAAGAAAAAGAGAGAAAAATAGAAACATGGCAGGTAGAATGGCAAGATTTTATAAGAGCTAGATGGTAAATTTAAAGTATATCAATAATTACATTTAAAAATTATAAATTACATTTAAAAAACAAGAGCCAATATATGACGCCTACAAGAAATCTATTATATATACGTATAGAAAGCATGTAAAATTAATTAACACAAAGGAAGAAAAAGAGAGAAAAATAGAAACATGGCAGGTAGAATGGCAAGATTTTATAAGAGCTAGATGGTAAATTTAAAGTATATCAATAATTACATTTAAAAATTACAAATTACATTTAAAAAACAAGAGCCAATATATGACGCCTACAAGAAATCCATTATATATACATATAGATGATCCTTAAACACACACACACACACACAAATGAATAAGTTAAAAATAAAAGAAAATATATGCCTTGCTATAACTAACCAATGAAAAGCTAGAAGGGTATATTAATGTTACATAAAGTAGATTACAGAGCAAATAATATTACCATAGGCAAAATAGGGCCATTTCATAATGACCATTAAGAAAATAAATAAGTAAGAGATAGACTGGGAGAAAAATACTCATGGAACATACATCTGTCAAAGAATTGGTATCTAGTATATGTAAGAACTCAAAAATGTAGTAAAAGAAGGCAGTCCAGTAAAAAAATGGACAAAATATTTAAATATTTAAATAAATACTTCACAAAGGAAGACACATGAATGGCCACTAAGCAGATGAGAAAGTGCTCAATACCACTGGTCATTAGGAAAATACAAATAAGAACTGTCATGATGTTTTACCCCAGTGGTCGCCAACCTTTCGGACCTCATGGACCACCAGTTGGCGACCGCTGCTCCAAAGGTTTCCTTAAACCAGCAGTTGCCAACATTTCGGACCTTATGGACCACCAGTGGTCTGAAGACCATCGGATGGCGACTGCTGCTCTACCCCATGCCAACTGCAATGACTAACAGGTCTTGATATCTGAACCTGCAGTGGTGCCAGTCTGCCAAACTGTCTGCTTTTGTCCACCAGGGTTATGCAGTTGGAGTTGTTTGGATCTAATTGAACAAATAGTATGGAAGGGCAAGACCCCTGAACATATTAACAAGAAAGTGACTGTTCATGGACTGTAGACTAGACAGAGAAGGAAATAAGTACAGGAGGGAGCTGGGAGATTGTGGGAGGGGGGAAAGTAACCATCAAATTTATGAAGGTGAACATAATGAAAAGGTTGACTTTGCTTTCATTAGCCTATTTAGTTTTCCCAGACAGCATCCAACTTGTACTCCATACGATAAGAGTCAAGAAGAGAATCAGAAAATAAGATTAATACCTTTAATGTAGTATATTTGTACTTCTTCCTCAGGCACAGTGACTGCTTCCCACTGATGATCCTTAAAATTTAAAAACAGGTTTTAACTATAAACAAATAATTTATTCCTGCTTTAAAGCTTCTATAATCACAATTTTTCAGTTATACAATCAATAATGGTTATTTATTACTAAGTAATGATATAACATGTTTCTTGCTCCATCTATTGACTGCATAATACATTATACATGTCACATTTATTTGTTTCACTCTTAAAAGGAAATTAATGGTATTAATTTTATGGTTTCTGACTCTTAACCTAAAAAAGTGACTGTACATTATTTACTTGAAGATACCTTTTAAAAAATTACCAAATCCTGCCCTGGCTGGTGTGGTTCAGAGTTTACAGTGTCAGCCCATGCACCAAAGGGTCTCAGGTTCCATTTCTGATCAAGGGCATGTACCTGGGTTTCAGGTTTGCTCCATGTCCTGGTCGGGCCATGGGCAAGAGGCAACCAGTTGATGTGTCTCTCTCACTACCAGATCTCTCTCTCTCTCCTTCCCCCTCCTTCCCTCCGTTCCACTGTCTCTGAAAAACCAACAGAAAAAATATCCTCAGGTGAGGATTAACAACAACAACAAAAATGTTATCAAAACCTGTCATTTCTTCCTTGGAAGTGTTTTGTGAAGTACACATTCCTCAATTTTCACTTATTGACTGTCCTTAGATTCAAACATTGAATGCACAGTAATAACCTAAAATAATTTTTCCTTCAAGTACTTTCATTGAAAATGTGTATAGCCCTAGCTGGTTTGGCTCAGTGGATAGAGCATCGGGCGGTGGACTGAAGGGTCCCAGGTTTGATTTCAGTTAAGGGCAGATGCCTGGATTGCTGGCTCGATCCCCAGTAGGAGGCAGCCAATCAATGATTCTCTCTCATCATTGATGTTGCTATCTCTCTTTCTCTCTCCCTTCCTCTCTGAAATCAATAAAAATAGATTTAAAAAAGAAAATGTGTATAACTGAATAAAATACTGAATTAACAAAAAAGTCAGTGAACATTGGATGCCATTCCTAAGAGATGGAATCCTAAAACCTTCTAGTAATCTGTGAGAAAAATAGATGCAGTTTTGTAGTTAACTTAAGGACCACTCTCATTCTATAGAAATTCTCCCTAATTGAAACCAGTCTATAATGGCAACACTACCATTATAACCCTCTTCAGTTAAGGTGCTAATTCTCCCAAAGCTCAAAAGCTCCGGGTCAGGAGGAAAGTGTTGGAATCATCTCTGCCCAGTGCTCTGAGCAGCTTTCTGTTTCTCTATGTGTAAAACACAGATGCTACCTTCCAGGCCCATGCCAAGTGACATACTCTGTGCCAGAACCTACTGGTTATCATCTACTAACTTCAAAATGACTCTTCCTTGTATATGGAGGCACAAGGTTCACTGCCTTCCTTTACATTTTTTTTATATTATGGAAAATTTTAAGCAGCTTTTTAAAAAGTAGAAATTATTATATAACTAATGCAAAATATGTGCTTACCTAGTTTCAACAGTTACCAATACATTGTGTCCATCTTATTTCATCTTCACCCCCTACTCTCCCTCCATTACACTCTCTTCCTCTTGGCATTAACTTTTTATTTAACCTGCCATCCCAGTCATCAACTTTAAAAAGTTCTTATCCTTAAAAGAAAGTACCTAACAAAAATACCTCCCTTGAATCCACATCACACTTGAGCTATTATTGTGCTCTTTTCCTTAGCTTGATATCTTATTTCCTCTATATTTCAGCTTTCCAAGAATGTCTAAATCCTTGTCTCTTAAGTGAAACTGCTTTCATTGATAACATTTTTGACAGTGTGGATCATTTCCTCATGAAAACACCAATCCCTTGCCTTCCATAACATACCTTTTAACTGTGTTCTCTTTTGACTAATTCTTCAAGTATCCTCCAGGCTAAAGTCTCTTCTACCTACTTTGTATAAATTTGTGTTTTTCACAGTTCTGTTATCTAGGCATTCATTAAATCCATGATTTTATTTATCATCTATATATAGATAGCTTCTAAATCTCTACTAAGGCTCAGTTCCCTTACCTGAATGTCAGACCAGTATATCCAACTGCCCACCAGATATCCCCAGCTAAAATCCCACAAGTATGTCCAAA
This sequence comes from Myotis brandtii, assembly GCF_000412655.1. Classification (NCBI taxonomy): domain Eukaryota; kingdom Metazoa; phylum Chordata; class Mammalia; order Chiroptera; family Vespertilionidae; genus Myotis; species Myotis brandtii. The sequence continues at coordinate 2,861,401 of NW_005371769.1, read as the reverse complement.
TGAAATGTTCAAAGCTGAACTCATCATCTTTTCTCTACAAAACATCCTCCTGTGACAGCATCCCCAACCATCCAGTTAACCCGTTTTATTAATCCTTTCTCTTTTTACCACAAACAAATCACCAGGTCTTCTCAATTCTATCTATTCTCAAGTTTTTCTGGAATCTATCTGTTTCCATTCATCACCACTATAACTTTCTAAAACCATGCCACCATGATTTCTCACCTGGATTATTGCAAATTTCCTACCTGCTTCTGGTCTTGTCCCTTTTTAATCCATTGTCCCCAGTAGGAGAATCTTTTATATGAATGTGGTCCTCAGCACCTAGCACATATCTGGCACATAGTTCCTAATGTTCATTAAATGTATGTTACCTCCTACTTTTATTTTTTATCTTCTTTTTTCTTTTTTTTAAAATTAAATCTTTATTGTTCAGATTATTACAGTTGTTCCTCTTTTTCCCCCCATAGCTCCCCTCCACCCTGTTCCCATCCCACCCCAGGCCTTCGCCACCCCATTGTCTGTGTCCATAAGTAATGCATACATGCATATAAGATCTTTGTCTAATCTCCTCCTGCACCCCGCCACACCTCCTTCCCTCTGAGAATTGTCTGTCTGTCCTATTTCTATGCCCCTGATTCTATTCCATTCACCAGTTTATTCTGTTCATCA
>NW_005371769.1:2855991-2859068 GCF_000412655.1 Myotis brandtii | reverse complement strand
TGCAAAGGGCCAGGCCTTTCATATGCAAAAGCCGGCGTACAGCTTGGGAGGGACGGGAGTCCCAGGGGATCAACACGGCAGGGCAAGCAGCTATGGCTGCCCTCAGAGGCCCCGCTTCTCCGTGTCCCGGCAATCGCTGCAAACACCTCCAAGAGAAAGCTGTCCTCAAGTTCTGACCGATGCCAGACAGTCCAGTTTCTCCCGTATGAGTCTGGGTCCCCAGAGACTCGCCCGGAACTGGAGCTCAAGCTTGAGACTCCCTACCAATTGAAAAAGACAACCGTGTCCTCAGCCGCCAGCCCTCTCCTTGTGCGCCTCCGTACCTCTGTACTTTACTTCCACACCGCAGCTCCTCTAAGTCTCAGTATGTTTTTCTCTTTCCTTCTAGTTGTAGAATTTCCACTCAGCCAGCCTTCCTGTGGTTCTGGATGATGTCCGTTCCGTCTTTTAGTTGTATTCTTGAAGTGGTTGTGCTAAGCAGCAATCTCCGGTGTTTACCTATGCCGCCAACTTAGTTTTCTCCGTTACCTCCTACTTTTAATCATTTGGCTTCACACTGCCTTATTATTTCCAGTCTCCTTTGCACTAACCATACTATGTATCTTTCAGTTTTTTGAATATTCTATTTATTTATTCTTATAATAAATATGGATTGCTATAAATGAGAAAGTTGGGTTCTGGATTTCATCAATCTTACATTCAATGGGGAGAAAGCAGACAACAAACAAACAAACAATAAACACAGTAACTTTAAGTAGAAATAGCTTACTATAAAAAAATAAAGCAGGACAATGTGTTGTGATGTGGCTGGGAGGTTACTTTAGGTTGAGTTATTAGAGAATACCTCTACAAGGAGGTGAGCTTTGTGCTGGAATCTAAATGGGAAGGAACTAAGATAAAAAGATCTGGAGGAGGTTTCTAAGAAGAAGAGCCAGCAAGCAGAAAGACCTAAAATGGGCATAATCTGTATTAGAGGACCAGAAAAAAGTAAGATGCAGCTGGAACATAGTAAGCATAAAGAACAGTTTGAGCTGTCAGAGCAATAGCCAGGGGCCAGATCATAAAGACCATCTATACCCATGATGGCAAACCTGTGACACGCGAACTAATTTTTTTGGTTGATTTTTCTTTGTTAAATGGCATTTAAATATATAAAATAAATATCAAAAATATAAATCTTTGTTTTACTATGGTTGCAAAGATCAAAAAATTTCTATATGTGACACAGCACCAGAATTAAGTTAGGGTTTTTCAAAATGCTGACACGCTGAGCTCAAAAGGTTCGCCATCACTGATCTATACCATGGTAAAGAAGCAAAAAAAGGGTTTTAAGCAGTTGCTCATGTAGAATGGCTTCTAGTAAGAGAGAATACAGGGATAATGTACTATTGCTATAGAAATCCAGAGGAGAGAGGATTCCAAATACTCTATTTTGGGGAAAAAGAATTTCCTAGCATCTCCAGAGCACTGTCTGGAACATAACAGGCATTAAATACTTATAAATGCATTTTATGCTATCCCAATCATATTTAATACTATATTGCTTATTTTCTTGTCTAAATCATCCAATAAACCGAGCTGAATGAAGGCAGGAACTACATCAATACGATTCTGTCCTCTTCTCCCAAAATTGAAGTTCAGTTTCTGAAGAAAATCCAGTTAAAAATATTCCTATAGCCTGGCCGGCGTGGCTCAGTGGTTGAGCATCAACCTATGAACCAGGAGGTCATGGTTCGATTCCTCGTCAGGGCACATGCCAGGGTTGCGAGCTCGATCCCCAGTGGGGGGCGTGCAGGAGGCAGCCAATCAATGATTCTCTCTCATCATTGATGTTTCTCTTTCTCTCTCTCTCCCTTCCTCTCTGAAATCAATAAAAATAAACAAAATATTCCTACAAATCCAGCAGGAATAAATAAACTAATGAAAATTGTCAGTGCACCTCTTAGAAACAGTGCTAGTATTTGGAACTCCATTTTAATCAAGCAGTCTAAGAAGTACTACAAAATAAAAAGAAACTAAGGTATGTGGAAGTCCTAAGAGGCATTTGATTAATGTTCATTTTTAAGAGTTGAACTGGAAGAAAAAGCAGGGTTTTTACAAGAGATCAACTAAAAGGACTAATGCTTCATTATAATATCAGATGCCACAATTAGATTAGTACATACAGATCAACTCTTTGCTCAGATTTTGGCAAAGTGATAATACAGTTTGAGCTAAAGTATCTCAAAGTATCAAATATTAAGGAGCAGCTATTTGGAAACAAAGGCTCAAGAGTTTTCCTCAGGTTAAAAAGAGGTCAGTAGAAAATATACTGCCTGGTTGGAGGTTTTAAACATAGCTACCATATACCACAGAAGGAAAAGAACTAAAATTCACTTCCAAATACTACCAATAAGAATTAATGCCTATTTTCAAGCAGAAGATTATATGACTGAATAAGAGCATTTGCCATTATCTGTTAATGTTATTTCTGAGTGCCTCTGTATTTGAGTAACTGGTTTTTTTTCTAGACTCAATTCACTTTATTCATGTGAATGGTAAATTTTATCTGACATTAACATGTAACTTATTTCTGAAAAGCTGTTAAAAAACTAGTAATAAAATTTAGTGTTAATTTTTCTTTTCTGTTGCAATAAATCATCAGAAATAGTTTTTATTTCTAACTAGAAGCCCAGTGCACGAATCCATGCACCAGTGGGGTTCCGTGGCCTGGCATGCAGGATTGGGCCGAAACCGGCTCCCCGACAACCCCCACGGGATCCCAGATTGCGAGAGGGCACAGGCCAGGCCGAAGGACCCCCACTGGTACACAATCGGGGCCAGGGAGGGATGTGGGAGGGCTCCAGGGCGTGTAGAGCCCATCCTGATTGGCCGGGACCTAGCAAAAAGCTAACCTACCAATTGAAGTGTCTGCACCCTGGTGGTCAGTGCATGTCATAGAGAGTGGTTGAGTTGCCTTAGCATATCATTAGCATATTATGCTTTGATTGGTTGAACAGCCGACCGGACGACCAGACACTTAGCATATTAGGCTTTTATTATATAGGACTGGAGGCCCGGTGCACAACAATTTGTGC
>NW_005371769.1:2838865-2855026 GCF_000412655.1 Myotis brandtii | reverse complement strand
ATATCTCGCTGATTAGCCAATGGGAAGCGTGTCGGAGGTATGGTTAATTACCATGTTTGTCTATTATTAGATAGGATTAGCTTAATACATTACCATACTAATAGAAATCACTCAGATAACACTGAAATATATTGAAATAGCTATAAAATACACAATGAAATCAATATTACTAAATTGGTTTTTTGTTTGTTTTGTTAATCCTCATCCGAGGATATTTTTCCATTGATTTTTAGAGAGTGGAAGGGAAGGGGGGGGAGAGAGAGAGAGACACTGATGTAAAAGAGACACATTGATTGATTGCCTCCCACATGCACTCTGACCAGGACCAGGGATTGAGCCTTCAGTACATGCCCTTGACCGAAATTGAACCCTGGACCTTTCAGTCCACATGCTGACGCTCTATCCACCAAGCCAAACTGGCTAGGGCTACATTGTTGAATTGAATTAGGACATTTTTTAAAAATATTTTTTTTTATTAATTTCAGAGAGGAATGGAGAGGAAGAGAGAGAGATATCAATGATGAGTGAGAATCACTGATTCTGCTGCCTCCTGCATATCTCCTACTGGGATCGAGCCCGCAACCCGGGCATGTGCCCTGACCCTCAATCAAATTGAGACATCCTGGTTCATGGGTTGACACTCAACCACTGAGCCACACCGATAGGGTTTGAATTAGGACATTTTATATATACATATACATACATATAAAATAGTACAAAGGGAATAAAACTTACATCATCTCCAGCAATGTAGAATGATAGGGTCTGGCTCCCAAGATTAAAATCTATCCAAAATTCCTCAAGTTTTTCATCTGATGGTATTTGCAGCTAATAAAATAAACATATAAAACTAAAATAAACATATAAAACTAATATATCCTATGCTTTTAAAAGTGACAATGGAGAATTATGATCATGTAATTCATAGTTGAGTGTTGTTGTTTTTTAAAAGAGTATAGATGGAAGGGGAGGGAACATAGAGGAGACAAGTATTGCATTTAAATAAACTTAGAAAGAATAAAAAAATGCTTAGTATTATACACAGAAATTAGCTAGCTCAATCAAGAATATTCCAACTGCAAATAAAGGTTGAAAGTATTAGTTTGAATATATTCATGAATGATAAATCAATAATGAAATTAAGGAAACAGAAAAATATTTGAAATACAGCTTTTTGTATTTCATTTATCTACAGCTACAAATATGCCATGTTATAAAATGTCTTTCAGATACAGAATAATAGACCAGCTGTATTTTTTATCTAATTATGACTATTGTTAAAGTTTTTGTCACTTTGTAATCTGTAATTCACTTGGCTCTTCCATCAAAATTTATCCAATAACTAAAACACATGTTAATTTAAAACTTACCTCATATTTATCAAGAAATGCTGATAAACAAGGAAATGTAAAGACCCTGAAATAAGAAGTTTGAGGTAAAGAAAGAAATTAATCAGACTTTACAACAGCATAAGCTTGACTAGCAATAGAAATCATGCCTAGGATCAAAGGAAAATCAGGCAGTGGTCAAAACAATTTAAATAAAATCATATCTCTTTTATTACTTTAAAAAAGAGCTTAATGAAAATTTATTTCTGTAGAGAAAGCATATTATCTTGAGGGTACTACTCAAACTACCATTATGTCTAAAGTGATTGACTCTGAGCAGAGATTGCTATTACATTCCATGCTATTGACTCTGAGCAGAGATTCCCATCTTAGCTTATACTATTAATACAATGAAAGTTCCCATAGACCTTAGATGGGAAAAGAAGAGAAGTGAATAATACTCCTAATAAAAATGGCTGAATTCAGTGAATACTTCCTTGGTCAGATATGATTACAAGTACTCCCATATAATTATCTCCTTTAAACCTCACAACAAACGTATTAAGTACGTATTATTAATATTCTTATTTTACAGATAAGGAAACAAAGGCGAGTAAGGTTAAATAATCTGCCCAATGTTAGAATAGAAAGAGAGAAATTTATGATTCAAATCCAAATAGTATGACTCATTGCACTTACCCCTCAACCTATTTTTCATTTCCTTAGTAAGTAAAGAAAATGTGAACTCAGACATCCAGTGTATCTGAGCACCTATAAGGTGCCAGGCACTGCAAATACTGTGCTCTTCTGTCATTATCAAAGTGATACAAGTTTACATCACTCAGCCTCACATGCCTACTCCTGAGATTAAATAATCTGCATTAAATTTACCTTCTCTTGTCTCCAAGCATGCCATTTACAAGGTTGAGAAAAATCCTGCAATCCTAATTTTTTTAAAAAAAGAAAGACTTTTAAAAAGCATAGTAAATTGACAAATCTCAGAGGGAGGGGGGTGACAGGGAGAGATTAGCCAAAGAACTTATATACTTACTAGAGGCCCGGTGCATAAAATTTGTGCATGGGGGAGGGGGGTGTCCCTCAGCCCAGCCTGCACCCTCTCAATCTGGGACCCCTTGGGGGATGTCCGACTGCCGGTTTTGGACATCCCTCTCACAGTCCAGGACTGCTGTCTCCTAACTGCCCGCCTACCCACCTGCCTGCCTGACTGCTCCTAACCGCTCCCTACCGGCCTGATTGACACCTAACCCTTCCCCTGCTGGCCCGATTGCCCCCAACTGCCCTCCCCTGACAGCCTGATTTCCCCCAACTGCCCTCCTCTGCAGGCCTGGTCACCCCCTGCCTCCCCAGCCTGATTTCCCCCAACTGCCCTCCTCTGCAGGCCTGGTCACCCCCAACTGCCTCCCCTGTTGGCCTGATCGCCCACAACTGCCCTCCCCTGCTGGCCATCTTGCGACAACCTGAGGGTGGCCATCTTGTGATGACATCACACGTGACGCCACTTAGGCTTTTATTATATAGGATATGTATAGCCCATGAACACAGACAATAGTGGGTTGGGGTAGGGACTGTGTAATGGGGGTCACCTGTAATAATGTCAATAATAAAAAATATATTTAAAAAGCATATTAATTTTCAAAAGCTATTATTAATTTACTAGAGGCCTGATGCACGAAGATTCGTGCAAGAATGAGCCTTCCTTCCCCTGGCTGCTGGCACTGCCTTTGCTCTGGCTGGAGCCACCTTTCTGCCTTCGTTCCGGCCTAGAGCCGTCTTTTCACCTTCCCATGCTGCCCAGAGGCCCTGAGTGGCTGGGGCGGTACAGAATGCCTGCGTCGTCGCCATGGCCACAATACAAGCATTCCGCCCCACCCCTGGCCACTCGGCACCTGTGTATGCAAATTAACCCGCCATTTTTTGTTGGGTTAATTTGCATACCCATTCCTGATTGGCTGGTGGGCGTCGTGAAGGCACAGTCAATTTGCATATTTCTCTTTTATTAGTGTAGATTTTTATACTACTTACTGTTTCAAATTCAGAGTCTTTAATTCCTTTAAATGCATTAGCAATAAAATCCATTGAAAACCAATGACATGCCAGTTTCCGTCTTTGTTTTTCTGTCGTCATTCTACATAAAGCCTCTACGATACCTACTTGTAAGTCATAATCTTGAAAAAAAAGTTAATGTATTATTTGAAATTATAAAAATTAAGAGTTTATAAATGTCAATATATCTTATAAGGTATTACAACTAGCAAGATAAAGAAAACATTAGTGTAAATTACTTATCTGTTGCCATTTCTTCATATGAATTAAAACTAGCTCCTTATTATAGAAATGAATACAGCCCAAATAACAAGCTTACTAACAAGAGTGAAAAAAATTTCTAAAGGTTACTTAAGAGATACTCCTAAATATTCAAAGACTATGCATTCCATTATTATTAGAGTTGTGAACTATAAAACAACTCAATGGCCTATAAATCACAGAATCTTTGTTTTCCTTTTGTGTAATATGACATTTAAAGTTATTCCAAAGTACTTTAAGTTTATTCTATAGATAAAATCACAAGATCAAAATTTTCTAATATGAAACTTAGGAAAGAAAATTTGAGTTCTTTTAATAAACACATTGTTTAAAAATAAATCTATCAATCCCAGGAATATTTAACCTCCTAACTTCATAAAATACCATTTGAGGCACTTCTTAGCAAAAGTAATTAAAATCTATTGGAAAATTAAGTTATTATTCATAAATCTACAACTTGGGTACAAATTATATTTAACTCCTGCTTAATTATTTCAGTTAATTACTAAAATATTTGTCATTTAATTACTTGTTAAAGTAATTAAAATTGCTTGACTATAGTTTATAATCCCCTCACATCTCACTACATTAAAATGTTAATATATTTTGACTAAAACGATTCTATTATGTGTATAATAACTTCAAATATAAACATTTTGAAAAAAACTTACCTCCAGCATCTAAAATCCTTTCTCCCATACTATTCCTATGAATCAAAAGAATAGATTATATACTAGACTAATATAAATTAAATAGAAAGCCTATATGTTGCGGGGAGGGACTTCACTAAAATTTACAATTGGCTAGTATCACACTTTTACAGAAATTATATCCATAAATTATAATAGAAACCTACAACAGTTTAATGAGTTTTAATTATCAATGCAATTCACGGTTGCCTTATAAAGCATCCTTTAAATTCTTAACTTGAACCACTAATTAAAGCAATATAGTAGAAATTATTACATGAGAATTAACATTTCTTGGTTATAGAGTATTTTCCTGGCATCTTGAGGTATTTTGTCAAGCATAGCATTCATTTTTTTTAGAGTCTAGAAAAGAAAAGAAAAAAGATAAGCCATCAATATTTTATATTCTGTGAAACATTACAGCTTTAGAAAAATATTCTAGGTATATAAATTTAGAAGCCTATTTTTTTCTTTATCATAGCACTAGAGACCCAGTGCACAAAATTGGGTCCTTAGGCCTAGCCTGCGATCACGGCCATCTTCTGCCCATTCTCCAGTCCCCAGTCCTGCCCTGCCGCCACCCCCACCCTGGTTCCCCGTTCGCTATCCTGCAATTAGAGCCTGTGGGCTGGGGGGAGGGACCGAGAGGTGGTCAATGCACCTCACAGTGACTGGTCAAGCAGTCATTCTGGTCGTGACACCATTATGGTACTGGGCTTTTACTATATAGGATTTTTTGCAGGGAATGGAGAAAGGTAAAGACTATCCTATATAATAAAAGGCTAATATGCGAACAGACTGAATGGCGGAATGACCGGTCACAATGATGTGCACTGACCACCAGGGGGGTAGATGCTCAACACAGGAGCTGCCCCCTGGTGGTCAGTGCGCTTCCACAGCGGGAGCGCCGCTCAGCCAGAAGCCCTGAGCTGGGCTCACAGCTGGCTGGTGCAGCGGTTCCACGGCAGTCGGACATCCCCCGAGGGCTCCCAGACTATGAGAGGATACAGGCCAGGCTGAGAGACACACCCGAGTGCACAAATTTCATACACCTGGCCTCTAGTAAAGTATAAAATAGTGAATACAAAAAAACATGTATAATATAATAAAAAAGAATATACCATGATTTCTATACTAAAATAGTTATACTCTTTGCAATACAACATATGTTTATTATCACTTTACGAACTAGGAAGGTAAAAATATTAACTTATTAATATTTATTCTTAAGGTTATACAAATGTACAAATATCTACACACTATTAAGGTTATTTTTAATATTTAATACTTAAGAACTCCTAATATTAGATGGTATCATTTATTTTCATGTGAGATATATGTATACATAAGCCAATATGGTTATTCATTTTCAATAAATAGGTAACATATTCATCATGTCAGGCAGTGAATTAAAACAACAGATATATACTACATGATAAATAATTTAGTGCCAAGATAAAATGATTATTTAATTTGATAAATTGCTACCAAGTTTTCTTCTTTCTCATTTTTAAGTTTCAAAAGAAAAATCTAACAAATGACTTTACCTCCTGCTGAATACAAATATTCACTCTTGAGTCAATAACCAGGACACAAATTCGAGGTATGAAACTTTCCACTACTTGCTTTTTACCTGAATAAAAGTGTCAAATTATTGATAAATGTGTATTTTAAATTCTTTTAAAAGACAGTCTTTACTTATATGAGTTAATGTAAAGGAAATACTGGTTCAGTTGAGAAGGTCGACTTGACAGGCCTGGGCATCAGGAAGCATATAATTCAGTCCTGGTTCTGCTATGAACTAGCTATGTGTGTGGCTTTGGAAAAAAAACACACACACAAAACCAACAGATGTGACTGAATTCTGGCAAAGAAATCCAAATCCAGCTTCTTCTTTCAGGCACATAAGGCACTTTTCTGGATGAAATAAATATCATTCAAAAGTGTAAACTTCTATATTGAGGTTTTTAGAAAACTGACCTCATTAATACTAATAACTCAAAAATTCCATAATAGCCATCAATACTTCTGAGCTTTCCTAAAAGCTAACTGTATTCTCAAAAGACTAGGCTTTATCAATACTAAATATATTTAAAGAAATTTTCCACATGCTATTTCATAATACAAATTTTAAAAATAATTTTTAAAAATGCCAATACTGTAACAGAACATTCCAAAGTGACCACATTAAAAAAATCACTCAATTAGGGGAAAAGATATGATAATTTGCTTTTAAAAAAAACCCTGTTAGATCACTTTATAATCACTAGTGGTTTAAGACTGTTTTCTACCCTAAAAATGTAAGAATTCAGGCTAGATTGCAAAGAAATCATTGAAAAAGTAGTAGCTAGTATTGAAATAAACAGTAATTGATTTTTTTTTTTTAGTGATGCATGGGTATATTTTAGAGAAAACTGCTTAGTAAGGCTACTTTAAAGTGGGTTTTGAGGTTAAGACCTAAATAAATTCAATAGTGAGTCATGAGCATATCTGAGGTAGATCATTCCAATGTGAGGAGATGGCAAGTGCTAACACAGAGAGCAAAGTAACAGTGATCAATGAGGTACTGTCTCCAAATGAGGTCAGAGAAGTTGGGTCTCAAAGACATAGTAAACAATTTTGATATCTAAACAACCACATTTAGCTAATGATCAATGGCCTAAAATTTTATATCTATGTAATTCTCAACTATCATATGATTTCTTTTATATAGTAGTTCAACAAAAAGCACATATAGTCTTTCAAAGACATTTTCAAAAAATGTTTAAAAAATGAGGGACAAATTAAAACTTTTTCAAAATGTGAACTTATTTTGAGAAGGTGACTACATAAAAAGCAAGTCTATTAGTTTTTCCATCTTATAGGGAAATCTCCATTAATTTTTATTAAATTACAGCTAACAAAATAGCAACTGATCTTTAACATTTTGGCTTTGATGGCTGCAAATAGCAGCTGTTCCTTTATGTATAAATAATTCACCAGCCTCAGTTACCAATTCTAGTTAATTCTTTCTCAAGCAACACAGAGATAAACATAACTTGGACTGACTGCTTTTCACAAGACACCTGCTAGCCATAAGTGAAAGGAAGAGTTCTCAGTGGACTATTGAAAATTTTGTTCCATTAGCTCAAGGGTTGGCAAACTATGGCCCATGAACCAAATTCAACCCACCGCTGATGAATAATACATTTCATCAGCAAGTACTCTGGAAATGTTTGAATCTATCATGTTTTATTGAACTAGTAGCATCAAGGTGAATTTCATTTACTTTCATGAACTTAGCCATCTTCAGTTACCAGTGAATGATTTTGGTAATAGCTTGTGCTGCAGAGTCAATAATGTTTCTTAATGACCTCAACCCAAAATTACAAGGCAAAAATGTGCTATATAAGAAACTTATAATTCAGTAAAGTCATTTTAATGACACTAAATGAAGCTATTTGCATTACAAGTAATGCCAAGCTTCTTTCTGTACTTCCTGGGTTGTCAAAAACTAAAACAAGAATTGACATCTCCATTCCCACACACATATTTATGGGGATATTTTTTCTTTTCAAGTTCCAACTACAGGTCCAGCAGCATTTTTGGACATTGATGTAAGTGCAAGGGAAAGTTTCCATATGTCAAAATCTTTTTAATTGTGCAGATGAGGAGCTTCTACTTAACCTTCAATTAAAGTGATTAATCTGCAGTGCAATGACATTTTAAAAGGCAAATATTAAGAAAATAACAATATAATTCTATAAATGCTTTCTAAGTGATGAATATGCTCAATTAAGAATCATGCTTATAGCCCTGGCTGGTTTGGCTCAGTGGATAGAGCGTCGGCCTGCGGACTGAAGGGTCCCAGGTTCGATTCCAGTCAAGGGCATGTACCTCGGTTGCGGGCACATCCCCAGTAGGGGGTGTGCAGGAGGCAGCTGATAGATACTTCTCTCTCATCGATGTTTCTAACTCTCTATCCCTCTCCCTTCCTCTCTGTAAAAAATCAATAAAATATATTAAAAAAAAGAATCATGCTTATAAACTTATAGCAGTATTTGTCATTATTGGCATGAAAAGATTTTCTAATGCAATATGTGTATATATATATATATATCCTCATTACATATAAGCATCAATAAATGAATATAATCAATTTTGACTAGAGCAAAAACTAACTCTGAACCTGAATAAGTGAAATATCATCCCCTCAAAAAAGAGTGCTATTCTTCACATTAGTATACTTGTATTACAAAAACATCATACTCAATTATTATGTTTTGAATTGCACCAATAAAACATTTGTGGAAATTTGTTTTCTTTCTTGTTATAGTACCTACATATTATCCTCAATTTTTTTCTGGCCCACAAATCCTAAAATATTTACTATATGGCCCTTTACAGAAAAAGTTTGTTGATCCCCGAATTAGATAATGAATTCCTAATATTGGGAAAATTGCTAAGAGAATTGCAAAATTATACTAAAACTCTAACTGCAAATTACTGTTTCATAAAAGAAAATGTTCATTATACCTTCATCATTGATGCCATATACGACCTGAAAAGCAAGGAATAATATTTATATTTTATTGTCTTATATTATAAACCATTATAGATAGTATTAAAATAACAGGTTAAATTTGAACTCACCACATAAGTACTAATTATTTAATTACATTACACAAGATAAATGCTTTACAATCTGAATAGGTTAATCCAACCAGGTCACAAGCCATTCTGTTACTGTCTTTTAGGCTTAAGGCATATAGAACACAAATTGTTTTTATTTTTATTTTTTTTTGTCATGAACTGTGTTTTCTTTTTCTTTCTTTTCTTTTTTTTATTGTTTAAAATATTACAAATATAAGCATAACCAATGGACGCAAGACACGGGGAGGGGGTGAGGGCATGTGCTGGGGGGTAGGGGAGGCGGGGGGAAGGTCAATTGTGGGGAAAAAAAGGAGACATATGTACAAGTTGTTTTTAAATAAAGTGCTCGCTTAGGCAGCATATATACTAAATAAGCACAAGCTTTATAACATTGGTTAATCAATGTGATTTTACCATCAAAAGATCAAATAAGTCTTCTATCATATTTAAAAGAGCTTCATCTTTTGAAGTTCCTCGACTCAGAATTATCTCCTTGGATTTTTCAAACCAGGCAACCATGTAAAGAAAAATGTATATTAGTTATTTTAAATTCAATTTTGAGAATGTACTTATCTATATTTGTATAAATAGTAAACCTAGGAATAAAGAAATAACAAAAATGAAAATTCCAGTATTGTATCAAAATAAATTTATGCTTTCAAAACATCATCATTGTTTTTGTTTTTTTGGTAACTCACTCTATTTGCCCATTGTTTGGATGAGAATGGATAAAGTTAATACTAATTCCAGGTAGAAGACCTTTATTTCCCCCTTCAAATTCCTTGTTCAGATACATTCATATAATAGATGAAAATAAATAATCACAAGTTAGATTATTTTGGCACTGTTACTATTTGATAATTTTTTGGTATTTTTCACTTTTATTAATTAAAATATTTGAATATAAACTACATCTCAGATACTGTTCAGGGCACTGGGTATACAGCAACGAACAAAACAAACAAAAATTAATGCCATACATGCTAGTATGGCAGACAGACAATAAATATTAAAAAATAATAAAGTCAGATAGTGATTAAGATGAGCTAAAGAGAAAATAAAGCAAGTAAAGTCGTTAGAGAGTCTTGTGGCCTTAAATTCACATGATTATCAAGGACCCTGTGAATAGTTTCCTTGTGACATACTACAGGTTATAAAAATCTTTATTGTAACTCAAAGTTTTATATAAAGTACCCAAATTTATTTTTCAACGGTTTGAAGCATTTACTTTATTAGAAAGCACACCTTTAATAATATTTCCCTCATATGAATGTTACATAGTCTATACTTATCTTTTGGACTAGTCCTTGTTTTATCAAAGTTATAAGTCCAACTTGCCCCAAAATACTGATATTCCTGCTACATCTTCCAAAAGAAATCAAAATGATTGAAACAGTTTGGATATCCTTTTTATTAAGTTCCTGAAATGAAAAATATACATTTAAACATCTGTTAACACAAAATAGCAAGGAACTGGTTAAGGACTTTATAATCCTCACAAATCCTGAAAGCTATAATCTTAATCTTCAAGGACAAACGACAAAATGTGGTTTAAAAAAAGCAACTTGTCTAAAGCCAGTAAATGACAAACTCAGTACAAAAATGCAGATCTAGCAGTTGGTTGATGTATCATCCCATACACCAAAAGGTTGTGGGTTCGATTCCTGGTCAGGGCACATACCTAGGTTGCAGTTTTGAACCCTAGTTGGGACGTATATGGGAGGCAACCAATCAATGTTTCTCTTTCTTTCTTTCTCCCTTTCAGCAATAAAAAACATATTCTCAAGTGAGGATAAAAAATGCAGATCTGTATAAATTCAAGAAACTTTAGACTATGATACAAAGTTACTTTCCATTCTAAAAAGCTCTAGGTATCTAACAGATACAATAAATTTTTACGCAATCTTTTAGAGTCAAAGCAAATCTCAAATACTGGGAGAGATTGTCAATAACCACATTTTCTTGCATATAAACCTGTCTTACAAAGTCCAAGGTTTTGGATATTATTTTTTATATTTGCAAGCAACAAACTTTGTCCATATAACATGCAGAAGCCTATATTGATAGGCTTTTAAAAAAAGAGATTAAATTGTTTAAACTTCCAAGATGTATACTATTTTTCACCAGTGGTAACTCTGAAAACATAGCTATTTTAATACTTTATTTAGAAAATGGTCCAATATGCTATTTGGAGCTTGTCAAATTAAAAAAAAAAGCAAGTGGTAAAATAAAGATTTATTTATATAATTATAAGCGAGTTTGCCAAAGGTTTTTATTCATTTTTTTCCAATGGTACTTTCCTGGAAAGTAGACTGCTATCTAATAATGATAACAATAATTCAACAAAAATAAATATATTTACCCTGCATATAAGGTCATCCAACTTGTGGAAAAACTGTTTGCTGCATTTAATCTTCACATCTTCACAAACATCAATTTGTAAAAGTGTTTTCAAAGGTTTGAAATCATTTTTTCTTAAAGCATCATCAATGCATTTTTCCAATTGCTAGAGAAATATAATTAATGGCACATATATTGAATCAAAATGAAAATTATTCACCTTATGCAATCTAGTAATTTGAGAATGGTTTTCACATGAAAATTCTCAAAAGAATTTATATAATATCAATGCACACTTATTTTTTTTAAACTGCCCACTCTTAAATTTGGAGTAATGTAGTCAGATTAAGTTTCTTTGATAAGATTCTATATAAGAAAAATACATTTTACTAATTTTCCACTTCATGTCTTAAATTGGAAAGTCATCATTATGTTGAATTCAACAAAAACCTGTTAATGAAAGAAGTAAAATAAATTTTATGGTAAATAATCTGTAATACCATGGATAAAACTTAAATATATCTATCAACTTCTTAATGAGATTTAAATGTATAAAAAATGCATAGATGGTTAAAAGCACTATTTAGAAAGTATACCAACCAATGAGTTAAGCATCTCTCTCACACAAACACAATATTTATTGTATTACACATTTATAGTCATGTGCCACATAATGAGGTTTGGGTCAACAACAGACCACATATATAATGGTGGTCCCACAAGATTACAATGGAGCTAAAATGCTCCTATTGCCTAGTGATATCATAGCCATTGTAACCTCGTATCACAACACATTGCTCACATATTTGTGTAAACAAACCTATTGCATTGCCAATCATAGAAAAGCACAGCACATACAATTATGTACAGTACATAGTACTTGATAATGATAATAAATGACTATGTTACTGGTTTATGTATATTTACTGTACTATACTTTTTATTACGTTAGAGTATACTAGTACTCTTTCTACTTATAGATATCTGCTGTAAAACAGTATGCCATTAGGCCTGCAAGCAGCCTCATACATCTCATGTTTATTACATCTTCTGAATGCATAATTTTCTCTTATGTTTGATTTAATCTCATGTTGTTTTATAAATTTAGTTTAGCCTATGTGTACAGTGTTTATAAAGTCTGCATTAGTGTACAGTTATGTGCTAGGCTTTCAAAATCCCTCACTACTTACTCAGAGCAACTTCAATTCCTGCAAGCTCCATTCATAGTTAAGAGCCTGATAGAGCTGTACCATTTTCCATCTTTCATGTCATATTTTTACTGTACCTTTTCTATGTTTAGATACACAAATACCATTGTGTTATAACTGCCTTAATATTCAGTACAGTAACAAGCTACACAGGTTTGCAGCCTAGAAGCAACAGGCTACATACCATATAGCCTACGTGTGTAGTAGACCACCTAGGTTTGTGTACATGCACTATGGTGTTCACACAACAACAGAATTGCCTAATGACGCATTTCTCAGAAAGCATCCCCATCATTAAGCAGCGCATGACTGTATAACCTTTACAAAATCTGTCATTCCAGGTATTAATGTAAACATCATTAATAAGTAATTTTCATACTACAATCTGATCATCAGACTTTGGAGTGAACTGCATAGCAATTGAATAGATAAAACTTAGTCTTTACCTAAATGAAGTATCTTACCATTTTAAACTTTGATATGATAATATTCAGGCATAAGTTTTAAACATGAACCAATGCATGATTCTTTTCAATATAAAAGATATATAGATACATATACACATAAATAATTAGTGTCTATAATTTAAATATTTTTAAATATTGAAAACAATTCTATTAAAAATAAAAAGATAACATTTGCATTTAAATTATTCTCCTCTTGACCTCTTCATAAAAACAAGAAAGCTTGTCTTTCTTAAAAATATAGCACTTAATACCTATGAACAAACAAAAAATGATTTTAGAGACTAAAATAAAATACTTGCTTTTGGTCCAGGACTACATACCTGGAGATCTGGTCTTATTGGCATTTTGATTTAATTTTTAAAATGGCAGGTCAAAACAAACACCTATAAAAGAAAACATACACTCTGTATCTTACAATCTGTTCTACATATTTAAAATCTTAATACACATACATATGCATTGCTGTTTACACCAAAGGCAATAAATATTTTTTCTTCAATTTCCTCGCTGTTTATGAAATTACTCATTTTAATTTGGCCAAAAAAGTTTCTGGAGAAAAGCCTGAATAGCATTTATTCAAGCTTTTGCTGTTTATGAACTACTTAAACGCCAAAGACTCTGCTAAAAGGTCACAAAACTAGTGAAAGAAAAATCGGGATCTGCCTCATCCTAGAGTCTTGCTATATTTGTTCCAATTTTGGGTAAAAGAAGAAAAATAACCTTGAATTATTGTCTAAATGATATTCAGACTTGTAAACACAATAGGGAAGAATATGCGAGTATGTTACCAAAGAACAGGATATATGGGAACACACAAAAATACAATGAGAAGAGTGAGGAAAAGATAACCTAAACACATTTTCTCTTAAAAAGATAATGGAAACAAGAAACAATGAGGTTACATTAAGCACCATCTACCACCTTAACAAAAGTATCTAAAATTTCCAAATACAATTGGGAGGTTAGCTCTATAAAGAAAAAGAAATACTACAATCTTTTCTAGATATCATGACTAGAACAATTTAAAATTAATCTACTATGTAACAGAAACACTAGGACATCCAACATAGAGAGGCAATTAATTCATTAATCAAACAGGAACAGAGGACTGTGTACTTATAAGACAACAAGAGGCATTAGTTTACTTTCTTGCAGATATGGCAGTAGAGAAATTTAAGTGCCAATGAGGATATACATATAGGGCAAACAAAAAGGGTTAGTAAAAATAATCTCTTGCATTTCCAAAGATTAACTCTAGAGAAAAAGTTCTGATCCCCAAAGAAATATTTGCTCTATGTACATAAGAAACTAGGTCTAAAGATGTTTTTGCAGCATTGTTTTGAGTGGCAATGATTCAAAAGCACCTAGATGGGATTTGGGAATGAGAGGAGCATGAGAAATAAATAAATACAACGTGGTAACTAATTTTGTGAATATAATAGTCAAATAAAAAGGCCCAGAATTTTAGGTATTTGAATTAAATTTTTAGTGATTAAAAATATGTTGCTAAATGATACAGTGAAAAAAGAAACTTTGTATCATTTATATGTCTAGGTATATGCATCTACATATACACACATTTGTGTGTGCATGTGTTTAGACAGACATTCACCTATACCAGTGGTCGGCAAACTCATTAGTCAACAGAGCCAAATATCAACAGTACAACGATTGAAATTTCTTTTGAGAGCCAAATTTTTTAAACTTAAACTATATAGGTAGGTACATTGTTATTAACTTAATTAGGGTACTCCTAAGCTGGCCTTTGCTAAAAACATCCTTAATCTGAGGGGTCGACCTCAGCGAACGTACCCCCACTTCTTCTAACGCCACTTCTTCAAAATAGACTCGCCCAGGCCGAAAACCGACTTCTGTGCATGGGCCACGAAGTTTCAATCACACTGTACGTGTGCGCCCGCAATGGTATTTTGTGGAAGAGCCACACTAAGGGGCCAAAGAGCCGCATGTGGCTCGCGAGCCGCAGTTTGCCGACCACTGACCTATACCAATCAAGACAGTTGGAATGCTTATCAAGCTCATTGGAGAGGAGCAGTAAGGAGTTGTACAGAACTGTAAACTGTAAACTATTTGTCAAAGTAAGACTTTAGTTTTATTTGTAATTTATATTTATACTAGAGGCCTGGTGCATGAATTCGTGCAGGGGTGGGGGTGGGGGAGGGACCACAGGAGGTTGGCTGGCAGGCCCCAATCCAGTTGTGTAGATGTGTTGAGGTAGTGGCAAGCAAAGACCACAGAGTGCTCCAAAATGGCCTCAACACCAGCTATGCTCTGAGGTGGAAATACAGCTCTATTTTGCTGCCCACCCTCGAGCATCTCACTCTCCCCAGGACGGAGTTGCTGACAGACAGGTCATCTCTCCTACCTCTGCTGCACATTTTTTGGGGGCTCTGCTCCCAAGCATGATAGGTAGCTGACTTTGGCCAATGGTGGCACACCGCTGTAGGAGCACTAGCCAATTAGTGGTTGGGAGCCCAGAAAGGTGCGGGGCCGAGCTAGAAGTGGCTGACAGGGGCAGAAGGGCGAGTGGCACTATGCGGTGGTAGAGGTAAGGTGGCGGTGGTGCTTACTTTGCGTCTTTGCAGTTAGGCTGCTGCCTTGCTCCTTCTGCCCCCTCCAAGCTGCTACTCTGTTTCAATCAGCGTCAGGTTTGCTCTCTTCCTACAGACTTCCCAGACCCAGATTCTCTTGTGCCTGGAGCCTTAGCCTAGGGGAGGGACTGGCCGGGGGGAGGGACCGCGAGAGGTTGGCTGTGGGAGTGCACTGACCACCAGGGGGCAGCTCCTGTATTGAGCATCTGACCCCGGTGGTCAGTGCACGTCATAGTGACCAGTTGTTCCGGTCCTTTGGCAGTAACAGTTGTTTAGGCTTTTATATATATAGACTAGAGGCCCGGTGCACAAAAATTTGTGCACTTGGGGGGGGGAAGGGGGGTCCCTCAGCCCGGCCTGTGCCCTCTCGCAGTCTGGGACCCCTCGGGAGATAACGACCTGCTGGCTTAGGCCTGCTCCCGGGTGGCAGAGGGCAGGCCCAATCCCTAGGTGCAGCCCCTGGTCGGGCTCAGAGCAGGGCCAATTGGGGAGTTGGGGCGCCGCCCCCTGTCATGCACAGAGCAGGGCCCATCAGGGGGTTGGGGCGCCGCCACTGTCACACT
>NW_005371769.1:2831328-2837951 GCF_000412655.1 Myotis brandtii | reverse complement strand
TCAGCTGCCTGGCTGCCGGCCGCCATCTTGGTTGGCAGTTAATTTGCATATCTCCCTGATTAGCCAATGGGAAGGGTAGCAGAGGTATGGCTAATTACCATGTTTCTCTTTTATTAGATAGGATACCTTACTAAAAGTATAGTAAATTCTTGCCAAAATGCAGGTAAGTGACATCCAAAACATGGGATCAGTAAATTGTGGGTTTGAGTTATTGTGAGGGAACTGAAATGACCAAAGCTAGCCTTTGCAGTTAAACATCTAGGAGTCCAACTACTCCATCCAAATCTATCCAGGGCCTAACTGTGGTTTTGCCCCATCTGGTTGTATTTATTTACTCTGGCTTAACTCTAAAAGGGGCCAGTCTAGTTGTGGTAGCTGGGAATTCCAATACACCAACAATGATTCCAGGACCTCTACATAGTCAGAAGTCATTGTATCCAACTCAGAGATGCAGGGACACACTCTTTGCCTCCCCAATTCCTAAGAAGGAGTTTGCCTATTTTCTATGTAGTTTCACTCTTGCATTCTTCC
This sequence comes from Myotis brandtii, assembly GCF_000412655.1. Taxonomy (NCBI): domain Eukaryota; kingdom Metazoa; phylum Chordata; class Mammalia; order Chiroptera; family Vespertilionidae; genus Myotis; species Myotis brandtii. Next base: position 2,837,420 of record NW_005371769.1, on the reverse strand, counting down.
CAGGCCATCACAGAAGATAGAAATTTACCCTGGTCCTGTTTGAAAATATTATTATCACAAGTTACAAGATTTTAGCTTAAAATGTGCATGTGCATTTATATATGCATATATACACAAACACACATACACACATATACACACATATATGCAGACATATGTATAAACTTGCTTCATAGATAGAACGTTTTTTAAAAGATAGGAAAGTATCATTTCAAAATGGAGATAAATAAGTATTTGAGGTCAGCAACCCATATCATCATAGGCCTGAAAGCTCAGGGGGGCGGCTGTTTTCAGGAGGAAACATTCTTTGGGACAGAAAAACCAGGTTGAAAACATGATCCAGAATATCACAAAGAATATACAGAAGATAAAGTTGGGATATAAAGGAGAAATGCAGACATTCCAATACCTATTTAATAAGAATTTCAGAAATTAAAAAAATAAAATAAAAAAAGGGTGACAACATTTGAATAATAGCCAAGAAATTTCCCAAAATAAATATAAACACCCACAAATTAAAGGAATCCACTGAATTCCAAGGAAGATAAATAAAAAAAGTACATTTTGACACACTGTGAGGACATTTCTGAATAAGAAAAAAGAGAAAATCTTAGGTCACCAGAGCAAAAACAAACAGAAGCATGCAAATAAATCAACATAATAGATACCCTGTTCTTACAATGCAATCAAAATGTAGAAATTAGGTACAATGGTAGCCTCAGACTTCCTATATATCTGGAAATTAAAATACATACATTTGAATAGTCCATGGGATACAAAAAGATGGAAATGACAAAATATTTAACTGCATAAGAACATGTGTACATACATAAAAACTTACAGGATGCAACCAAAGCAATATTTAAATGCAATTCATAGACTTAAATGAATTTATTAAAAGGTAAAAAACAGCTCTAGGCCAATTTGGCTCAGTGGGAAGAGCATCGGCCTGCAGATTGAAGGGTCTCGGGTTTGATTCTGGTCAAGAGCATGTACCTTAGTTGCAGGCTTAATCCCTGAGCCTGGTCAGACGTTTGTGAAGGCAACCAATGGATGTGTCTCTCTCGCATATATGTTTGTCTCTCTCTCCCTTCCACTCTCTCTAAAAACCAATGGAAAAATATCCTCAGGTGAGGATTAACAAACAAAGAAAAATGGTGAGAAACAGATCCCTAGGATCTTCAGAAGGTAGGGTTATTAAACAAATACTTTAAAATAACTGTAAATACTATGTACATAAAGATTATTAAACAAGGCCCTGGACGGTGTTTCTCAGTGGTTAGACTTGACCAAGCACCAAAGGGATGTGGGTTCTATTCCCGGTCAAGGGCACATACCTGGGCTGAGGGTTCACTTCCCACCCCCACACCCCTGGTTGGGACATGTGCTGGAGGCAACCAATTGGTGTGTCTTTCATATCAATGTCTGTCTGCGCGCCTCTCTCTCTCTCTCTCTGTCTCTCTCTCTCTCCACCCCTTCACCCTCCCTTCCACTCTCTCTGAAAAGCAATGGAAAAGATATCCTCACATGAGGATTAATAAACAAAACAAAAAAGATTATTAAACAAGACTGAGAAATTTGGCAGAGAACTGGAAACTCAGGGGGGAGGGGGAGAACAAGCACAGAAAATTTGAAAAACAACCAAATAATTCTAGAAACAAAAATAGTCAATTAAAAAAATAATTAAGTTAAGAACAAAGGGGATAGGTTTAAATGGCAGATTAGACACAGATGAAATGAAAATTAGATAAACACAACAAATTGGACAACCTAGACCAGTGATGGCGAACCTATGACACGCGTGTCAGAGGTGACACATGAACTCATTTTTTTGGTTGATTTTTCTTTGTTAAATGGCATTTAAATTAAAATAAATAGACTGGTGATCTCTACAAGACATATGACAGACTAGGGAAAAGAACTAGAATGGAAGGCCTCAGAAAGCCAGGTCCTGTTTATTCCTATCATTGTTCTATGTAATCCAGTTGGAAATGGCCAAACCTATATGACTGGTTCACATTATTCCATTTATACTGTAGTGGTTCTCAACCTTCTGGCCCTTTCAATACAGTTCCTCATGTTGTGACCCAACCATAAAATTATTTTCGTTGCTACTTCATAACTGTAACGTTGCTACTGTTATGAATCGTAATGTAAATATCTGATATGCAGGATGGTCTTAGGCGACCCCTGTGAAAGGGTTGTTCGACCGCCAAAGGGGTCTCGACCTACAGGTTGAGAACCTCTGACCTAGAAGAAATGAAAGCTGGAGGAAACATCCAACCTACTAATACTTAATCAATCTTAAAGAAATAGAAAATCTGAACAGATCAATTACAAAATGAGATTTAATCAGCAATCAAAAACCTTTCAACAACAAAAAGTTCAGGATCAGATGGCTTCACTGGTGAATTATACCATACATTTAAAGAACTACACAAATCCTTCTCAAATGAAGAAGGAAGAAGAGGATGAGGAAGAAGAAGAGGAGGAGGAGGGGGAAAAGGAGGAAGAAGAAGAAAGGAAGAACACTTCCAAACTCATTTAAAGAAGCATCATTGCCATGATACCAAAGTCAAAGCAGAAACACAAGAAAAGAAATTACAATTGCTGAAAGAAAAAGCTAAAAACTAGAATTCTATAGCCAGCAAAAATACTATTCAAAAATAAAGGGAAGGACCATTCCATTTGATATTAAAACATATCACAAAGTCACAATTACCAAAAAACAGTATTAGGAATAGAAATAGACAAATGGATCAATAAAAGAGAAGTGAAATGCATACCATCCAAGCATATATTGGAAGTTCATTTATAAGTAAGGTTTTGCAAACCAGAGGATGAAGGTAAACTAGTTAATAAATGGTATACGCAAATTAACCATATGGGAAAAAATAAAATTAGACCTCTATCTCCCACCATTCACAAAAATAAACTCTAGATGAATTAACTGCTTAGTACTGGCTCAGCAAGTCCTATAACCATAAACACCTCTACTGTCAACTCACACCCATCACGTCCCAAAGAAATACTTCCCTTGGCCATGCCTCTGAAAGAGGGGGACTGCAGTAAATTGCACTATTCTGTTTATTTGGTACTAGAGGCCCAGTGCATGAAAATTCATGCACTGGAGTGGGGGGGGTCCCTCAGCCCGGCCTGCCCCCTCTCACAGTCCAGGAGCCCTCCGGGCGGGAGGCAACCTGTCAATCAGGGGAAGGAGACACCCCATCACACCTCTGTTGCTGCCACTGCCGACAGTGCAAGCCTTGGTTGGCCCTGGTTACCTGCGCCTCAGGCAGCCCTGGGTGGCTGGGCAGCTGCCATCCGAGGCTTGCTGCGTGCCTGCCACCCTGGTGGGGCTGAGGGGACTGGGCACCGCCATCTTGTGGTTGTGGGCGCTGCCATCTTTGAGGGCGTGGCAGTCAATTAGCATATTTCCTCCTTATTGGCTGTGGGCACCGCCATCTTTGTGACAGCATGAGGGTCAATTAGCATATTCCCTCTTTATTAGATAGGATAGGACAGAAATCCTCCATAATAAAAAGTTTAAAGAATGGGGTGGGAGGGGGGTTAAAACAATGCAGAGAAGGATATAGATTGTGCTGATACTGATATTTTAGTCTATACTTCAGAATGACACTATAATTTGAGCAATTTAAGTGCTCTCAGGTAAGAGAAAAGATAGTAATTAAATCAAATCCTTCCTCTGGCAGAGCTTACAGTTGATTCTTGCATAAGGAAGAACTGATTCTTAATAATGCCTAATGTCCATGTTCTTGCTTCTCTTTGTATTCCAACTTGTGGTACTAGAAGCACTAGCAATTTTGTGCACAATACCAGTATTTGCAACAGTTACACATAGTGACTGGGGAACACTTGTAGTTCTAAGCAATTCATATTATTCTTTAATTTGTATCTATGTAAATCTAGACATATCTGCATGAACATGATATGAACTCTTTAAAATGGCAATTAGATGGCAAGTAAAGACTAGAATGGTGACTAAGTTTATATTAAAATAATAAGATTTACATATTAAAAATAAATAATTTGTTATTCAAATAATTTTTATTAATATTCATTGTATTGTACCTTAATTTTAAAATAATTTTAATATTTCAGAGAATTTTAAACAATACTTTTTATACTTATTTTATGTTTTTGATAAAAATATACTCAAATTAGTATATTTTGAATAAATACATAGTTTTAATCCTTAAATCATACTGTCACTAGAACAACAAATAAGTCTTGCTTATAACATATTCACTGATTTTGATAAAAAAAATACGGTATACTAATTTATTCATTATATATTGATATAATTAATATCTACACTAATAAAAGAGAAAGATGCAAATTGCCCATACCTTCACAATACCCACCAGCCAATCAGGAGTAAGTATGCCAATTAACCCAACAAAGATGGTGGGTAATTTGCATACACAGGTGTCAAGCTGGGGGCTGGGTGGGAGGCAACACGCAAGCGCTCCGCACTGCCCCAGCGGCTCGGGGCCTGTGGGAAGGCAGAAAGGCAGATCTGGCCTCAGCGAAGGCAGTGCAGGCAGCCAGGGTGATACCCACCAGCCAATCAGGAGTAAGTATGCCAATTAAACCAACAAAGATAGTGGGTAATTTGCATACACAGGCGTCAAGCTGGGGGCTGGGTGGGAGGCAACACCCAAGCGCTCTGCACTGCCCCAGCCGGTCAGCTTGCTCTTGCATGAATCTTCGTGCATCGGGCCTCTAGTATAAGTTATAAAATAATAGGTGAATTAACTGCCTAATGTAAAATGTAAAAATATCAAATAGCAATTTGTGTAAGAGACAATGATATACAAAAACTTCATATCTATTACTTTTCATGATTGTGCTTTTTGTCTTAAATATTCCCATATTATAAAGCCTAAGAGATATCCTACGTATTTCCTTGTAAGTTTTTAAACCTTTACATTTTACATTAGGCAGTTAATTCATTATGATTTTATTACTTATCCAAAATTCATCAGTCCATCATCAAATAGCCATAATAAATGCATTCAGTTATCTTTGATATTTTTCCAAGTCAGTCATAAAAATAGCTTTACATATATTTTTCTATTTTGTTGCAATGGTGGTATATTTGTGAGGTTGAAGACTAGAACATTTTATTTCACAATTTTAAAACTTCATTAAAAGGCTTAAATACTTAAATATACAGTAGGGGCCTCCATTTGTACTCTGCCTGGATCCAGTAACCGTTGGGCCAGGCCCTCACCCGGAAACAACCTCAAGTTAAGTGTAATTTACAAAGTGGCCCGCGACAAGGATATAGCACAGAATTACTTGAGGCCCAGAGGCATGGAAAGCTAACAAGTTGATTTAGTTTCTAAATCTACTTTTGTGCAAGTCAGCCGAAGAAAAGGAAAATTAGCATCCACACAGGCAGGTTTTTAAAAGTAAGGAAATGGAACAATCCAGGCACTCCCCCCCTCCCCCCTCCTCGGAAGACTGGATTCAATGGAGCCAGAAAGGGAGTCCTCTCCATTCAGCAGGCAAACATTCGCGCCTGCAAGCGAAGGCGACCTCCAGGAGGAAACGTGGCTCACTCCCTTTCCTGCATCATGAGCACACAACTAAAGCAGCCTACCACACACCACCTCGCCAACAAGGAACTAGGCGCTGCCCCGGAAGCCCCGACAGAATAACTGTAAGAAGCGCCGGGCCTGTGCGTGGACCCAGCAGGCTCCGTGTGCAAGCGGCAGTAAATGGTTAAGGGTTAAAACTCCCAGCAGCTTCACAGAGACGGAGGCAAAGCCGGACGCACGCACACAGCGATAGTTCAATACAAGGTCCTCGCTACATGCAACGTTTCCCAAATGTGAGCCGCTGGCCAAGAGGGAGGGCAACACCTTCTTCTGTAACGACTGAAGTGTTAACGCAACTATCTAATAAAGCACGTGGCGTCATGCCGCCCCGACATTCAGCATACAGACCCATTTTGTTCTGACCACTATTCGGATACAGGGGGCCTCGGAACAGAGCCTGCAAGAGGGATCCAGGAGAAGCCGAACAGACAGCGCAGGCCCTGAAGGCCCGCGGGGTGGGGCGGG
>NW_005371769.1:2826641-2830881 GCF_000412655.1 Myotis brandtii | reverse complement strand
ACACAAGGCCCTCTGGACGCCCTCAAACCTGGCACCGTGCCTGTCTGGCCTTTTCCACAATGGCTCCTCCTTCACCCTTCACTGTCCGGGCCGGCAGGCCCCCCGCCCCTGGGCCCAGCTCAACCTGCGGCTCTCAGAGTTTGCGTCCAGTCCGTACCCAACGGCCGCCCAGAGTCGTGTCTCAGCGCCTGAGGCGGCCAGCTGAAGGCGGGAAGCGCCCGTCCAATCAGCGCTATGTGTGGTCCGCACCATGTCCAATCAGCGCTACCGCCCAGCAAGGTCCCGCCCCTTGTAACCGTCGCGCGGAGGCCAGAGTCAGGAGAGCTGAGGTGGGCGTGGCTCTGAGCCTCAAGTAAGTGGACTGCAGCGTCCTGATCCTGACCCCAACCCCGACCCTTGACCCCTCCCGGGCGCCTTCCTCGCCGGAAGGCTGCTCCTCAGGTATGCGCAGCCAGAGGAGACCTCAGCTTCTCTTCCGTCTCTTCCTCCAAGGGCCCCTGCCATCCCCACAACCACCCCGGAGGGCTAGTCAGGGCCACACAGACGAGGGGGACCAGCGAACCTGCGAGAATGCTTGGGTTGCACGCCCTCTGGAGAGTCCCACGCTGCGGGCCGGCAGAGGGCAGCCCCGTCCGGCCCCGCCCCGCCCCGCCAGGCTGCCAAGCACGGTCCTGTTCTGCCGGAGGGTTTCCTGCCTGGGTTTCCTCGAAGCAGGAGCGGCTGCCTCCTTCATTAGGCAGAACCCAAGTCCCCTATGGGAAATTAGGCTTCGCCCCTCTGGGCCTGATACTGAGCAGGAGCATCAGTATATTCCAGGCTTTTTACAATGTTCCCATTTAAAGTATCAGTTTAAACGATAAAAGCAATCGTGCTTTTGTAAAATATACAAGCCACGCAGAAATGGATACAGCAGACACTTCAAAAATTATAAGTAGTGATTTCTCAATTTGCCACTTTGTAGCAGAGGAGAAGAGTTAGATTCCTTTTATTGCTTCATTTGTACAAAAAGCATAGGAATTGTTTGGTAAACATCAGTATACCACCACAAGGAAGAAAAAAGGCAATCACTCTTTTTAATCTTATTTGTTGTTAAATAGGTTTTTAGATTATAGTGTTAGATGAAAATTCTTTTCTATCAATCATCATCAAAATTGGGTTCTGGGGTAAGTTGAGAACCACTGGTTGAGAACCACTGCCCTAGAGCTTTCTTCATATGTGACTTGGCACAAAAGATTGTATTTCAGTTTCTCAAAGACATGCACAACTGTGCTACGGAAACAGGTACTAGCATACAATTAAAAAAAATTTTTTTTTTTGAAGGCACTAAGTTTGACTATTTAGGTAAGAATAAGACTTAACCATGAACTTTTTTAAACAATCAAGAAGTTTCTAACACATGTTTCTGCAATGAGACTACAAGAAAAACACATTCCAGCTAACAATTTGTGCACATACAATTTAATTTTAGGTTTGGGTGAAATCACTTCAAATGATAGACATTAAAATATATTTGGGGAGACAACCCAACAATTGCACAACCCACTACAAAATGTTAACATTTAAGCAATATAACTGTGTTTTAAGGTCTGAAAGTTCTCATTAAGCTGAACTTTATCAACTAGGCAAGTACATTTAAGTTTTTTAAAGGCACATTGAGGTTCTTTTAATACTGAAGACATAATATTTACTTTATACTCCATGACTAGAACCTTTTGGCAAGTAACTTTTACATGGATTATAAGATTCTCTACATGCTTTTATACAATACATTTGGCAGCTCTAACCTTCGTACATGAATACTCTGGATAATTTCTTGCAATCTGGGTTGGGGCCAAGGACATAGCAGCCAGGGCCCTTGCAGGCGTGCTGACCTAATTGGACAGTTTGTTAAACAACAGGAAATGCAACCAGGCTTCTCTCTCTCTTGCAAGTCAATGAAGTGAAAAATGCTAGTAGCCAAAGCTTATTCAACTTAATCACAATATTTTAAATCAAAATTCAGTGTTCTTAAATCAGAAAGTACTCCCTCTAGATCTTTCTTCTTGGAATTTTAAAAACACAAAAGTTGCCATTGTAAAAAACAAACTGGTTAAAAGGCAAAACTCGCCCTTTACATACTGATTTAACAAATGTCAACAAGCATTAAAAAATTCAGAGTTAATTCATTGGTGACAGCTGTCACAATTTACCTCAGAGGTTTCAACTGTGTCATAATTAAACTCCACAAGTTGGAGGCCTTGTCTACCCTGGCTGGGTTTTCACACTTCAGAGCTAGCACCTGTTGTCAGAAAGCCATCACTCAGCACCAAAAGACATCACCAGCCCCTTGCTGGGAGTTTTACTAGTAAGTCATTGTGGCACTCTGCAGGGGACAATGGCCTTGACTTCTTGGTTGGAGATATTTTAAAAAGAAAAGAAAAGAAAAAAAAGAAAGAAGGAAAGAAAAGCATTTAACATTTTAAAACTGGGAAACAAGTCCCAACAATGTTAGAAACTCTCTGATCTGAAGGCACAAAGAATTAAGTTGGCAGGTAGCTGATAAAACCAGGTACATATAAATAAATATAATTTAAAATAAAACCTGGGCATATATAAATACAATTTAAAACAATTATAAAGTATAAATATTTGTGAATTATTTTTCCTCCAGTGCTCTGGCTATTGCTGAATAAACTTTCTAATTCCACTTGGCATCCTCACTTCTGAAAGATGACTGCTGGAATCGTCTGACGCTTAAGAAGACAAAGAGTCATCTTGATCATCAAAAAGGTAATTGAAAAGGGTGTTGTGCCTGAAATTTTTAATAACTTAAGGCAGAGTTTCTTATCCTGTTTAGGTAGTTTCAAGCCTAAACAGAATTGCCTGATAACATGCAGATACGTAATTATCAAATAGGTGCAAGAGAAGTGCGAGATGTGAGAAGAGACACTAAGGCTGGTCTGCTAACATTTTAAGCTTTTCCTCGTTCTCAGCTGTGATGTAGGAGACACAGCCTCACCAGGGCAGCCTGGATTCCCAGGAACAGTTGTGATGACTGATAGGCATACACTGCTTGCCTATTAATAGTTTTCCACGGTGAGAAGTCCACAAACATTGGCAAGCTCGGGTTTTCCTTGCCCCAGGGCAGGAATGCCTCAAGAAACCATGATGGGGGTCACACTGGGGCACAAATACACACACTGGTTTCTCTTTTAGCTTATTAAATCCAGAATGCTCCCGGGAAGGCAACCACTAGGGATCAAAGGTCCCAGCATCACAATAATAAATAACACCTATGTTTACAGAGACCCAATCAGGACACATGCAAAAGCAATCAGGCCTTCCTAGCGGGAGGATGCAGGCCTTTCCCAGAAACCCAGTCAGAACCTCTCAGAGAGCCCAGCACTCCTGCACCTACCCACCCGCACGTCCCCAGCATGGTACACGCTAGGCCTCTGGCCACCGGAGGCTACATTTTACAGCTGACACAGACGTTTCAAGTAGATGGCAGGATGGCCACTGCCAGGGGTCCTTGCAGCAGGACGTGAGGTCAGACTTAGGTGTGGGGACGGAGGGCAGGGAAGGGCAGCTGCCTCTTCTGTGAGCGCCCAGCTACGAAGTGACCGCAGGTTGGCTTGAGAGCAGGAGCGCCAGGTCCCTGGCCCGAGGCTCAGATGAAGTGGATCCAGCTCTCCTCGCACTCCCCTCGGGGCATGTGCAGCTCGTGGTTGCGGCAGGTGAGGCTGTAGTCGCGACCATCGTTGTTGTCCCAATACTCAGCGCCGGCCACGCGGTAGCGCACTGCGAAGTGCACGCGGGAGCCTCGCGCCAGCAGGAAGGGTGGCACTGGGAAGCCAAAGGCGAAGACGTCCTCAGTGCCCTCAGAACCCGCGGGGCCCCGCCACCTGGCCACTGCCTCGTGGGTGCTGCGCCAGTCGGAAAAGGTGTAGCGCACCGCCACCTGCTTCTCGAAGGCCACGTTGCGCACGCGCACGGTGCCGCTGATGCCCAGGTCCGAGCAGGTAACCCGCTCCAGGCACACGAGCTGCCGCCCCACGCGCTCACCGAAGTCGGCTGCCTCGATGGGCGGCAGGAAGTCAGGCACCAGACACTGCAGGGTGAACTCCAGGTCCTGGCGGCTGCAGCACAGGTCCGAGTTGATGGCGAGCCGCGACAGCACATGCAGGGGCACCGAGGGGTCGTCGCCCGCGTTGAACACCTTGACCTGCGTCAGCTCCAGGCCCAGTGCGTCCGCGAAGCG
>NW_005371769.1:2816529-2820600 GCF_000412655.1 Myotis brandtii | reverse complement strand
GAGGTGGGCGTGGCTCTGAGCCTCAAGTAAGTGGACTGCAGCGTCCTGATCCTGACCCCAACCCCGACCCTTGACCCCTCCCGGGCGCTGTCTTCGCCGGAAGGCTGCTCCTCAGGTATGCGCAGCCAGAGGAGACCTCAGCTTCTCTTCCGTCTCTTCCTCCAAGGGCCCCTGCCATCCCCACAACCACCCCGGAGGGCTAGTCAGGGCCACACAGACGAGGGGGACCAGCGAACCTGCGAGAATGCTTGGGTTGCACGCCCTCTGGAGAGTCCCACGCTGCGGGCCGGCAGAGGGCAGCAGAGCTACACGGGCCAACTCCCCGCGGACGTCAAAGCCTCACTGCGGCGCCCTAGCCCTGGCTTCCGGCCAAGACTCAGTCTGCGTCAGTCTTGCTCCCTCTCCGCCGGCCACGCCCCCTCCTCCGGACAGCCACGCCCCCTCCTCCGGACAGCCACGCCCCCTCCGGCCCCGCCCCGCCCCGCCAGGCTGCCAAGCACGGTCCTGTTCTGCCGGAGGGTTTCCTGCCTGGGTTTCCTCGAAGCAGGAGCGGCTGCCTCCTTCATTAGGCAGAACCCAAGTCCCCTATGGGAAATTAGGCTTCGCCCCTCTGGGCCTGATACTGAGCAGGAGCATCAGTATATTCCAGGCTTTTTACAATGTTCCCATTTAAAGTATCAGTTTAAACGATAAAAGCAATCGTGCTTTTGTAAAATATACAAGCCACGCAGAAATGGATACAGCAGACACTTCAAAAATTATAAGTAGTGATTTCTCAATTTGCCACTTTGTAGCAGAGGAGAAGAGTTAGATTCCTTTTATTGCTTCATTTGTACAAAAAGCATAGGAATTGTTTGGTAAACATCAGTATACCACCACAAGGAAGAAAAAAGGCAATCACTCTTTTTAATCTTATTTGTTGTTAAATAGGTTTTTAGATTATAGTGTTAGATGAAAATTCTTTTCTATCAATCATCATCAAAATTGGGTTCTGGGGTAAGTTGAGAACCACTGGTTGAGAACCACTGCCCTAGAGCTTTCTTCATATGTGACTTGGCACAAAAGATTGTATTTCAGTTTCTCAAAGACATGCACAACTGTGCTACGGAAACAGGTACTAGCATACAATTAAAAAAAATTTTTTTTTTTGGCAAGGCACTAAGTTTGACTATTTAGGTAAGAATAAGACTTAACCATGAAATTTTTTAAACAAGAAGTTTCTAACACATGTTTCTGCAATGAGACTACAAGAAAAACACATTCCAGCTAACAATTTGTGCACATACAATTTAATTTTAGGTTTGGGTGAAATCACTTCAAATGATAGACATTAAAATATATTTGGGGAGACAACCCAACAATTGCACAACCCACTACAAAATGTTAACATTTAAGCAATATAACTGTGTTTTAAGGTCTGAAAGTTCTCATTAAGCTGAACTTTATCAACTAGGCAAGTACATTTAAGTTTTTTAAAGGCACATTGAGGTTCTTTTAATACTGAAGATATAATATTTACTTTATACTCCATGACTAGAACCTTTTGGCAAGTAACTTTTACATGGATTATAAGATTCTCTACATGCTTTTATACAATACATTTGGCAGCTCTAACCTTCGTACATGAATACTCTGGATAATTTCTTGCAATCTGGGTTGGGGCCAAGGACATAGCAGCCAGGGCCCTTACAGGCGTGCTGACCTAATTGGACAGTTTGTTAAACAACAGGAAATGCAACCAGACTTCTCTCTCTCTTGCAAGTCAATGAAGTGAAAAATGCTAGTAGCCAAAGCTTATTCAACTTAATCACAATATTTTAAATCAAAATTCAGTGTTCTTAAATCAGAAAGTACTCCCTCTAGATCAGAAAGCCTTTTTCTTCTTGGAATTTTAAAAACACAAAAGTTGCCATTGTAAAAAACAAACTGGTTAAAAGGCAAAACTCGCCCTTTACATACTGATTTAACAAATGTCAACAAGCATTAAAAAATTCAGAGTTAATTCATTGGTGACAGCTGTCACAATTTACCTCAGAGGTTTCAACTGTGTCATAATTAAACTCCACAATTTGGAGGCCTTGTCTACCCTGGCTGGGTTTTCACACTTCAGAGCTAGCACCTGTTGTCAGAAAGCCATCACTCAGCACCAAAAGACATCACCAGCCCCTTGCTGGGAGTTTTACTAGTAAGTCATTGTGGCACTCTGCAGGGGACAATGGCCTTGACTTCTTGGTTGGAGATATTTTAAAAAGAAAAGAAAAGAAAAAAAAGAAAGAAGGAAAGAAAAGCATTTAACATTTTAAAACTGGGAAACAAGTCCCAACAATGTTAGAAACTCTGATCTGAAGGCACAAAGAATTAAGTTGGCAGGTAGCTGATAAAACCAGGTACATATAAATAAATATAATTTAAAATAAAACCTGGGCATATATAAATACAATTTAAAACAATTATAAAGTATAAATATTTGTGAATTATTTTTCCTCCAGTGCTCTGGCTATTGCTGAATAAACTTTCTAATTCCACTTGGCATCCTCACTTCTGAAAGATGACTGCTGGAATCGTCTGACGCTTAAGAAGACAAAGAGTCATCTTGATCATCAAAAAGGTAATTGAAAAGGGTGTTGTGCCTGAAATTTTTAATAACTTAAGGCAGAGTTTCTTATCCTGTTTAGGTAGTTTCAAGCCTAAACAGAATTGCCTGATAACATGCGGATACGTAATTATCAAATAGGTGCAAGAGAAGTGCGAGATGTGAGAAGAGACACTAAGGCTGGTCTGCTAACATTTTAAGCTTTTCCTCGTTCTCAGCTGTGATGTAGGAGACACAGCCTCACCAGGGCAGCCTGGATTCCCAGGAACAGTTGTGATGACTGATAGGCATACACTGCTTGCCTATTAATAGTTTTCCACGGTGAGAAGTCCACAAACATTGGCAAGCTCGGGTTTTCCTTGCCCCAGGGCAGGAATGCCTCAAGAAACCATGATGGGGGTCACACTGGGGCACAAATACACACACTGGTTTCTCTTTTAGCTTATTAAATCCAGAATGCTCCCGGGAAGGCAACCACTAGGGATCAAAGGTCCCAGCATCACAATAATAAATAACACCTATGTTTACAGAGACCCAATCAGGACACATGCAAAAGCAATCAGGCCTTCCTAGCGGGAGGATGCAGGCCTTTCCCAGAAACCCAGTCAGAACCTCTCAGAGAGCCCAGCACTCCTGCACCTACCCACCCGCACGTCCCCAGCATGGTACACGCTAGGCCTCTGGCCACCGGAGGCTACATTTTACAGCTGACACAGACGTTTCAAGTAGATGGCAGGATGGCCACTGCCAGGGGTCCTTGCAGCAGGACGTGAGGTCAGACTTAGGTGTGGGGACGGAGGGCAGGGAAGGGCAGCTGCCTCTTCTGTGAGCGCCCAGCTACGAAGTGACCGCAGGTTGGCTTGAGAGCAGGAGCGCCAGGTCCCTGGCCCGAGGCTCAGATGAAGTGGATCCAGCTCTCCTCGCACTCCCCTCGGGGCATGTGCAGCTCGTGGTTGCGGCAGGTGAGGCTGTAGTCGCGACCATCGTTGTTGTCCCAGTACTCAGCGCCGGCCACGCGGTAGCGCACTGCGAAGTGCACGCGGGAGCCTCGCGCCAGCAGGAAGGGTGGCACTGGGAAGCCAAAGGCGAAGACGTCCTCAGTGCCCTCAGAACCCGCGGGGCCCCGCCACCTGGCCACAGCCTCGTGGGTGCTGCGCCAGTCGGAAAAGGTGTAGCGCACCGCCACCTGCTTCTCGAAGGCCACGTTGCGCACGCGCACGGTGCCGCTGATGCCCAGGTCCGAGCAGGTAACCCGCTCCAGGCACACGAGCTGCCGCCCCACGCGCTCACCGAAGTCGGCTGCCTCGATGGGCGGCAGGAAGTCAGGCACCAGACACTGCAGGGTGAACTCCAGGTCCTGGCGGCTGCAGCACAGGTCCGAGTTGATGGCGAGCCGCGACAGCACATGCAGGGGCACCGAGGGGTCGTCGCCCGCGTTGAACACCTTGACCTGCGTCAGCTCCAGGCCCAGTGCGTCC
>NW_005371769.1:2815757-2816173 GCF_000412655.1 Myotis brandtii | reverse complement strand
CGAGCTGCTGCACATGGCCCAGCAGGCCCCCCGGCGATGGGGGTACAATCAGAGGGGCAGCCTCCCGACCCCGCCTCCAATACCTCGCGGCGTCCCCAGCCGTGCTCAGAAGTCCCCAGTGTCCGCTGGAACTGCAGCCGGAGGGAACCCTGGACCCGCTGCGCCTCCCCTCTGCCGCCTCGCCCCTCGAGTCCTCTCCCAGGTCTTCCGTTAGTTGCAGCGAAAACAGGGCTTGTTTCTCAAGAGACGAATGCTATCTCCAGGGCAAGCTTTTCGGGGCCACCGGGGAGCGCACGCACCGGGGCTCTGCCTCCTGGAAGGTTCTTACCAGTAGAGGAAGGCTGCGTGGGTGGAGCGGCCCCTCCCACCTTCCCGGTCCGCGACTTGACTTACATGGCTGCAACTGGTCTGCGTGC
>NW_005371769.1:2809936-2815595 GCF_000412655.1 Myotis brandtii | reverse complement strand
GTCCGCCCCTGCCGCCGTGCACAGCAGAACGGCTTCCCGCTAGGGCGCTGGGAAGGAAGGCTGGCGGCCTCGTCACGTGTCCTCGGCGATCAAGAAACAGGTCTGATCAATTTCTGTCTGTGTCTGCCAGGCCGCGCGCCTGTAGATCATAGATCCGTGTCTGCACAAACGGAAGACAAGGAAAACGCATGCTGTGGGTCCTTGGATTTATGGGTTACTGGTGGCAGGGAGGGAGGGGTTGCAAAAACTGGCCTTTCCAGGAGCTGCCCCCAAGCTCATTTCAAGCCTCTAGGCTGGCCAGCTCTTTGTACTTATGTCCTGCTGCCTGGACCCTCGGATGGACCGAGGGAGCCTCACTGCACAGATAAGCGTCTGGTCCACACGTCACCCACAATGCTTTGCCCCCAGGACCGCCAGCCAATTCCTGGGGGGCGGGGCGGTGCTGCTACTGTTCCTCTCTAAGCGTCAAGCCTCTAGCAGTGGTTCTCAACCTTCCTAATGCCGTGACCCTTTAATACAGTTCCTCATGTTGTGGTGACCCCCAACCATAAAATTATTTTCGTTGCTACTTCATAACTGTAATTTTGCTACTGTTATGAATTGTAATGTAAATATCTGATATGCAGGATGTATTTTCATTGTTACAAATTGAACATAATTAAAGCATAGTGATTAATCACAAAAACAATATGTAATTATACATGTGTTTTCCGATGGTCTTAGGTGATCCCTGTGAAAGGGTCGTTCGACCCCCAAAGGGGTCGCGACCCACAGGTTGAGAACCGCTGCCCTAGAGGCAGATGTGGGAACAAGAGTTAATACCCTGTGATGCAGCTATCCTTATTGGGAAGCATTTTTGCAGCCAAAATCTTGGACTTTTAGCTTTGTTCTGAGGCAAGCCTGAACCAATCTGAGCTTGTTTTCTGCATCCTCAGGGCCTTCGGATATGTGTCTCCTTAACTTTGTGCAAAAAAACACAGAAGCCTGGAGCAGCTTGGGGCCAGGAATTCTAGAGGGTTCCTTATTACTGTCCAGAGCAGAAAGAACACCAAACTAATGAAAGAGGGTTGGTAAAGAACATCCTGTATATCTAAAATCAAGCCTGTTGATTTTGGCATACCTCATTAATTGTGAGAGCCCAGATGGGATTTTTATTACCATCACATATAAACTGACCAAAAAGGCATACATGCTTATTGTGAAAAGTAATACAGCGAAGTCCCAGGAAGACAATGAAGACCTATAACCCACCTCCTTCCAGGCAGGCGGCGTTATTAAAGAGGGCATTCACTTTCAAATCAGGGCACTTGTAGGCCACTCAAAATAAGAGGCAGTAGCAGCACTGTGTGGTCTGAGTCAACAGAATTTCACAAAGAGATAAGACGATATGATATTGTGTTAATATATTGATAATCTTTTAATGGGTTGATGTGATAGTGGGATTTGAAAGGGAGCTTCCCCAATAGAGTTAAGCTCCATGAGAGGTGAGACATTGCCACAATCCTGTCATTTTCTAGGCACTTCTGTAATTATTTGTGAATGAATGAATGATTGGATATGGGAGCTTTGGAGTGACACCTGACCTTAGCCTCACAGATTTCCTCAATATGTTATTTCCAAAGAGATGGTGTGTGTGTGTGTGAATCCATTCGCAGCATTTATAGCAGTGTGATCTCATATCCAATATCCACTGTGAAAATAAAGTAGAAAAAATTAAACTGTAAACATAAGGCAATCTCTCCCACCAATATTTTAATACTATACAAAGTTTTAAAAACAAGCTAGTGAGAACCAGCCCAACTCTGGATACAGGACCGTGTGCAATAAATACTCACGGACTGTGCTGGCTTCGGCAACATACATCCCCAAACGGACTGATGCAGAGAGGCTTAGCATGGACCCTGGGCAAGGGTCATATGCAAATTTTGAAATTTGTGAAGCGTTCCATATTTTTAGAAACAAACTTGTAGATACAGAGAACAAATTGATGGTTGCCAGATGGGAAGGGAGTGGGGGGATGGGTGAAAGGGGGAAGAAATTAAGAAGTACAAGCTGCAAGTTATAAAATTAGTCCCTAACGTACAGCATAGGGAATATAGTCAACAATATCCTAATGACCATGTCTGGTGTCAGATGGGTACTGGACTTACTGGGCTGATCACTTGATAAGTTATATAAATGTCTAATCACTATATGTCGTATGCCTGACACTAATACAATATGTATGTCAACTATAATTGAAAAATGAATTTAAAAAGTACTTATTGACTGATTTCTGTTGCTTATAGTTCCAGTGGTAAGGAGTCTTTTCAAAATATAAGAGGAATAAAGAAGCCACCTCCCCACCTTTCACCGTCTTCTAACAGATTGCACAAGAATATTTCAAGCACAACAGAGAAGGTGATGTGCCCGATGGAGGATCGCACTTAGATCTGTTCTGGTTTCTGCCTGTTTCTTGTGTGTTCATGGGATTCATCACCACGTGTCTGGTTTTTTAGGCAGTGCGTCCAGCCCTAGATGATGACCAGCCCTGTGATTTTTTCAAGAAAGGGAGTAGGGTGAGTGAATCTCATCAGAAGAGCAGGTAAACAGTTTTCCTATAACTGCTGTATCTTGTAAAATTGCGCCATCTCGATCCTCCAGACAGACTGTGTGTGGTTGGGGAAAGAAATAGTATGTCTGTGGATAAGAAACATGCACCTGTATTTTTATCTAGCAGAAATGAGTGAGCGAGTGGCTTTAAACATGACTAGTTGCATGTCTGCCACCCATTTTGTTTTTTGCCCCTTCTGACATATGGTGCTGAGAAGTATTATTCTTAGTGAAATGCTATGTCCTTGGTAAGTAAATTGAAAAGAAAATATTGTCAATGCGGATATGGGGTCCTGCCTCTGAATGAATTACCCCAGGAAGAATTAGGTGCTCTTCTAGCCAAGCACACCGTGTTCAGAAGTTCCCTCTACCCACCACACACCAGACAGCACTAACCGGTTTTCCATTCTTATTGTGTCTTAAGACACCATGCAACTGTGTCCTTTTAAATACAGAGTTCCTGTTTCCTATTCAAAATGCTAATGAGCTTTTGGTTGAAGGTATAGGTTGTATATGCTACACTTCTTCATATTAAGACTAGGGGCCCAGTGCACAAATCCGTGCACCTTGAAAGGAACTGTGAGCCGCAAGGCTGCGGTAGGCACAGGGGCGGGTCTCGACCCATCCTTAGCGCCTTTGCCTGGCCCCTCCCGCTGTGGCCTCTGATCACCTGTCTGCCAACAGCCCTGCTGCCACTCTCATGTGCTGATGGCATCAGCCCGCTCCCACCTGCTGAAGGTGTGAAGAGATTGGAGCCGGCACTGTCAGCAGGTGCGAGTGGCAGCTGCTGCCCTGATCGCCCCTCAGGAGCAGAGGGAGGTGGAGAAGCCCTCAGGGGCGATCAGGGCCAGCAGCTGCCACTCACACCCACTGAGGGCGCCAAGCAATCAGGACTGGCTCTGGGCACCGGCAGTGGGTACAAGCAGCAGCTCTGGCGTTGGCTATGGGTGCGAGCAGGGCCAGCACTGGCAGTGGGTGCAAGAGGCGGCTGCCGGCCCCTATCTCCCCTCAGGAGCAGGGGGAGGTGGAGAAGCCCTGAGGGGCGATTGGGTCCAGCAGCTGCTGCTTGCACCCGCTGACGGCGCCGGACAGTCAGGGCTGGTGCTGGACGCTGGCAGCGGGTGCGAGCAGCAGCTACGGCACTGGCAGCAGGTGTGAGCGGGACCGGTGCTGGCAGTAGGTGCGAGTGCCGGGTGGACCACAGCGCACAGGAGCAAAGAATTTTCAGTAATCACCAGAGGCTCACCCCAATGACAGTGACTGGTGCCCTGCCTTGGTCTGGCGCCCCCACTCACCTGCTCTACCAAACGCCCACCATGTTCCGCACATGCCCCCTGGTGGTCAGTGCACATCATAGTGACCAGTTGTTTGGTTGTTCGGTTGTTCTGCCGTTGGGTCTATTTGCATATTAGCCTTTTATTATATACGACTAAAGGCCCAGTACACGAAATTTGTGCACTCAGGAGGGTCCCTCAGCCTGGCCTGTACCCCCTCACAATCTGGGACCCCTCAGGGCAATGGTTCTCAACCTTCTGGCCCTTTAAATACAGTTCCTCATGTTGTGACCCAACCATAAAATTATTTTCGTTGCTACTTCATAACTGTAATGTTGCTACTGTTTTGAATCGTAATGTAAATATCTGATATGCAGGATGGTCTTAGGTGACCCCTGTGAAAGAGTCGTTCGACCGCCAAAGGGGTCGCGACACACAGGTTGAGAACCGCTGCCTCAGGTGATGTCCGAATGCCAGTCTAGGCCTGATGCGGGATTGGGCCTAAACTGGCAGTGGGACATCCCTCTCGCAATCCAGGACCACTGGCTCCTAACTGCTGGCCTGCCTGCCTGCCTGATCACCCCTAACTGCCTCTGCCCCTGCTGCCATGGCTTTGTCCGGAAGGACATCCGGAATGACGCCCAGAAGGTCGTTTGGCTGTCCGATCTAAGTAGCATATTACTCGTTTATTATTATAGATTTTAGTTGGCTCAGGATCCCCACCAGCTAGTAAGTTCTATAAAACATGCCTTTTACATCTTGTTTACACTTTATTTAAAACAGGCATATAAGAGGAAGCCATGGATTTCCTCCTGAATGTTATTAAACACTGCTCATCACTAACAGAACAGGTTGAGAGTTCTCCAACAGACTCTTTCCAAACCAGCGGTTTTCAAAGTATACACAGTAGCCTAGGATAATAACCTGAGCTCTTAAGAAATGCTGGTTAATGATATAAAATAGAATCTGTGCAAGCATGTCTGGCACCTGTGTTGGTTGTATGGTGTTTCCAGAACCGGTTCTGGGTTGTCTGTAGACCTGCTCGCTCCAGGAGCTGCGAGGCCTGCCTTTGGCCCTTAGCCCTGGCCAGGTGGTTCTGTGGGCGAGGGGCCGGCAGACAGTGTCTGTCCCGGGTACTGGGTACTAAGAATCGCAGTTTTGTTCCTCACAGCAGCATGGATGCCGGCCGGTCTTGGAATAAAGTGCCACGTTGGAAGAACGCTTCAGGGAAAAGGCAGAGCGAGCCAGGAGGCCTCCCTGTTCCTTCCAGGCCAAAGGGCAGCCTCCTCCGCGTCTCCCCTCCGGCTGGGGAGGAGCTTGGAGGAAGCATTTTCCCGGAAGGTAAAGCCGAAAGGAGTCCGCTGCGGCCCGGATGTCCGGGGGCCTCGGGGAACAAGCTGCTGCTGGACTTCCAGTCCCTGAGGCTCATGAAAGAGGACTCCGAGGACAGTGCCAGCGACCTCTCCGACTCGGAGCGCGTCCCCTGCCCCCCGTCCCCACGCACGCCTCCAGACCTGCGTCTGCGAGCGGAGGAGATCGACCCGGTCTGCTTCGACCTTGATCTTCAACCAGGTCAGGGCCACGCCAGACCCGAATACTGCTACCCCGACTTCCTCCCGCCGCCTTGTAACTCCTGGGACTTGCGGGACATGGCTCTGCTCGCCAACACGGAGCCCAGGCCGGCCCCCGCGCCACGAGCAGGAGGGCTTCTGGGGAAGTACGTGGACCGGCTGGTGCAGCTCGAGTGGCTGCAAATCCTGACTGTCCAGGGCGAGAGAGCAAAGGCGGCGGCC
>NW_005371769.1:2800933-2809656 GCF_000412655.1 Myotis brandtii | reverse complement strand
CTGGGGCCTGGCTGGCAGCGACAGCAGCCGCAGAATGGAGAGCAGCAGTAACCTCCGCGGCCCGACGCCCCCCGGGAACCTGGACGCAGCAGACCCCCCCAAGACCTCCAGAACGCAAGCACATGCAAATCCGAGGAAAAAGGGAAAGGCAGATAACTGTGGTCAGGCCTCCGTAGCCAGTGAGAAGAAACTCAGAACGAATGGAGGAAAGCAGAACCCACGTAAATTCAAATAACATCGAAATGGTGAGCTGTGAAGACCAGCAGAACCCTAAATATGAGGGCCCCGGTAGTGACAAGATGCGAATGTCAAGAAGCGTTATGATTACTGCCACTTTGGGGCTGCCTGGCTCTTCAGTCCCCCCACCAGGTATTTTCAACAAAAGGATGCTGGGAAGCCTTTCTTCATGTTGACAGTCTTAAGAAATGACAGCCATTGGGTAATAATTAACCGAGGTCTGTACCAGGTAAAGGAACAGAGTGACAACTCCCCGGGCAAGAGTTAACTGAGCCGGTGGGCTGTGGAGAACAGAACTTGGAGGTTGAGCTCCACTTTTCCTTCACGAGAGCAGCGCCCACAGTTTAACAGTGCCGATCACCAGCGTCCAAGACGGTCGGTGTCGGATGCCAGTGTCCGAGGTGGTCAGGGCTCTCTCTTTTGTTCCCATCATGAGCCCTCCAAGCAGAAGCTGTCCTATTGAGCCCTAGAAGTTCTGGCTCCTTGTCAAATTGGGGAGCATGGATTTTGAGCAAAATCATTTATCACAAAGCCACTTGCTACACAGAGACCACAGAATCTAGTGTTTTCATACATCTTCCCGGATGTTGGTTAAAAAGAAGCAGCATCTTAAATTTGTGTTCTCTAAGCTGAGGATGGGGAGTCAGTGGGTGAGCGGGACGTGCTGTTTGGAGGGCCAGCGTGGAATACGTGGCACCCCAGCCCTGAAGAGGAGCCACTGTATAGAGTTTGTGGACAAAGGGCCTCTGAGCTAGAAACACATGGAACCACTTGGAATGTAACAACTATTACATTACTGATTTGGGACCCAGATCCTGCTGTCGGAGGTCAGAATAATGATCTTTTTAGTTTGCAAGAGCAGGAGTTCAGAATCTGGCTCAGGGGGGGCAGAGTGGGCCGTGAATGGGGATGAAGGTGCTGCATGTCTTCCTGGCAGGCTTGCTGGCCTTGGGGCTGCGGACTCCGGAGGCTTCCTGCTTCACTGCAGTTACATCACATCTAAGTGTCCCTGGGGCTGTGCCGTGAGATTCTGCTGATGTTAGTGGGAATAGCTCTGAAACCTCTGTTTGACTACCTTTTTCTGCACAGTATGTTTTTAAATTTATTTTTATTGTTGACACTATTACAGCTGTCCCCATTCCCCTCATCCTTTGCCTACTTCCACCTGCCCCCGCCCCCTCCCCCCTTTCCCTCTGGCCATCACTACACTGTTGTCTGTGTCTGAGTTATGCATATATGTTCTTTGGCTAATCCCTTCCCTGTCTTTTATCCAGTCCCTCTTCCTCCTCCCCTCCAACAGCTGTCAATCTGTTCCATGTATCCATGCCTCTGTTTCTATTTTGTTTGCTAGTTTATCTTGCTCATTAGAGTCCACATATGAGTGAGATCATATGGTATTTGTCTTTCTCTGATTGGCTTATTTCACTTAGTCTAATACTCTCCAGGTATGTTTAATGATGGTAGCTGATTTTTTAAAAATTTTTATTTATTTATTTATTTTTTTATTGCTTAAAGTATTACAAAGGGTAGCTGATTTTAACCCTTTAAAAGAGTATTCTGTTTACATGTTTCTATGTTTTCACCTTTGGGGCAGATGAAAAACGTGGCTCTCTCATTTGAAAATATCTAACAGCTTGCAATTTTTTCCCTCAGCAGTCAATGTCATCCAAGGTGCTTCCTAAGTTAGCAGCATAAGGACAAGATACACATAATTAAAATAATAGGCAAATGTTAAATATTAAGATCCTGTTTTAAATCTGATTTCAGTCATACTAAATAACATATAAAATTTTTATGGTAGTCTTTTTCTTCCCAGACTTTATTTTCACATATTTCCAGATCCTTTCTTATATTTTTCCAGAGAAAGCAAGCTCTTACCCTGAGATCTTACGCCTTTTTACACAGACAGAAGCTGGACATCTCATACGCATTAATTCCCTAGTCCTCACTAGAGTATTCTTTTGTTCCCAGTCTATGTGCTGTGTTTTGAAAACATAGAGACTCTTCTTTTCTTTCTGGGCTTCCTGAGTCACCCCATGCATCGCTGGCTGCCCTGCTCCTTGTGAGCGTGACAGGTGGGTCCTTTAAACACACTGGCAGGCACTCACGATTCCTTCTCTGCCAGGTTTTTACACAGCTCTTTAGGAGCTTCTGGCCAATAAATCTTGGTAAGCCCATTACACACACACGTGTGTTCCTGATGCTAACATGGAAGGGTTCCTGCAGAGTTGCTGCCTATCCTGTCACGGTGTCCATCCGGTGTGGGTGCTCTTGGGGCACCTGCAGGGAGAGGCCAACCTGCTTCACTTTGCTGGCTTCCTGTGGTCTGAGCTGAGGACCATCACACTTAAGAAATTCAGAGGTGACACCGCGGATGTTACATTTGTTCTTTGCATTGAAGGTGGTTACTTAATTCGGGGAGCAGTCATAACGTCACATGACAGGACGGTTTTTAAAGACTGACAAAGTGGCTTAGCTTGCTTCCTCTTTTGCCTCAGGTTGATGGTTTGTTTTAACCATTGTTGTTGTGATGGGGTCAGAGCTCCTGATGAATAGTGCAGGTGATTAGTAATGAGCACACTTCTGGTTTTATGATTTCTTTTTTTAAAAACATGTCTTTATTGATTTTTAGAGAGAAAGGAAGGGAGAAAGATAAGAGAGATAGAAACATAGATGAGAGAGAAGCATCGGCCGGCTGCCTTCTGCATGCCACTCACTGGGGATGGAGCCCACAACCTGGGCATGTCCCCGGACTGGGAATCGAACTAGCAACCTCCTGGCCCATGGGTCAGTGCTCAACCACTGAGCCACACCAGCTGGGCTGGTTTTTTGATTTCTGATCACAGATCTAACATACCTGAATGCACCAAATGCCACAGATGAACGCCGTGGTCTTCAAGCGGCGTGGGAAAGTGGAGGTATGAGCTCGTTTAGTTCATGTCTAAGCCACCGAGCTTCCTGCTGTCTAGTGAATAGTAACTGTGTTTCTAAGAAGTGCCTCTTATTTCTGGGGAGTTGTTTACATACAAGTTGCATTTAAACAAATTAAAACAACCCAAAGGGAAACAAAGTAACCAAAAAGTTGAGAGAGTATTAAGAAGAATGACTTAGGCTTAGAATCAGTCAGTGGGGAAAGTTTTAAAAACATATAAAAATGAACTACAAAAATGTACCAGTATTACCTACAATTGTTTACGTTTAGATGGTTTCTCAAAACTTTACTGACTAAATTGGCTGAAGGTTTAGTCAGTAAAGTTTGGGTGACATTGGGGGCTGAAGACAAAAAGATGGGGGAGAGGCTATTGTGGGCCTTATGATGGCTAACAGCTACAGGAAGATGTTCGGAATGGTCCCTAGGCCTGTTAGTTTCCGAAAAGATGTAAGACTTCCTACCTTCCACGATATAAACGTTGCCCATTTATGCTTTCCTTTATGCGCACTTGCTTGATCAGCTACATTAAAATATAAAACTCTTGGTGGTACTGTATTCCATGTAATAGAGAAGCAGTATTATTTATTCATTACATGGACAGAGCACCATTCCAAGCAGCCTGAAAACATTTAGCATGTGTTACTTGCTGTTAGGATCATTACTGTGTGCTGGCTTTTGTACACAATAAAACCGATACTTAAGTCTCCGTGAATCTGCATTTTCCTTCCCCCAAGACCAGTGGGGCAGTAGAAAAATACTGTCTGGACTTTCCTGAGATGGTTTTGCTTTGCTTTCAATGCAGTTTTCCTGCAGGGTTTGCCTCATCTCTCCTCGGCTACATCAAAGAGGTGCCGAGGAGAAAATGTTGGCCCAGCTCCTTTCTGCCATGAAGCAGCATCCACAACAGCAGGGCGGGCTGTGCATTTCAATGATGAAATAGAAACATCCATCGGCTGCCTCCTGCACGCCCCCTCCTGGGGATCGAGCCTGCAACCAGGGCATGTGCCCCGACCAGGAATGTGCCGTGACCTCCTGGTTCATGGGTTGACGCTCAAATATGGAGCCACGCGGCTGGGCGGGGATGGCAGTTTTGAGCAGCTACCACGCCAGTCCTCTGAGAGGCCCTTTGCTCCTCTTCTCAGCTCGCCTCTGACCATGAGATGTATGCTTCTGAGTCTACCAAACAGTGGCTGCTCATGGCTTTGGGGGTGTTAAACAAAATTCAACGGAGTAATTTTTAAAGACCTTATTGGCTTTATTCAATGATTCATGAATTGGGTAGCATCCCTTCTCGCAGATGGAAGGGAGCTTGGAGCAACTGTGCAGAAGGAAAGACTTGTAGGCAGGAGGGGCGGGAACAAGGGAGTTACACTGCGCAGCTCCGTGGTTGGTGGTTGCTAGGTCACCCACAGGGTCTATCAGGCAGATGACCTGCCAGTGCTGATCAGGTGACTCCCAATTGGCTGGTTGAAGATGCCATTTCTGGGGGAGCAGAAACTGTAATTAAGTGTCAATTTAATGAAGTTGGGGCTTAGCAAGAGCAACTTCATTTTAGACCTGCTGTCTTATTTTTAACCATGGTTTTAAAAAAACTTTTTTTTGGTGGTTTGAAAACTTACCATATTAAAGGTTTTAAATAATTAGTGTGTATAGAAAATGGTAATTATTGGATGTTGCTATTTTATTCTCCACAAGGTGGCGATTAAACCTGTTCAATAGCACTGAATTTGTTCTGTTAATACCTTCTAATCAAAGGAAAAGATTTTGATTGTAACCAAAATGAAACGGGCAAGAAAATGACTGTTTGATTTCAGCCCCAAAGCGTGTTCTTCATTTAGTGTCACTCTGCATCAGAGAATTAAATGGTTGGTTCAGTGCCAGCAGGTGCTGAACACCCCATACCATTGTTAACAGTTAAACTGAGGCATATTAAAAATTTTAAGTTTACTTGAGTAAAAATTGGTTCAGATCGGGCAGCACCAAAACTAAGTGGTTAGGAGCCTCCTCAGGTAGGAGCTGTGGCCAGGATTTCATAGAGACGAGGAAAGTCCTTGACTGGGGGCAGCTCCTGTGGCTGCCTTGTTGGGAAAGCCTTGTTGGCTGCCTGCGACTGGCTGCCCCTGACCCTGCAGGCATTGGCGGGAGTGGCCTGGGCTGCGCTATGGGGTGCTTACTCGGCTGGCCTGGCATCAGAACCCCACCAGTCAGCGCCTCCTCCTCCGATTGCTTTAGCATCACAAAACTCTATGTAGCACAGAACAATGCTCCGTGAAGGAACACAACATAAATCACGAACTTCTGAAACTCTTCATAGAGCCCTTGCTTAAGAAATTAACTGTGATCACACTGGAAAACACACATGGGATTTTAGAAGTGGGCTAGTCATGAATATAACTCTTCTCATGCGAGTGATGTTCTAGAGGAAACGGAGGCTGCACGTGCACCTTCAGCCCCTCTCCAGCTCACACAGTCTCATGCTGCGCTGCTCAGTCTCCGCAAGGGGAGGCAGTTCAGAACCGATGGCCACGTCCGTCCGCTACGCTGGCATAGTGACTGTTTTCAGGTAAAGGCACTTGGAAAGCGGTAAATACAGGAAACACACTCTTACCTTTTTATTTTCTTAAAAGCAGGTGAAAACTCCATGTGAAAGGCATCCCCAGAAAGAAAGTAGCATCCTTAGCACCAGGGCTGAGGAGCTGGGCCCAGGAGAATTCCACACAGACTTTATTTTAAAGGCATTCTTGTCTTTCTCTCGCCTCACCACATGGTTTCGTCTCCCACAGCTGCCTCTGTTCAGACGCCATGAAAGCAACAAGACTCCCCATTTCTCCAGGTGGAGCTTGGGCCACTTCCCGGGCTCCTCAGTGTCCCGGGTCTCGCCCAGGAGCACAGGACGTACACATGTTATTGACTCCTGTTTGCTTTTCTCCTGCTCGCCTGGCTTTTATGGCTTTTATGACAGGGGTGCGGTTCCCAGCCAAGAGCCCAGAGGTGGAGGGAAAATCGCCTCCCCACAGGAAAGGGAGTGTTCCGTCCCTGCAGGACCTAAGTGCAATTTCACAGGATCCTGGGGTTGAATGTTGAGAAACCTGCTTTTCTGTCACTTCAGGTCTGCAAGTTCGGACCCACTGCTTTGACAGCGTGTCACCCTCACCGACCTCTGCCACTAACAGCCTGGCTTATCTGTGCTATCTTCTCCGCCTGAGGCATCCCCTGGCTCAGGCTCCAGAACAGGGCGCTCTGGTACTCTGCTGCAGTGAGTGCTATGAGTGGAGGGTTCTCATGTCCACCATTGTCTTTAACATTCACGCTTTTAGTTTTTAGAGACCAGGTGTGCACTGGCCTGGATGGTGGGTGTCGGGGGCCTGGATGGTGGGTATAGGGGGCCTGGAATGTGTGTGTCAGGGGCCTGGATGGTGGGTGTCAGGGGCCTGGATGGTGGGTGTCGGGGGCCTGGATGGTGGGTGTCGGGGGCCTGGATGGTGGGTGTCAGGGGTCTGAACTCATGAGCATTCTTCTCTGAGTCCTTCCGAGGGTTCCCCAAGGGGATTTCTATAGCTCTAGGCATGGCTGTGCCACTGAGGACTTCAGAGGTGTGAGTCCCTAGGCTCGTTCAAGGAAAATGAAGTCTGTCCTCATGCCCCAGCCATTTGGGCTGAACCAGGCTGCCGGCTCCACCACAGGGGCTCTGCCTGCAGCCAGCCTTGCAGCGCCGCTTCCACCTGCTCTCCCCTCTGGCCTCGGGTCTCACACACAGTGGCTAATCGGCCCGCCAGCTGACCAGGGGCTCTAAGCACAGGAAGGCGGGTGTTTTCCCTCCACGGGGTGGTCTAGGTGTGGAAGGGGAAACTGAAACAACCTCACCTCTCTCTCTTTTCTCCTTATCTTCCCTCTCCTTCCCTTGAGCACAAAACCATTCAGATACACGAAAGACTGAAGAATGAGGTTGGTGATTCTATTATCAATATTATTAGCCTGATACCACACCTACAAAAAGTGAAAAGCACTCCGATCTGTTATATTTGGCAGCATTCTCTCCTAATTGCTCACTTACAACAATTAGTTGAGTTAATAGGGGCAAGAGGTTACAGTCTTGCCCCGGCTGGTGTGGCTCACTTGGTTGGGTGTCGCCCTTGCACTGCAGGGTTGCCAGTTCCATTCTCGGTCAGCGCTTGCCCAGGTTGCGGCTCGATCCCTGGTGGGGAGCGTGCAGAAGGCAGCCGATCGATGTTAATGTTCTGCTTTCACACCCCTGTTTCGATGTTTCTTTCTCTCTCTGTCCTGTCCCTCTGCCTCCTCGCTCTAAAAGTCAATTAAAAATCTTTAAAAAAATGAAAATCTCTTGTAGGACAATTTCTGGCAAACTCTTGGTGGCTGACTCAAAATGCTAACCCATAAGGAACCACACTTTCTGATCAAACAACGTGACCACTGAGCGTCAGAATGAGACAGAAAGTCTCAGTCACTGAGAGTAAGCCTGGAGGTGAGAGGAGTCGTCGTATTGTCACGTGAGTCAATAGCCTTCAGCTCTGACACATGTCAGGCACCGGGCACCACGGCCAGCCGTGACTTGCATTCTCACCGCTGGAGTCAGGTCCACTTTTCTCATTTCCCCCAACATTTGTTATAAAACGTTTCAAACATGCAGAGAAGTTGAAAGAATTGCATCGTGAATATCCACGTGCTGGCTATCTCAGCCTGTCTGTCCGTCTGTCCACCCACTGGCCTCTGGTCCCGCAGGGCCTCCCCTGGTGTGGCAGGGCCGCTGGTGGCCACCACCTCCCTCCTCCAGCCAGCACCGCCTCCCCGGGGTTCTCTTCCTTCGCTCATTTCTCAGAATGACCCCTCACCCTTGTGACTATGAAGACCGGGGACCTGTCTTCAGGTTATTTGGGAGATGGGTTTTGAGTAGACATACATGCAAGGTCTCCACCCAGGGGAGGTGTGACCTGAGCCACGTAATTTTCCTAACTTGGGTTTCCACCAGGCACTCCCACCCGCTGCCCCATCGGCGGTTTCCAGGCCTTTCCTTCTGCAGGGAAACCATCCCGGTTAAACTACCAGTGTCAGCCCCATTTAAATCACTTCCCAGTTCCTCCCAGGGCCACTGTCCCTGATCCTAGATCAGGGTGAGAGGGCCCAGCCACCCTGCTGTGCCGCCAGGACACCCCTGCTCCCTCCCTGGCCCCCTTCTTCCAGGGTGGGGAGCAAGGAAGGAAGAAGGAAGGCAGGAAGGCAGGAAGGCAGGCAGGAGAAGGGAGGGAAGGGAAGAGAAGGAAGGAAGGAAGGGGAAAGGAAGGGAGGGAAGGGAAGAGAAGGAAGGAAGGAAGGGGAAAGGAAGGAAGGAGAAGGGAAGAGAAGGAAGGGAGGAAAGAAGGGGAAAGGAGGGAAGAGAGGAAAGGAAGGAAGGAAGGAAGGAAGGAAGGAAGGAAGAAGAAAGAAAAGAGAGGAAAGCGCATTCCCTTGTCACAGGCCACTCTGTGGGCTCCCACTGAGGCTGCCACTGAGGCCATCACGTGGGACACAGGAGCCCAAATTTGGACCTGAACTTCTC
>NW_005371769.1:2800504-2800767 GCF_000412655.1 Myotis brandtii | reverse complement strand
GAGGCAGAAGAAGGTGCAAGCCGCGATTTTCTTCTTTGACTTGTAGTTGAGACCCATGAGAATGGTGTCTCCTCGCCAGGCCTGGAGGGCGCGACGGGCTCTTCCCGGTCATCCTGCCTGGGGTCCCGCTGCCCCCCCACCCCCCCCAGCTGGGCAGGTCCGCAAGCCTTGCTGCGCCCGTTCTTACCAGGGCTTCCCTTGAGGTTCCTGTCCTGTGGCAGGGCTCTGCCTCGGGAAAAGGAAGCTGCCATGTGTCCCCAGTG
>NW_005371769.1:2767701-2800470 GCF_000412655.1 Myotis brandtii | reverse complement strand
CCCCTGCCCTCCAGGCCCTGCCCCAGGTGGCGGTGGGAGAAGGGAGGCTGGGATCGGGCTCCATGCAGGTTTGGGGTACAGGATCCGTGCTGCCATATTTGGGGGAGTCCCGAGGAGTCTGGTGTGTTTCTTTTTAGGCCGTCGTGACTTGAATGCTTCTTCATTCTAAGGCCCCTACCTTCCAGGAAACGTTTTCCCCTGAAAAGATGGCAAATGAACCTGTTCCCGTTGTGTTGACTAACAGCCGTGAAAAATAAAGTCAGCGAGTCCCCGCTGTTTGGGAGGACCTTGGTCAACATGGATATTCAGGACAAAACTCACCCTTCCTCAGCCCGACACGTTTACCATCATAAAAAACACAGAGACCTTGCGGTCGGCCGGGCACCCCTTGCCAGCCAAGCTGAGAATGCGAGTCTGGACGCGTCTCCCAGCAGCGCGTCTCCACCATCAGCTCACCCTGAGCCGGGCGCCGCCACCTGGTGGCCGCAGCGCATTACTGCACCTCTGCCGGCCGACCAGAGGCAGCCTCATCGGAATCGCAGGTTCCTGGCAGAAAGGGAACCCTGGCCTCCTCCCAGCTCACTCTCATCTGAGACGTGGGGCGGGGGAAGCCAGAGTCACCTGCAGGGGGGTCACAGTCCAAATGAGAGGGATGCTTGTGGGAAACTGCTTCTTGCTCAGTTATTTTTAACTGTTTGAGGATGTTGAAAATTTGGTGGGTTTTTTTGTTTGTTATTTTTCTTGTTAATCCTCACCCGAGGATCTTTTCCCATTGATCTTTAGAGAGAGTGGAAGAGAGAGGGAGAGACACACAGAGAGAAACATCGATGTGAGAGAGACACATTGATTGGCTGCCTCCTGCACACGCCCGACCTGGGCTGGGGATGGAGCCTGCAACCAAGGTAATTGCCCTTGACCAGAATCAAACCCGGGACCCTTCAGTCTGTGGGCCGATGCTTTAACAACTGAGAAAAACAGGTCAGGGCGATTTGGTGGTTTTTAAAAATTATTATTTTAAAAATTTTTATTTGTTCAGAGAGGAAGGGAGAGGGAGAGAGAGATAGTAACATGATATGAGAGAATCATTGATTGGCTGCCTCCTGCATGCCCCACACTGGGGATTGAACCTGAAACCCGGGCATGTAGCCTGACTGGGAATCGAACCCTGACCTTCTGGTTCATAGGTTGACACTTAACCACTGAGCAACACCGGCCCGGCTTGGTTGTATTTAATATACCAATTTCTTTCCACTTATAGCAAATGTACAAGTGGAACCCTTCACTAGCATTCCCCAGTGTCCCCATCTCTGGAGTTAACACACAGTCTCTCTTGCTCAGTATTACCATCCTCACCATTGTATTCCCCCATAAACATTCAACATGGCTTAGCTTGCCTGATCTATACATTCTACATCGGTGATTCTCAATCAAGTTTTCTAATAAACTACCATGGAATAAAAATATACACTTTTAAAATAAGCAGAAAGTCATAAATTCAGTAATTATTCGTCTGTTTCTCTTTATGCATAGGAAATATTCACAGACCTTAAAATGGCATTGGTTACTCTTTTCAATAATAAGCTATTAATTTGGACTAAGATAATAAACTATTCAAATTGCAGTGTTTGGCAGCACCTCACAGAGGTAAGGATGTACAGTAGGAGAATTTACCTCCTGTTTCACCTGCTCAAGAACTGTTTGCTATTTTAAATGAAACCAGGTGATAACAGGGTGATATGCTCAGAGAATCAGGGTGAATGGACCTCAGATTTTCTTTCAAGCTTGGCCACTGCAGTCTTAAGTAGCGATGCAGTAGAATTCCCGACTCTCCTGTTTTCCAGAATCCCATGCAAGACGCAAGGGCTCACCCTCCCACAGGGAGTCTCTCTCCCATCTCTCCTCCCTCAGTCTTTAATACCAAACTCCGAAAGGCAGATCCCTCTAAGCTTAAAAAAGATTTTGGTAGAAAATGCATGTAAACCTCAGAGCCCTGAGACATGGTTAGGATGAAGCTGGTTAGTGCTTCAGGAAAGAAAAATATTTCTTTCTCTCTCTCTCTCTCTCTCTCTCTCTCTCTCTCTCTCTCTCTCTTTCTCTTTCCTTCTCTTGTCCTTTCTCTTTTTTCTTCTCCTCTAAATAAAGTTATTCTTTCTTGAAGTTTTTTTCTAGTTCTTTTGTTACAAAGGAGAGGGGCTATAGGAATTAGTCTTAAAAATATCCCGCTATAAGAAAGAGGTCAATTGTGGGGCATTGACTAGGAAACTTAACACTAACAAAGAAACAAATGCCCCCGTTCCCAGGTTTCAGTTTCTCTGACTGAGTCCAGGGCAGTGTTGGCCTGTGGCATGTGGCCATGGCAATTCTTTCTCCTCCACACCCTTCCTAGGAAATCTGCTAGTTGCTAGTGAGGTCAAGGCTCAGCCAGCCCCTCCCTGATACAACAAGAGTGGCCAGGGACCAGGAGGGGAGGGCTGAGATGCCTGAGATGAGGGAGTGTCTGGGACCAAGTGACCCAGTGACTGGGGAGAAAGCCCTGCTGGGAGGACCATACCTGGCTGGGTGAGACCACAGCCCAGGAGGACTTGCTACCACCATCAGGCTCAGGCTCCGGCATCTCGGCATCCCCTGTTGCCATGAGTTCCAGGGCCCCTACCTCCCTGCTGCTCCTCCAGCTGCTGCTGTCGCTGCTGCTGCTACAGGTGAGTGGCTGGGACCCGCAGGCGCCTGCTAGGATCTCTGTGCTGGGTCAGGGACCAGCCTGGGTGTGAGCTGGCGAGGCGGGCAGGAGCGGGCTGCAGAGATCTAGCCGGGCTCAGGTCATGATCTGTTTGAAGGATGGTGGGCCAGGCTAAGGGGGCTCCATTCAAAACTGGGTTGTACTGCACACACCACTTTATTTACGTTTATATCAACACAAAAGTTTTCCAACGATGCTTCTGTTCACGCTTTACTCGAGACGGCGACCATCTCAACTGTGTAGGTTGTTAAAGAACAAAAGTCAAATGGGCACATTTTAAAGGTCTTAGTGGTTTTATGGAGCAATTCCTGGACCGGCAGCACCCGTCTCCCAGGAGCTCCGGGGAGCTGAGCAGAAGGAAGGACTGTTACAGGCAGGGGAGCGGCAGGGGAGTTATGCTGGCAAAGGGCTGACTGAGGCAAGGCTCCTTCCTCTAGGGGCCGGGCACCGGCAGGCAGCGGCCTCAGGGTTCGGACCAGCATGTGAGGGTCCACTCCTGGGAGAGGCTGTAAGGAAGTGTTGCAGGTGTTACGGTATTGAGTCTTCGTTTGGTGATGTAGGACTGAGCACAGATGACTCCATTCTGGGCCTGTTGTCTCTTGTTTGAGTGTGACAATTTGAGCAAACCGCAGGGAGTGGAGGTAACCACCCCCCTCCCATTACCACTGCTCAAATGAAAATAAATACAAATGGTGCAATACAAATTGTGGGATGAACATCGGGCAAGCAGGCTGTTCCATTTGTACCTAGTGGGTGGGTTAGCGCTGCACAGGCCTGCTGGGGGGTGATTTGCTTACTCTGCTTTCTGTAGAGGGAGGAAGAGTGACCAGGCTACTGCTGTTGAATTCTCCCTTAAGACACCGACGGAGGGCAGGCAGCCACGCAGTCATCGGGGGCGAAGATTGTGGGGCTGGACAGGGTTGCTCCCCGTCCTTACCTGGCTCATCCACGACTGGCTGCAGAACTGGGTTAATTACTTGACCTTGGTCCTCACCTTGGCCTAGATTGGACTCTTCCAGGGAGCTGTAAAACTCCCAGTGCCATCCTCAGTAAGAGCTGATATGGGGGTGTGGCCTGGGTATCAGCGAGGGTTTTTTTTTTTTTTTTAAGTTAATCAGTTATACCTTTGCACATTGTCCATTGTGGAAAATCCCAAGATACAATGATTCTTTTTTTTTTTTTAAATATATTTTATTGATTTTTTACAGAGAGGAAGGGAGAGAGATAGAGAGTTAGAAACATCGATGGGAGAGAAACATCGATCAGCTGCCTCCTGCACATCTCCCACTGGGGATGTGCCCGCAACCCAGGTACATGCCCTTGACCGGAATCGAACCTGGGACCTTTCAGTCCGCAGGCTGACGCCCTATCCACTGAGCCAAACCGGTTTCGGCTCAGCGAGGGTTTGAATGTAACCTTGTTCAGCCTCATCTTCTTCACCTTGAAAAGGGAGATGTTATCAGAATTTGCCGGACCTGAGGCTGTGGGAGTGAATGAGGAAACGCACAGAAGGGCAGGGCCCAGTGCTGGCTCAGCCATGCAGTGCCCGTATGTCTCCATCTCTGCTTTCCTAGCCACAGGGGCACGGCCGGTGACATTCATTCCGTATCTGTGCCACAGCTACTTATTGGATACTTGCTCTGGAAGCACTGGGATGTAACTGTAAATGAAACGGGAAAAGCCGCTCTCTGGCACTCACCCTCCAGTGGAACTGGACTTGAAAGGGCTGCCTTGTTTGGCATAAGCTGCGTGGCGTTGGGAGAATTCTCTTGGCCGCTTTTTGCCATGCGAGTTGTGAGTGCTCTTGCCGAAACTGCGCTAGGCCACCGTTGCTTTCCTCTGCCCGCTCTGATCTCCACATTGGGAACTGGAACCCACTTAGCAGAGAGCTGCCCGTCTGCAACCATTTTCCCTGGAAGCCCCACACCCTGGCCCTGTCGATCCGGCAGGAAGCGAGGGCCGCAGCTGTGGCTCCCGGTCAGGTCTGCATTGCACTCGGGAGGCTCCTGAGAACAAAACCGAGGGCTTCTGCTTGTAAACACACTTCTCAGTTTATAAAAAAAAAAAGTAAACCAATTACATGTCAATATAAAGTACATATTTTATGAAACATAACCCTATTTTAAAAAATTCCATCTAGTTTGAGTAG
This sequence comes from Myotis brandtii, assembly GCF_000412655.1. NCBI lineage: Eukaryota > Metazoa > Chordata > Mammalia > Chiroptera > Vespertilionidae > Myotis > Myotis brandtii. The sequence continues at coordinate 2,795,584 of NW_005371769.1, read as the reverse complement.
TGGCCCTGTTTCCCATTTTTGCAAATCTCTTGAATGTCCGGCTTAGGAGCAGATGACGGGCTCTCCTGACTCTGCATTTGGCCTCGGGAAATATGGCTGATGAGAGCACGTGAAGAAGTCCTGGCTCACTCAGATATGTACCTGCGAAGGGAAGAACGTTTAATAGCCTTGAACTTGACAAGTTTTGTGGTTTTTGGTTTTTTTTTTAGTTTTTTTACAATTGATCTTTAGAGAGAGAAGAAGGGGGGGGAGAGAGAGAGAGAGAGAGAGGGAGAGAGAAACATTGTTGAAAGAGAAACATCAATCGGCTGCCTCCTGCATGCCGCTGCCTGGGGTTCGAGCCTGCAACCCAACCCCAGGCACGTGCCCTGACCGGGAATCAAACCGTGACCTGCAGGTGCACAGGATGATGCCCAGCCCACTGAGCCGCACGGGCCAGCGACAGCGGTTTCTTTCCCCTCGCTGCAATGGGACATGAATGCATCTGAATCACTGACTGTGACAGTGACACCAGTGGCCTCTTAACTCTGGATGACTGCCCTGGCAGGGTTTTGGAACATGATGTGTCCATCACTAGGAAACTCTTGGCTACTGAATCAGGCAGATCTTCCAAAGGTGGACATAATACATTCCACAAGGTTAACAAAATCACTCGCTGCCCTGGCCAGGTAGCTCAGTTGGTTAGAGTGTTATCCCGATATGCCAAGGTTGTGGGTTCGATCCCTGGTCAGGGCACATACAAGATGCAACCAGTGAGTGCATAAATAAGTGGAACAACAAAGCGATGTTTTTCTCTCTCTCCCTTCCTCTCTCTGCCTCAAATCAATTAAAAATCACATTTATTAATGTCTCCATGGATATATCAGAAACACTGTTAAGTATGGGGTGAGCTGTCAAGTTCATAGTAGCAGACACATGTTTTCCAAAATCCTATTTTTTCCTTGAAAGCTTACATTTTATTATTAGCAACATGATACTGCCCATTGTTTTTCTTTAGTGACGGGCTCAGTCTGCTCCCTGCCTACCAGACACCCACTTGAACAGCCACAGCTCCTCATTCTGTCAAGTAAGCTGCTGTTCCACAGACACAGTGGCCTCATCAGCCACACTAACCATCACCCTGGTCTGCCCCCTGACACAGTCCACATTCACGGGAAGAGTCCTGCTTTGTGCAAACTTCTCACCTGAAACTGGGTGCTTATAAGATGTCCACTCCAGAGCTGCAATGCAATAAGTTATAATTTTCCCAGCTCAATTGTTTCTCTAGTGATTTCAATAATTAAGTGAATGCACCAATGGCTTTATTCCTCAACGGCACTGGAATTCTTTTCCATCTGTCTGTCTCTTTCCTGCCCTGCATGGGGATGGAGAATTCACAACAGCTAGCGGAGTCTGGGGCCTTTGCCTTCCCTGGGGCTGAGGCTCCAGCAGTTTCCACAGACGCGTCCTTGTGCCCTCAGTGCCAACATCACGCAGTACAGCACGCAAGCACCCAGTACGTTCTGAGTGGTTGGCCTGAGGCCTCTGATAAGACAGCCGGTGGGCGATCCTTTGGAAACGGCTGCTCCAGAGGATGTGGATGTTTATCGCCACGGCTGTTTTTTGGTAACAACAACTGGAAATAACCTAAATGTCCAGGAGAACAGATGAACAACTCGCCCCATGTTCACTAGGGGACTGCTGTACAGCAGTGAAAATGGATGACCTGGAACTAGAGGTGTCAGCACACACATGCACAGACATACACACACACAGGCACACACACACACATGATTATACATGCACACACACACATATAATGCACACACATGCATACATATGAACATGCCTGCACACACACATGCACATACACCCACATGCATACACACTCACACATACATGCACACATATGTTTAGTGTTGTTTTTGACAGACACTGCAGAGATGTCTCATGTTCAACAGTTTTACTGTATACATGTGTTTTTCTTGAGGGAATGGATAATATATAATCCCCAATGTAAATCATTATGTAAACATAAAGTACCAAGTTCTATTATTTTATTGTTAACTAGAGGCCCGGTGCATGAAAATTCATGCACTGGAGGGAGGGTTCCTCAGCCCGGCCTGTCCCCATCACAATCCAGGAGCCTCAGGGGTGGGAAGTGACCCTGCGATCAGGGGAAGGAGACACCCCATCACACCTCTGCTGCTGCCATTGCCGGCAGCACAAGCCTCAGCCGGCCCTCGTTACCTGAGCCTCGGGCCAGCCCTGGTTGCCTGAACCTCTGGCGGCACTGGATGGCTGGGGGGCTGAGGGGACTGGGGTTCTGGAGGCAGGTGTGTGGAGCAGTCAGGCCAGCCTGGGGGTGGGCCCGGCCTTGCTGCACACCTGCCATCCCGGAGGAGCTGAGGGGACTGGGCACCGCCATCTTGTGGCTGTAGGCGCCGCCATCTTTGAGGGTGGGACAGTCAATTAGCATATCCCCTCCTTATTGACTAGGACTATAGGCCCAATGCATGAAATTTGTGCAAGAGCAGGCCTTCTTTCCCCCAGGCTGCCAGCACCAGTTTCTCTCTGGCACCTGGGACCTGGGCCTCGCAGCCCCAGCTTCATCTGGAAGGTCATCCAGTCTAATTAGCATATTCTGCTTTTATTATTATAGATTGTAAGATAAAGTCCAAAAAGAAGGGGAAAAAAGAGGGAAAAAAACCCAGAAAAAACCCCCCGGGAGTCCCACCGCCCATTAACGCTTGGTGTATTGTACACGTGCACATGTGAGTACACCTGCCCAGCCTCAGCACACAATGTGGCCCCTTTGTTCATTTCATGGCTGTACATGTCCCCAGCGTTGGTGACAGGAGGGCAGAAGTCTTTGGTCAGTTCTCCTGTAATTACATAAGGAAGGTGGTAATTATAAATTGAGATGTCATGAGCAAGAAATTATATTTATCAACTAAAAGCAGTTATTTCCCCCCCTACTTCTTCATGATTTGCCTTTCTACCTGATTCTGATAAGTATGCTCCCTACTAATCAATGTCATTTTCATTTCTAAGGTCAGCCTCATCAACAGCCTCCGACAAGAAACCAAGGACCTGGCTAAGCAAACGCAGGTGGGCCTGGAAGTCAGCGCCATTACTGACCCCAACAGGCTCCCCTGGGCTGGGAGGCGGCGCAGTTTGCGCTGCTGGTGCCCAAGAGCTGTTTGGTTGGAAGAAATGAGTTCGTAACTCGGTGTGGGCTTTCAGAATCGGAGGGACTGCCAAAGGGTCTCAGATGGGGCCTTGATGTCTAATTAGAATATGAGCAAGCTGTGAGCATCAGATATCAGCAGGGGCGATCCACGCCATCTTCTCTGTGGAATGTACACAGAGGGGACTGAATGTTCCCAGCATGCGCATGGCACACAGGCTGCAGACAGGCGCTCACCCCGATGCTCAGGCCACCTCAGGATCATGTCCCTCCTCTTATTCTCATGATCAACTCACTTTCTTATGAGGTCTTTTTTTTAAAGTACATTTTTCTGGCCCTGGACAATTTTACACAGTGATTAGAGCGTTTGGCCCAGGTTTGATTCCTGGTCAAGGGCACGTACGTACCTCGGTTGCAAGCTGGATCCCTGGCCTCGCAGGGGCACATTGGGAGGCAACCAATCGATGTGTCTCTCCCACCTCAATGTTTCTCTCTCTCTCTCACTCCTGCTACCCTTCCACTCTAAAAGCAATGGAAAAATATCCTTGAGTGAGGATTTTTAAAAAGTACATTTTTCTGGATAAAAATTAATGTGGCAATAAACTAGGTTCATGTGTCATAAGTAGACAGTAACTGTAAAATATATAGGTAATACAAACAAAACCGCAATGTTAAGTTCTACCTGTATTCTCTTGCCTGAGAAGTCTCCGACCCTAATGCTGCACCTATGTCTTGCTCTCTCTGGGTTACCAGGGGGATCAGAAGAGAGAGAGGTGGTGAAGACCCATCAGCTCTGGAAGGAGGCTTCCGCCTCAGTGATTTCAGACAGAGCGGGAGCAACGTTCCCGCTCATTCTGTTTGCGTGTCTGCCACAGGCCAGGTGTAGGCACACAATAGGCAGTGGTCTCCCAGGCTTTGTCTCTGTGGCCCCTAAAATGACCTCATGGACCCTGGGAGTCACTGGTGGCCGTGCCTTGCAGTTTAGGAAGGACTCCGAGGTTGGTAAGAGAACAGGTGTGTTTCATTTCTAAGCATCAGAGGCTGTTGTGAGGATGAGGAAGGATGTGGGGAGGGCCAGCCAGCACCTGCCCGCATCACTGCCTTGCTCCTAAGCACTGTCACTGCGTCTCCAGGTGGAGAGCCACCGGCCTCTACGGCGATACAAGAGGAGATGGGTTGTCACCACCTTGGAGCTGCAGGAGGAAGACACTGGACCCTTTCCCAAATTCGTTGGAGAGGTAAGGCAGCTGCTCCTCCTCTGGGAAAGGCCACATTGGCCCCCAATCAGCAGGCCCCAGGCAGGAGGATGACGTCCTGGCGGCCAGGTGGCCGTGAGGTGGGGGTGGGGGGGTGGTGCTCAGAGAGACCCTGGACTGTGCTCCCCATGTCTGCCTCTGCCTGAGTGGTGACTTCTCCACGGGAGTGTCGCCGAGAAAGTTGGGGTCACATATGTCAATGGGCTGGGTAATTCCAGTCTGCAGGCCTGATTTATTTAACCCATGTGGAGTCTTTTTTAAAAATTCATTATCCTATATAATAGAGAGCTAATATGCAAATGGTTGTTGTGCCCTCGCGCCCTTGCGCCCTCGCACCCTTGTGCTGGTATCAGGGGACATGAGGCCACGCCCCTTGTCCCTGTGCCAGGCCGGGGGACCTGAGGCTGTGCCTCCAACCCTGTGGGGTTTGACAGGAGTGGGGCTGGCTGGGTCTGGGTCTCATGCGATTTTGAGGTGCATGTGGCTGGGCAGGGACTTGACTCTGGGTCCCACAGTGCACCCCAGACTCTGACAGGAGAGAGATTTTCATATACATTTTACTAATTTTCTTTCATCTCTGACACTTCTATTATAAAGAAAGGGCAAAAAGCAATATTAAAGTATTTTCTCTAATTAATTCCCTTTTAATGTTCATGAATTTCATGCACCGGGCCACTAGTTTAAAAATAAGGAGATTGTGGTTACCAGAAGCTGGGGGGGTGGGGGTAAAGTGAGATTAAAATAAAAAAGAAAATTAGAACTGTGGGTGCCAGGGTGGGAGGGTGTCACGGGAGAGTGTTTAATTGGGACAGTCACTTTTGCAAGATGAAAATGTTCTGGAGATGATGGTGCTGACGGCAGCACAATGACACGATTGTTCTTAACATCATTGAACTGCGCACTGAAAAACAGTTAAGAGAGTAAATTTATGTTGTTATTTTAGCACAATAAAAACATTAGAAAAAATAGGGAGACTGTATTAAAGGTTCTGTCTTCTAGAAGCTTTTTAAAAATTGTAAAACCTGACCACATGGAGCCATTCTCACATGGCAACAATTAGATGGGGTTTGAGGTACTCAGAATGCCACAGTCCCCACCACTCCCTACTGTCTCCCTCACTCTGAGGTTGAGGATCAACTGAGGCACCAAAGAAGACATCCAGTGCTGTCAGAATGCCAGAATTCTTACACATGGCCCGGGCTGTGCATTCCACCACCTTCCTGGCTGTGATGGGCTTCTGAGTTACACAGAGTGCTTGAGTCCCCTGTGCCTGATTCCTAGCAAAAAGTTAAGAATAACTCATTTTCACAGTGTTTATAAAAACAGGCCCTGATCGGTTTGGCTCAGTGGATAGAGCGTTGGCCTGCGGACTGAGGGGTCTCGGGTTCGATTCCGGTCAAGGGCATGTACCTTGGTTGCAGGCACATCCCCAGTGGGAGGTGTGCAGGAGGCAGCTGATCGATGTTTCTCTCTTATCGATGTTTCAAACTCTCTATCCCTCTCCCTTCTTCTCTGTAAAAAATCAATAAAATATATTTTAAAAAAATAAAATAAAAAATAAAAACAGCATATGCCTACTATAAAAAACCTACAGGATGTTTTCAAGGCCTACAGGGAGTTTTCAAGGCCCAATGGTTAAAAGTGTAGACTCCCAGGGGTTGGAGCACATGTTCCAGACGTACCACACGCTCCCTCTATTAGGGACCCTCGTTGCTTCCTCATCAATGACCTGCTTCCGTTAAGGGCTGTTCTACAGTAGGTCAGGACGAGTGAGGCATACAGTGCGCGGGCTCACTCTGAGCTCTCCTAACTGTCAGCTGTGTGGCTATTACTTGTCTTTCCCTGGTCGGACAACTGAAATTCACAAACGGGTATGCATGTTTTCAGATACTTCCCTACAATTTCACCACGGGAATCTGTGTTAGCAGAATGGGTCACACTCTGCTTGCTCTTCCGCGTGCAGCTTCTGCCTAACCCTGGGTCACACCCATTTCTGGGGAGGAGCATGGACGTCCAGGTCACATGATTCTTTCCATGTGGTTGCACATTGATGTTGCTGGTGACTTCTCACTATTAACAGTCAACTTGTTCCTTGTTCCTGCACCTTTGCTGATCCGCTTATTTCTTTAGGACAAGCGCTCCCATGCACTCTTGCTGGGTCTGGTTCTTCACCGGTGCCTCTGAGTCTCGGCCTTGGTAAATGACATGCCAAGTGGGTTATGCTCATTCTGTTTTTCTTAATTTTTCCTCCTTCCAGCTGTTCAACAATATGTCAGTTAACATGGCACTGATGTATTTAATCAGTGGACCAGGTGTGGATAGATATCCGGAGATTGGCTTGTTTTCTATAGAAGATCATGAGAATGGAAAAGTCTATGTTCACCGCCCTGTTGACCGAGAAACGACGCCATCTTTTAAGGTACCTAAAATTCGATACTGTAAATCTCTGGCTGGAATTGTGTACGTGGTAGCATTATCTGAGCTGTGTGTCAGGTTATGGGAGGTGGATGTGTTATTATGCATCTCAGAGAGCTTTAAAAGTGTGCATGGGACCCAGAGGTGAATGTTGTAATCTTTAGTCTGGACATTGGCTTTGTAACGATTTCTGTGTCTATGTGAACTGCTACCCTTCTGCCTTTTACTGACCAGTATCCCAACAGATCAGGATTTCACAGCATTAAATGAGCAAATTTATCCTCTGAAGAGTCACAGTTGAAATCTATGGAGAGAGGTATAGACAGACCCCTGGGTTGCCTAATAACTGATGAGTGAGCAGCTGCACACCCGGCGACAGTTTCTTAGTGGGAATCCAGGTCCTCTACCTGACCGGCTATACGTTAACTCCTTCGGGGTGGGAAGGTGTTAACATCAGAGAGAAGGGATGTAAGTAGCTTTTCTTCAGTGACCTCAACATTTTTATATACATAAGAAAATATATTCCCTTAACTCACTGACAGGTTCTGCATCTCTAACTTATAAAGAGGCAGAAAGTATCTCCAAATTCTGAAAGACATGCAAAGACGACTCCATACAAACCCTGTCCCATCCACATAAACCCTGTCCCATCCACATAAACCCTGTCCCATCCACAGAACCTGCAGAGTCTGGTAAGAGAAGGAAAACAGAGGTCATGGGGGACCCTGGGATGGTGCGTTCTGGTCTTTAATGAGTGCAGATCACCCAGGGGGCTGGTTAAATGCAGATGCTGGGCCAGTAGGCTCTCTCCAGGAGATGTGTCTAGACCAGCCGTGGGCAAACTACGGCCCGCGGGCCAGATCCGGCCCGTTTGAAATGAATAAAACTAAAAAAAAAAAAAAGACCGTACCCTTTTATGTAATGATGTTTACTTTGAATTTATATTAGTTCACACAAACACTCCATCCATGCTTTTGTTCCGGCCCTCCGGTCCAGTTTAAGAACCCATTGTGGCCCTCGAGTCAAAAAGTTTGCCCACCCCTGGTCTAGACGCTGAGGACGGAGGACCTAGAACATGACAATCACAATGACCTGTGCAAGGGCAGAGCAAACATTTAGTGCCCGTGGTTTTTCTTTTCTGGGTGTTGTTTGCTTTTAACATCTTCAGTGAAGTCTTAAGGGTTGTTTTCTGAAACTTGAGGTCCAGATGGAAAAGCTTGGCATGTCGTAGATGGGTCCCAGGCACCATTTATGTCAGAAAGGGAAAATGTGGGGACACGAAAGACATCCCCATGGTTCTTCCCATCGAGATTTCCAGGCCCTGTGCTTGCACCTTCCCGGCTTCATCAAACCCATTTACCCATCCCCAAAGCACTGCTCACAGGTGTCCTTTCACAGGGATGTCTGCAACAGTTGGCTAGTCAGTCCTCTTATTTGACTGCAAACCTGCAGGAAGGAAGATACAGGTGGGATCTCTGAGGTGTGCCCCCCCCCTCCCCCCGCCCCATGGCTCTCTGTCACATTACTCTGGTTTTTCTCCCCAATTCTATGCATTCCATGAATGTGTACTTCTGTGTTTGAGTGCCTTTTGAAGGTCAATCTCCATTTGAATGTAGGTTCTAAGAGCGGTGAGAGCCTGTCTTGTTCATTGCCATGACCCCAGCACCAAGAAGAGGGCCCTGTACATAGTAGGTCCTCAATTAATCATGTTGGATGAATAAATGCACACAGAAAAATGTAGGCTCTGCCTTCCAGGGTGTTGTGGGTTGAACTGTGTCTTCCAAAAAGATGGGTTCAGGTCCTGACCCCTGGTACTGTAAATGTTAGCTTACTTAGATATAGATTCTTCATAGATGTAAACAAATAAAGGCGAGGTCATTCTGGGTTTACTGCTGTGTGTGGGTCCTAACCCAGTGACTGGCATCCTCATGAGAGGAGGGAGATTTGGACTCAGAGAACGACACGGGGAAAGGCCATGTAAAGCTTGGCACAGAGACTGCAGTGATGCATCTGTAGACCAAGGACTGCTGGCAACCACCACAAACTGGGAGACAGATTCTCCCTCAGAGCCTCCAGCAGGAACCAGCCCTGCACACACCTCAATTCGGTTTTGTGAAAGATTGAGTTTTTGTTGTAAGCCACGCAGTTTGTAGTCCGTTGTTCCAGCAGTCATAGGACATGAACACACTGGGGTTAGAAGATGTGACGTGACTGACAAGGAAGATGCCAACCTTCAGAAGTGGGACAGATGAGAGACTTCCGGTCAAGGTGGCAGCGTCCATAAACGCAGTACTCACACATTCCCACAACCACATAAAAATTACAACTAAAGCACAGAACAACCATCATTCAGAACTGCCTGAAATTTGGCTTAACAGAAATCCTACAACGAGAGAATTAAAGAAGAAAGCATAATGAGACTGGTAGGAAGGACAGAGGTGCAGAACAGCCTGGCCCAACACCCACCTATGTTGTTTTCTTAATTGGGAGGGATATCTTGTCTGCAAAGGTTTACGTGAGGAGCACGGGGTCCCAGCCCCATACCAGGCCCCTCCGCCCAGGCATTCAGTGCCGGGAAGAGAAGTTCCTGTAACTTAGGTGGGAATTGTGGCTGAGTGACACAGAGGCTACTGAAGTCCCAGTTGTTCCTCTTAAAGGGCCAGCACAGAGACTTACTTGGACTCACTCCCTCTGAGCTCCAGCAGCTTGAAAGGAACCAGGGATATATGGGGAGGAATTAAATTGTCTGGCATAAGAGCAAAGAACTAAGAGGCAGCTTTCTCCCAGACAAAAATGCTGGCAGGGGTCACTGTTCCTATGCTGAGACCTCCCACACCACAGTGCTGACTGGCGGGCACCATGTCTGAGTTTCCATCAACCTGGCCCACAGTGTGTTCCCCACCCTGGTAACTTCCTGAAGCCCTGCACCACCCAATTTGCAGCCCCACTCAAGCTGTGTGCAGTGGTCTTTCCATATGAATAGCCTGTCCAGGCTCAGGCTTTAGACTTTTCTAAAAGCTCTCAAACAAGCAGCAGCTGGCCTCAGAATGCCCTGTTCCTCTCAAGAGAAGGCCCCAGGCCCAGCACTAGCAGCAGCCTGCCTTGGTCCACAGTTTGGCCTCTCCTGGGCACCACCAAGCCCAACACAAATAGCAGCCATCTGCAGATCACTCTGTAGCTTGTGCTGGGTGGCCCAGGCAGGGCACAGGAAGTAGCTGACTTTGCAACTCCTGGGGGGCCTCAGAGCCAGGGGACCTGGTGATAAACTTTAGACCATGCCAGATTACAACCCTGCCACATCTAGGAGTGACACACTCAAGGGCCAGACTCTGTGAGCACCAAAGCCCCACTGAAGCAAGTCCTGCACCACAGGGGCAACTCCTGCTTAGCAGCTAAGCTGTACTCACAGGTTGTCCACATATCTGATTGGCCTGGGGGTCAATCCTTCCAAGTGATGCCAACAGCAAGCAAGGCTCAACTACAACAGGCCACACAGGGGTGCCCTTAGAGTGCCCAGCTCAGGTGACTGGGGAGCTGAGCCACTGGGCCCTACAGGACACCTACTACATAAGGCCACTCTATCAATTCCAGGAGACATAGCAGCTCTACCTAATACATAGAAACAAACACAGTGAAATGGCCAAAATGCAGAGACAAAGAAACCTCACAAATGAAAGAACAGAAGAAATCTGCAGAAAAAACTAAATGAAAAGGAAGCAAGCAAACTACCAATATAGAGTTCAAAACAGTTATGAGGATGACCAAGGAACTTAGTGACAACTGCAAGGAATTTAGAACATCAATGACATAAAGAAGGACCAGTCAGAAAAGAAGCATACACTAACTGAAATGAAGAATAATTTACAAGGAATCAATAGTAGAGTAGAGGATGCCAAGAATCATATCAGTGATTTGGAATATGAGGAAGCAAAAAACACCGAATCAGAACAGCAAAAATAAAAAAGAATAAAAGAAAATTAAGACAGTGGGGGACTTCAAGCGTACCAACATTCCCATCACAGAGGTGCTGGAAGGAGAAGAGAGGGAGCAAGAAGTTTAAAACCTATTTGAAAAAAAAATAATGACAGAAAGCTTCCCTTTCCTGGTGAAAGAAATAGACATACAAGTCCAGGAAGCTCAGAGAGTCTCAAACAACAGGAACCAAAAGAGGTCCACACCAAGACACATCATAATTAAAATGACAAAGGTTACCTATAAGGGAGCACCCATATGACTGTCAGTTGATTGCTCAGCAGGAACTTTGCAGGTCAGAAGGGAGTGGCAAGAAATATTCAAAGTGATGAGAAAAGCAAGGACCTATAACCAAGATTATTCTACCCAGAGAAGCTAACATTTAGATTTGAAGGTCAGATAAAGAGCTTCACAGACAAGAAAAAGCTAAAGGAGTTCATCACCACCAAACCAGTATTACAAGAAATGTTAAAGGGTCTTCTTTAAGCAGAAGAAGAAAAAAAGAAAAAGGCAATAAATACGTATCCACAATTGAATCTAAAAATTAAAATAAATGAACAAGGAATCTAATGAACAAAATAAACTGATGAATAAAATAGAACCAGAAGCATGGAAACATGGAACAGACTGAAGAATCTCAGAGGAAAGTGGGGATAGGTGGTGGGAAAAGATCCATCAAATAACTCATATGTATATATGCATAACCTATGGACATAGATAATAAGGTGGTGAAAGCCTTGGGTGGGGCAGGATCCAGGTGATGGGGGCAATGAGGGGAAGAAGGGGAGGGACATCTATAATACTCTCAACAATAAAGATTAAAAAAAAGTGGGAGAGCCAAGTGTCACGGGAGCACTATACAAACTGAGCGTTTGGGCTCAACCACCTGCCTCGGTGGAAGAATGCTGATCGTTGTCTGTCCATAATGACAGATGCTATTAAACACTAAGTAAGCCCAATGCAGTGGCAAAAAGACCTTTCTCGTGGCACTGGACAGTGAAGGAGTCACCAGAACCAGCCTCAACACTTCCCAGTTGTGTTTGGGAGGTGGCAGGATCTGGGTGTGGGATGAGGGGGCTAACTTCTTGTTAATTCTATGAACCTATGAGAAGCAGTGACACCAAGTTAGAACTTCTGTAAGATTTAAGATGGAGTTGAAAAGGGAAAAGGTCTTTTTTTTTCTGTGCAGAAATCCTATCTATTCATATCAAAACATGCTCAATTTCATAGGATGCAAATACACTAAAAAAAAAATCCATCCTTTCATATTCCTCGAAATAACTTTTTGTTGATCTTCATCCCAACAGTTATCTTGACCCACTTACGATCTCTGCATAGAAGTGATGTTATATGTGTTTGGCACATAGGATGTTTCTTCTTGCTCATTTGTGTCTAAGAGCATAGACCTTGCATGTGTAATTTAAATAGCCATACGCCAATCCAACACGTCAATGCACTATGGTTTGTTTCTCCGAGGATGGCAATCTTCCAGCTACAACACAAGGCTAATTCCACATGCAGGAATTATCCCTGATGTCTCCTTTCTCCATTGTGATTCTGGCGGTAATGTGATTAGCGTCACCAAGCCAGGGGTTCTTCCACATTAACAAGGTTCTCTGCTTCCCAGGTTTACTTCGATGTTGTGAACCGTTTGACAGGAGAGTACGTGGACAACTCCTTGATCTTCAACATCAGGATCACTGATGTGAATGACCATGCGCCCCAGTTCCCCGAGAATGAATTAAATGTCAGTGTGAGAGAGAGCCACGCAGCAGGTGTGTGTGCTGGGCTGTGGGCTGCCCTTCCTGTCCCCTGAAGGTTCTCCTGCCGACACTGGGGCACTTGCTCGCAGTTGTCTGCAGGGAGGCAGTTCACTGGCCACATCCAGAGGGCACAGGCTCTGGATCAGAGCGAATGCCTCAGGTCTTCAGCCTGTTTTTGTTGGCAATGGAATGTTGAGTCCTCTGGCAGAGTCAATATGTAAATACAAATATCCTATATAATAAAAGTCTAATATGCAATTGCCCCCTCGGGCGGTCATTCGGCCCGGAAACTGGGAGTTTGGAGACTGGGAGTTCAACTGCTTGCTATGACATCCGCTGACCACCAAGGGGTGGCACAGAACATGGTAGGTGTTGGCAAAGCGGCGCTGGCAGCGGGCAGCAGTGGAGGTGCTGCTGGCACCGATGGGCCCCAACGAGAGTGGGACCGCGGTGGGATGGTGGAGCTGGTGAGTGGGCAGTGTCAGGCCAAGGCCGGTGTGAGCGGGGCCCAATTGCCACACTGATTGCCCTGCAGATGGCGATCAGTGGTAGCGGCAGGGCCACCGCCTGGCACTGAGGGAGCCAGATGGAGGGCCTGGCCCCAATAGATTGCCCTGCAGGCAGGATGGTGGAGCAGGTGAGGGGGCAGCACCAGGCCAAGGTGAGGTGCAAGGCGGGGTTGTGGAGCTGCAAGCCTGGGGGCACGAGCTGGGGCTGCAAAGCTGGGGCCTGATCTCCCAGGCCACCCTGAGGGACCCCACCTGTACACGAATTTGTGTACCGGGCCTCTAGAATATATATAAAAGGCTAAATGTCCATCCAACCAGTAGCTATGATGCTCACTGATGACCAGGGGGCAGATGCTTAATACAGGAGCTGCCATGATGCACACTGGCCATTTAAAAATAAACGGCACCATGGCCTGGCACCAACAAACCAATACTTGGCTTCCCTGCCACCATCCCGGAGCGACACCCAACCAAATCGCAGCCAACGCTGCCAAGACCCCATGACGCAAAATGTGGCCCACAGCCTAGCCCAGCCCAGAAACGGTCGCTGTGGGTACCAGGTAATGACATCATGTAGCAACACCCAGCTTCCTCTCCCTAGCGACAAGCCTCCTTGGAGTTTCTTCAGCCCAGGAGCACAACTTGCTTTATAGCCAGGTGCAAACATTTTACACTTTAACCAAATGTTTGTGAAGCGTTTTCCCGTGCCTCATCTCATTTGATCCACACAGAAGTCCTGGAGTAGGTAGATAGGAGACTCAGTGGAATCCTAGTTTCTTTTCATTAGCCACAAAACGGAGATTTAGAAAGTTTAGAAACTTGACCCAACTGAAAAGAAGTAAGAAATGGTGGCCACTGAAAATGACTTCAGGTTTTCTCACTGCACAGAATGTAGTCAAACACTGCTGCAGTTAAATATTTTACCCTTTGTTCTCCCTGGGTGGTCTATAATAATAATCTGCTTCATGTTGATATTTACTGCTGTGTTGCTGACAATTACCTGAAAGAGAAGTTGGGGTGCTTAACTGGGTTGGAAAAAGTATAGCTAAATCAGAAAGCAAGTCTAATTAAGCAAGTTTATTCAATATCTATAAAAGGCTAAGTTGACTCGCACATTCGCGAAACATATAAAACTCTCGCTGGTGCCAATAGCATGCATGTTTTGATCTGTCATTGTTGATTGTGAATTTCGTTGACACTTCTATCATAGAGAAAGGGTGCATAGCGATACTAAAATATTTCTTCTAATTAATTTCCTTTTAATGTGCACGAATCTGTGCTCCGGGACACTAGTCTAAAATAAAGCCAAATGCAACGAGGGAGAAAGACAGAGCTGGGCAGTGAGTTCCTGAATGTCACCGTAATTTCTCACGTGGTGAGAAATGCACCCACAGTTTGTGTTCCAATTTACTTCTCCACACCATCTATGGGAGTGGATGGTTCACATTAGGTGCTTGCATGCTTTGTAAGCTTCTTGGCTCTTTCCATTTCTTCTTCCCCTTGCTTGTTCCTTTCTTTGTCCATTTCCATTAGTGTGTTTCTCATTTTTCTTCTTGATTTTAACCTCCTCACTCTGTTTTAAGAATGTCTATGTCGCCCAGCTGGCATGGTTCAGTGGTTGAGCATTGATCTATGAACCAGGAGGTCAGGATTTGAGATTCGATTCCTGGTCAGGACACATGCCCGGGTTGTGGGCTCGATCCCTAGTGTGGGGCATGCAGGAGGCAGCCGATCAATGATTTTCTCTGATCTTTGATGTTTCTTTCTCTCTCTTCCTCTCCCTTCCTCTCTGGAATCAATAAAAAAAAATTTTTTTTAAAAAAAGAATGTATATGTCTGCCATGTATATTTCAAATATGTCCTTCTGGTTTATCATTCTTTTTAAATTTTGTCTGAAGCTTTTGTATCCATGCAGTTAAAAGCCTATCTATCAATTCTGCCCTTTAAGTCTTCTGCATTTGCAATCATGGTCATATGATGATGTGAATACCCCTTTTTGTTTTGTCTGCTCCACCTACAGTTTGATTTTATATGCAAATATTTCAGCTATTCTGGTGCATGCCCCAATGCCAGTCAGCAAAGTGTCACCTTCCTACCGGTCCGATAGGCTGCCTTTGGCCAATAGTAACAATTTAAAAATTCTTCCAGGTCAGCCTGTTCTTCAGCTGTTAACGGTTGATTTGGATGAAGAAAATACTCCAAATTCTCGAGTCCTTTACTTCCTAGTTTCACAAAAGCCGTTACTGAAGGAAAGTGGCTTCGAGATCGACCGTGATAGTGGAGAAATCCGACTCTTGGGATGCTTAGATTATGAGGTTATGTGGATTTTATTTTAAAACAATGGCTGTGTCTCTGACCTTGGGCACAGGGTTGATGTGGCACTCACTGGGAAACCCTCTGGCTGGCTTGCTACTGAAATTCTAAAATGGGATGTTCCTTTATTGACATCCATCCCCTTTCCCACATCAGAGCTTGACTTCCCTTTCCTCCCCATATAGACTGCTCCTCGGTTTACACTACTAATCAGAGCGAGGGACTGCGGGGAGCCACCGCTGTCGGCCACGGCCACGGTTCACATCAGCGTGCAGGAAGGCAACAACCACAGGCCCACGTTCATCCAGGAGAACGTAAGACCCGGCTGCCCCTGGTCCCAGTCCCAACATGACGGCCCGAGTCCTAGGCTCAGTCCCTGAGGGAGTCCCCATATCACCCTGCATCCTGTAGTTCTCCAAAGTAACGGAAACTAGAGTCGAGAAGTGACCACGTGATTAAAGACTCGTTTGATTTAGTCAAATGAGCTGGCATGTTTTACTACTTTGTGTGAGAAACTGCTCAGAACTTTTTCGTGCATAATTTCATTCTTAATTGCTGGAACTACCCGTGATTTCTGTTCCACACATGCAGACACCGAGGCCTCCAGGGAGGTTAGAGACGCCACACTCACTGTACCCCAGGGTTTCCCAAGCTCCACACTATTGACATTTGGAGGTGGGAAGTTTTCACTTGGAGGAGGAGGCTGCGCAGTGTATTGTAGGATGTTTAGCAGCAACCCTGCCCTCTACCCACTAGATGCCAGCAGTCCCCCCCAAGTCATGGGAACCAAAAATGTCTGCAGATATTGTCACCTGTCCCCTGGAGGGGAGAACTGCCCCCGATGAGAAGTCTAAACCTGGGCTTTCCCCACGTGTTCAGGGCTGTAGAAGGAAGACGGGCAGGTGTGCTAAGCCCGGCCTCAGTCACCTGGTTTATCACTGGTGCTCCCTGTAGAATGTCACATGCGACACAGTCCCCAGACTGGCCCCTGTGGAAATGCCGCACCACTGCAGACGGGACGCCAGGAGAGAAGTGATAACTACCGGGATCAGCTTGCCTTTCGTCCCCATTTCTTACTCTTCCATATGAATTTTTAAAGGAAAATATCCATTGTATCTCTATTTTCCTTCTGGCCTCTCCCCCAGCCCCACCTGCACCCCCAAGGAACCTCCCTCCCCCAATCATCCGTTCCCTGGGGATGGGGTTTTTGTTCATCTTGCTCAGGGCACCCAAAACAGAATCTGGTACAGAAAAATGCTACAAATTAACTTTAAAAACATGCCACTTAAAAATTTTTAAAAATTGTATGAACTAGGGCTGACATGTTTTTAATGAAAGCACCTCACCAAATGGTACAGAAAAACGGAAAAATCATATTGCTCACGTGTGAGCCTTGCTTCCAAGTTCTTCTCTGGCTTGGTGGAAGCTGTGCTTTCAAAAAAAAGTAAGGCTGCAGCAACAAACCCTGGCATTGGGGTGGGCTCGCCTGCAGCAGTTTCTTATCCCGGAAGTGTTAAATAGCAATTACTCCAAGGTCTGCGTTAGAAAGGGCCTACGTAACCAAGGAGTTCTGTTTTAGGAGAGAGCCAGGATTTGGGGGCAGCATAAACTGGGATGTGTTGTCATTTTAAAAATTCTTAGACAAGTGGTGCGTGAGCTGGGCTGAAGAGCGCGCACTTGCAAAGCCCCTTCGCTGCATCGGAAGGAGGACCAGGCACAGGGAGGAAGGCGAGCTGCTTGTTATCCACGCTCTTTGGCTGCATCAGGCAGTTTCAAATCCCTTGAGGTTAAGTTCAACAGCAAGAGAAACATCCAGACTGTAGTGTGAGGGCTGACATCTCCGTTCCTGCTTTCTTTTTCAATTGTGTTTCTTCACCTCCGTGACATGGAATGGTGACTGCCTCTCTCAGTACAAGATTCAGGTTCCCGAAGGCCGAGTCAGCCCCGACGTGCTGCGTCTCCCAGTCCAGGACGATGACTCGCCATTCACGTCAGCTTGGAGGGCAAAGTTCAACATATCCAATGGCAACGAAGAGGGACATTTTGACATTTCGACTGACCCTGAGACCAATGAAGGGATACTAAATGTTATCAAGGTAAAGCTGTACAGAACACACACGGGCCAGGGGCCGAGGGTGCTGAGCAGGAGCTGGTCTCGGGACCTCGCAGTGTCTGGAGCCCTCGAGGCACCAGGCGGGGGGCCCGGCTGGCCCAGGCCTTCTGAAGTGGGCCTTTGCCTTCCCGGCTCCTCCTGCCAAATTAATATCCGTATTAAAAGTTATTTTTGATAAAACTTTAGGACTTCGACATTTAATATTTTTAGGCAAAATTTAATAGACTTACACAGGCCTTAAATGTTTTCTTTCTGGTAAAAATATCTGAAACATTTTCTCGAGCCCCGAGTTCATGTGTTTCCTTCTGAGTCTAAATGAATAAGAACATTTCCTCAAGCCCCTGAGAGCGTCGGAGGCGCTGCCACGCGGCCTCCTGTGCCTAACAGAGAGCTGGCCCTGCAGTGAAGTGTCATTGTCTCTACTGACAAGGACACCAGAGCCCAGAGAGGTTGGGCCATTCTTGGGAAGTCACACAGCTAGAGGAGGGTTCTGCTGGAGCAGTCTGACTCCAGGCCTTTAGTCTGAATCGCTCTCAGCTGGACCCCAGCGTGACCAGCGCCTCTGGCACAGGGCAGGTGAGCCCACCGGGGGTCAGGCTAGGTGGGGTTGGGGCTAGAGCCTGACCTCCTGCTGTCAGTGTGACAGGCTCCCAGGTGAGACACCACACGCCCGGGCTGGGACTGCCTACTTAGCCCCAGCTTCTCAGTCCTTGAAGTCACTGACCACCTTGTGCCCCGAATAACTATGGTCATCAATACGCATATTCCCTCCAGGCCCGCTGATTGATTTTGCACCAGGCTTGTCACATGAATGTTTCATTAGGTTACAGCTTTTGTTGTATTTTTCATTACCCACTGACGGATGGTGGCTCTTTCCAACCAGCATGGGGCGGGGGAGGAACTGCATAAATGATCTGACAGTGAGCTGACGACTGTCTTGATCATTATCAAAGACAAGGTACATAGTAAGTGGCCTGCAGAGCCAGAGCTCGCCAGGGCCCCTGGCTGAGCGAGGAGCAGCAGGTGCTAGCTAACGAGACCCTCTCTGCCGGCTGCAGGCTTTGGATTACGAAACGCATCCCGCGTGCAGCCTGGTCATTGCTGTGGAAAACGAGGAGCTGCTGGTCCCCTGCGAGGCCGGCGAGCTGCAGAAGCCCAGGAGGGAGACTGCAGCCAGCGCCACAGTGCTCGTGCAGGTGACAGATGCCAACAACCCGCCAGCCTTCCACCCTAGGAGCTTCGTCGTCAGCGAGGTCGAAGGCGCCAGGCCCGGGACGCGCTTGGGAAGGTTTAATGCTACAGACCCAGACGGAAGCGGCAGCCAGATAAGGTGAGAAGAGGAAGGAGAAAGGAGGCTGTTGAAGCAGAATAGCCACGCAGCTGTGAACAGTACTGTCGGAAAACCAGTTTCTCTGGTGCGATGCTGGGGTGACTGTCTGTTAAGAAAATTCCAGAAGCCCCCAGAAGGTCCCTGGCCCAGGATCCATGCCTTCTTCCTTCCACAGCTTTCTCTGACCCACCAGGGGGAACTCACTTGCTCATTCCCTTTGCACCTAGAATATACTCTTTTTTGTTGTTGTTAGTCCTCACCTGAGCATATTTTTCCATTGATTTTTAGAGAGAGTGGGAGGGAAGGATTTTTAGAGACGGGGGGCGGGGGAGGGGGGAGTAGGAAGGAGGGAGGGAGGGAAACATCGATGTGAGACACAATTGACTGGTTGCCTCCTGCATTTGCCTTGACTGAGGCCTGGGAACGAACCTGCAACCCAGGTATATGCCCTTGACCAGGAATCGAAACCAGTGCACAGGCAGACGCTCTACCACTGAGCCATGCTGGCCAGGGCTAGAATATACTCTTTTATGGTCCTTTTCTCGTCTTAGAATAATTGCTCCTGTGTTTCTGTCCCCCTCTTTACCAAAGGGTATGAATTGGCCGGCCTCTGGTTTCTGGACAACAGAGTGTTGTTTTTAGAAACTGTGGTAAGATGTATGTGACATAAGGTTGACCGTTTCAGCTGCTGTCCAGTGACAGTTCAGTGGCATTGGGCACATGCAGAGTGTTGTGTGACCATCACCACACCCATCCCAGAATTCCTCTCATCTTGTAAAACTGGAACGCTGTCCCCATTAAAAATAACTCCCATCCTCTCCCCACCAGCCCCTGCCCCCACCACTCCACTCTGTTTCCACGAATCTGACGGCCCCCACCGAGCTTGCCCTTTTGTGATTGGCTCATGTGATGGTCCTGATGCCCTCGGGTTGCCCATGATGCAGCATGTGGCAGGTCTCCTTTCTTTTGAAGGTTGAACAATGCAGAGTGGGGCAAAAGCAGGCTTACAGTTGTGAGTACACAGAGTTTATTCTTGCATGATTATTACTTATGAATTATTGTCTCACTTTCCTTATGAACAACTGTAGACCTGCTTTTGCCTCACCCTGTATCCACTGCACGGATAGACATTCCACTTATCCACTCACCTGTTGCCTGATGGACACTAGACAGCTTCCACATTTTGTGAATACTTGATGATGACGTAAGTGACATAAGCCAGTCATGAAAAGACAAACGCTGTGTGATGCCCCTTAGAGGAGGTGCTCGCCACAGCCCACATCAGGGAGCAAATCGTAAAGAGAGGAAGCAGATGGTGGCTGCAGGGGCGGGTGGGAGGACGCGGAGGTACTGCTTAGCAGGCATCGACTTCTCCCTGAGGCGGACCCCACACTCCATCTGCAGCGAGTGCCGACCCAGCCCCCACGTCACGGTCCTCAGAACCCCCACGTGGCTTGTGATAGGACTGGTGTCGGCGTGAGGTACGGGAGTTGACTTCTGACATAGCTGCAATTTTAAAGATGTCACGCGTCTCCTTCCTTGAGGTATGAGCTGGCTCACGATCCTGCAAGCTGGGTCACCGTGGACGAGCGCTCGGGAGTGGTTGTCACCAGGCAGCGGCTGGACAGAGAGTCCCCACACGTGAACAACGGCGTGTATGTCGTCATCGCGCACGCTGTTGATGAGGGTAAGTGCTCGCCCCTAAGCAGGGGGAAGTGTGTCCTTGCTCCTGAGGGAAAACAACACAGGGAGGTCCCAGCACAAACGGGAAAAAGGCAAAACCTTTCACCACTGTGCGAGCGAGCCAGTCGTTATGGAATTCCTGAAACGGCACTCCTCAGAGGACCGAGCAGGGGCGGTGGAGAGCGCTCAGGGCGGGAGGATCAACCCGCGGGGAAGCGAGGTCAGAGCAGCGCCCTGACATCTGCTCCGGAGACCCTGCTCTCCTGAGCCCACAGTGTGACATGCAGCGGGGTCTCCCTGCACGGAGTGGCTGGTAAGGTCAGCACTCAGGACAGATCTGTTGTGAACCCAGGGTTGGTTTTGAGAGCGTGTTTCTCTCTGTGACCCCCCAAGGCTGAGGTTTTAAACCTGCCAGGACGTGAAGCTGAATAAAAAGCAACTTCCAAGTACCTTCGGGACTTGTATTTAGGGCATCTGTGAATTCACACCCCAGTTCCGAGGGGTGCAGAGCTGTGCATCGTGTTTGGAATAACTGATCAGCAGGTGCTGGTTAGGAAAACAGTAAGTCTGCTTCCAACCAGCCTCCGTGAGGAGAGGGAACGGCTTCGGTAGCTCTGCGGGGTGGCTCTTTCCCTTGGAGGCTGCGTTCTCCTTCGCCAGGGACTGTGGGCACTGCCGGCTCTTTAGTTGATAAGCGACCCTTCTGGAACCCCCAGGCCACCCGCCGCAGACGGGGACGGGGACCCTGACGCTCCTCCTGTCCGACATCAATGATAACGCCCCGAGTCTGCACCCGCGCTCTCGGTACCTGGAGGTCTGCGAGTCCTCGGAGCCCGAGCCCCTCCTCATTGAGGCTGAGGATGGCGACCTGGAGCCCTCCTCGGACCCGTTTACTTTTGAACTGGACACCACGCAGGGACATGCAGGAGACACGTGGAAACTGGGGGAAAATCGGGGTGAGTGCACGGGCCAGGGGTAAAGGATGGCGGTGACAGAAACTGGACTCAGAATTGGGCCCAAAGGGATCTCCTGGCTTCTGTGACTGAGGGGCCAGGCAGCCTGTGCCCCCGCTGGGCCATGTCCAGGTACTTGAGCCGTCCCTGGCGCTGCCTGTCCCTCCCTCGGCACGGCTGCTCTCTGGGTCCCTTCACTTCAGGAGGGTTCTCCTCTGGGGGTCGAAGGGTGGCCCCAGGAGTCCTGGAGGCTCATGCCAGCACCTGGCGAGAGCACTTACCTCCCCGCATGGCGTGGGTCACCTGTCCTTCCGATCACTGTGGGTGGCAGTGGGGAGGAGCCCGCTTTCTGGCTGGTCCTGAGCCCACATCTGGAGCGGGCTGGGGTCTGGCCTTAGCCTCTCCTGACTCACAGAGGCTGGGGGCTCAGGGATGTGGGCTTCTCCAAAGGGAAACTGGATGCTCTTACCAGGAGGAACCACTGGCATCTGCCAACAGCACCCTCCTCTGTGCTTTACGAATGGACCTGTGGAGCGGAGCTTGCTTTTTCAGTTGAGTTCCTGTGTACAGTTCCCTGACCCAGTGTGTGGCAGAGCCCTGAACCTCTCCCCACAAGAGGTCTGGCCTGGCCTTGCTCCTGGGAGCGCATCCTCAAGCCCTGGGAGTGCATCCTCAAGCCCTGGGAATGTCCTGCCCGATGTGGCCTTGCTCCTGGGAGCGCATCCTCAAGCCCTGGGAATGTCCTGCCCGATAAGAGGGTTTGACTGGGGGTTTGTGTCAGTCAACAGAACAGTGTGTCTCAGGTGGGGCTTTGTGTCACATGGACAGCCAACCAGGCTTATACGACCGAGGCCAATGGAGACTCAGGATGCCAGGCTCGGGGGCTTCCCTGGTTGACAATGGTCACTCATTGGTGTCCTGGCTCCATGTCTCTGGGCTCTGCCCTTCGTGCTTCTGCCCTGGGCTGGCCGGCATGCGAGCCCTGAATTTGCAGCTGCTGTTGGAAGTGAGGGTGGTGTTGGCAACGGCCCCTCTAACTCTGCATCTGGCTAACTCCCGTATAGAGCCCTGGCTCCTGGAGGCCTTTGTAAATATCTGTGGAGCAGCTGAAAAATGTGGGAGTCCCTGCATTCATGACCCCCTTCCCTTGCAGGTCGGTCGGTTGAACTTTTAATGCTGAGAAGCCTGCCTCCTGGCGATTACTCAGTGCCGCTTTCCATCGGAGACGGACAGGGCCTTTCCCAGAAGCAGACTGTCCACGTGAGGGTCTGTTCCTGTCCTGGCGGAGCCACGTGTGCGGCGGAGCCATTAGCTGCTGGACCAGAGCTCCCTGTGGGGGTCCTTGCTCCTCTCTGCGTGGTGTTCCTGGCTCTGGCAGGTCAGCGATCCAGGCCGTAAGCCGGGAGAATGGAGCCCTCTGGGGTGGGGAGCAGGTGATGGCAGACAGCAGTGGGATGCCGGGAGAATGACCTGGAGGCTCATCGAGTCCCAGGCTCAGATCAAAGGTGGCTGACCTGGTCAGACATGCTGTCTGTCTGGCAAAAGCAGCTTCTATTCAGTGAGCAGCAGTCTACAGCAGAGGAGCCACAGGGCGACCCGAGGTTTGTAAACGGGGCAGCAATACACAGATGTCTGTCTGGGCTTCTGGGCTCCTGGGCTTGGGGAAGGCAAATAAGGAAACTAGATTTTCAAATAAACACCATATTTCCAGTTACATGGCATTAGTCAACCAAGTCAACAAACAGTTACCTAGCACCTGTGCCCCAGGCTGTGCAAAGCTCTGCAGTTACTAAGATGATTAAGGCACATCCGACCCTGTCATTCATGACCCTGTCATTCACGACTGAGGTACAAGTTAACAGATGGCCCCGGTGAAGCCTCTGATACAGACGGGCTTGTTTAACTCACTCCCCTTTGTCTCATCGCAGTTGCTCTGCTTCTCCTGCTGCGATGCGATTGTGTGTCTGGAGCCAAGAGGCACAGATGCCCCGCCCTGCACCAAGAGGGCCAGCAGACCCTGATCACGTACAATGACGAGAGCAGAGCCATCGCAGGCCAGGTAAGGAAACAGCACTTTGTGTTTCGTGACAATGACATCGATAATAAATCTACCTATTTTCCCACTCACTGTGCCTGCCTCTCCCATCTTCACTCTAATTTGAGTAGCAAAAGGGGAAACATCCCCAATGTTGTCCAACTTAACTAAATTGATGTATTGTTTTAGGTCCCTGTTTCTCAATGGGGGGTGGTTTTGCCCTCCAGGGGACATTTGGCAACGTCTGGAGATAATTTTGATGGTCACACTCGGCTGGGGTGGGGAGAGGATGCTTTTGGTACCTAGTAGGTGGAGCCCAGGGATACTGCTAAACACCCTCCAGCGCCCAGCTTGGCCCACAACAGAGCAGTATGTGGCCCAGTGTCTGCAGTGCCGAGGTTGAGAAACCTTGTTCAGGAGAAAATGGTTTGACCAGGTCGTTTTCTCAATGGACAATGTGCGGGGCTTACTAATCAAATGAGTCCACAGCTTCTTGGCTGTGGCCTGAAGTAAGGCAGAGCCGCCCCCCTTCCTCAAGGGCAGAGGCTGAGCACAGCTTGCTGGCCTTAAAGGGACAAGAGCCGGGCTTTGCATCTTATTAGTTTCGCCATATTGAGCACATCACTTAACCCCACATCCTCTTCTGTGAATCAGGGTAAAAAACAACCCCACGGATTTCTTGGGGATCAAAGAAGACCATGCCCTGGAAGCACCCACAGTCACCCTGACACCAGCCCTGCAATATCTGTTTCCTCACAGCCACCCTGGGCTGGAGTTGGCCATGAGATGAAAGCACTGTGAACGCCCCTGTCTGTCTTCATTAAGAACTAAGGTGGCTGATCTAAAAAATAAAAGCCAAATGTCAAAAGGCAACACCCCTCGCTCACAGCAGCTGCAGGTGGCCCACCTTCTGTGGTCTTAGACCTCACCCACGGTGTTCTCCTGGGAGGAGACCGGTTGCAACACGACATGCTCTTGGGAAAAGACCTGCTGATTGATGTTGGCTTCATGCGCGAGTAAATAGGGAGACACTCTGCAAAGTGACTGGGGGTTGGAGAAGCTGGTGGTCCACCAAGACTCCTTGGATTCTTCCCCGCGTTCTCTTCCCTACTGGCATGAGCAAGGGAGAGTAACAGCCTTGGGTCACCCTGCAGATGTATGTACACGCCTGTACCTCCACACAGGCCCACTGAGCCCTTCCTGGTACAGAGAGGAGACGGCAGGAAGCATGGTCCAAACTCTCCACATAGCTGGGCGCCCCCCCCTGCCCCAGCAATAAGAGCAGCAGTTCCCCAGTTTGTGTCATTTGAAGAAGGAAACTGTCTTGACCACCCGCAGTGCTTTGTGTAACAGAGAAACCACCCTGCCTGCCTCAGGCAGTTCCACTCTGCTCTGAAGCGCAACCCTCCAGGACAATGGAAATGGCTCCCGCCCGGGCTGTGCTTAGTCTCCTGCTTGGTGGGGTGGAGCTGGGGCTGCTGAGCTTGGAGGAGTTGGGGGAACTGGCCTCCCCACGCACTGGCTGCCGACACCGTTCAGGGGGAAGGGGTAATGGCGGTGCCCCGGTGCTGTTCCTGTTGGCCAGCGGCTCGGTGGTGCTTTCCTGGAAAGAGGAAGCAGCTACAGAAGCAGGGCGTGTGCAGCTTGTCATCGCAGTGCCGAGGCCAGGCAGGCGGAGGGAGTCTGGTGGCCAAGGGCACTGGTCAAGTATCAGCTGTCGGAGGGAGGAGCACATGCAGGACAAGGGTTCTCTGTCCTCGTCTAGTCCCACAACATCCTCCCTCTCGTCTCAAACTCTCAGCTCAGGTGTCCTCTGATTAACGTTGGCTTTATGCCCCATTTCTGCCAAGGTACCCTCAGGGCTCTGAGAACATGGCACACAGCAAACCTGGGTTTAGATCACAAAACTGTGGATACATAATCTAAGTGACTACCGACTTGCACATATAAAGTGAGATTAATAATGTTCTCTCTGACTTAAATTTATTGGACAATTTAACCAAAATACACATGCGAAGTTTTTAGCACAGACTAGGGTGTTGGCAGACACGCAATCAACAGTGACTGCCAATATTAGACTTACTGACAGCAATTACTAATTATGTCATTGTAACCACTGGTTACATCTCCATGAGTGCACGCTTCTCCATGATCATCTCACCTGAATGCACCTGCCTACACCTGCGCACACTCACCTGGGGCCTTCTGTGCTCCTGGGAGGACTCACCTCATCCGAGATGCCTACCGCTGATTCCACCCACTGTCGACCGCAAACAAAAGTTGGTCACGTATTCCATCAGGAAAAAGGAAAAAGAAAGGATTAGGACCCCACAGCGCGGACCTGGCGAGCCTTGCCTGTGCAGGCCCTGAGACGGAGAAGGAGGAATAGGACGTGGAAGAAAAGGTGCGGGCCATTGTTATGATAGAGTTCCTCCCACAGGTTCTCCCGCCAACACGGGCCCGCCTGATTCCCGCCTGGTCAGGGTCTCCATTGGCCTCTGGACGCGCATGAGGAAGGTCTGTAAGATTGCGTAGATGCTTCCCATCTCTAAGGGGAAGCAGGTGAGCTCTCAGGAGAGAAATGCAGCCGCCGTCCACACCTGAGCCCCTCAGGGAGTAGTTGTTGGATGAGGAATGAAGGAGATGGTGTGTGCTGCACGGCCAGAGCCATCGTCGCAAGCCTCAGAGGACTACCTTGTACATAACGAGACGCTGTTGAAACGAGGGTTTCTAGCATTGCTTAACGTGAAACACTGAACCAAAACCCCCTCTTCCCCACCGTCAGTTACAGAAGCCCCTTCCCTAAATGACTGCACTTTATCTGCAGGACAGCCATTGGATGTTTTCTGGGATGGCATAGCTATGTTCGTGTTGGGGGAGATGTTATTCCTTGCTTTGTGCCTTGTGCTTGCCATCATTGATTTCAGCCCTGTGTCTCACAGATTGGGTCAGAGGTCAGGAATCAGAAGCCAGCCCTGCCCACCCACACAGCGGAGGAAGGCGCCGCGCTGGGTGCTAAGGTAAGCGTGGCTGCTGGGCTGCTTGGGTTTAAGGTGGCTTCGCAGATGGTTTCCGTGGCAGGAACTGCCTGGCTGTTCTCCCACCCGAGTGCAATCGCTCCCCACCGCAAGGCCACTCCACACCTGCCCAGTGCCACCTTCCTGACTTTTTGCCACATGCTTCTGCTGCTTGTACTAGTGTACTTTTAAATATTTTTCTTTAAATGGACTGGTGTCCAAATAAAGTACATTTCTTGTAGATAGGAACTGGTATGTTTCAATTGTCAATGAAAACCCATTTTTTTTTCTTTGTGGAGTGGAAAATAGATGCAATAGGAATAGGAGCCAATAATTCCAGGTAGAAAATGCTGCCCACCAAAGGGTCTCTCTCTGTGAAAAGGGAGGCATCAAATCCATGGTGGCCCCAAACAGAGACTTTCTCTTGACGTCCCTAGGAAAATGGATGAAGAATTGGAAAGGGAATTATATTCTCACCAGAAGATTCCATGTCACTTAAAACCCTGTCTCCAAACTGGCTAACTCTCCCTCTCTAAGTGGCGGATGATCCTGCCCGTGGAACAGCACATGAGTGCAGGGCCGCCATAAATGATGGGACAGGTACTTGGCTAGGGGTGAGCAGGGCTGCCCTTCCTCATCCATGCACAGGCGTTATATGGGCTGGTGGTGGTCTTCTCTCTCCTTTCTCTTTAACCATCTGCACACATTCCGAGGCCAGCAGCTGCCCCTGTAGCACAGTACTTGCTCTGATTTGCTGACCATGCCCTCGTGTGCACTCTACAAGCTCAAATCTGCAGAATTTTTACCAGAACCTGTCGGGGAGGACACCTCGTTTCTCCATTTACAGAGGAGGAAACAAAGGCGTGTGCCTTCCATTTCTTGATGTGTCCCTGGGTTCCCTTCATGGCATCCTGCAAATAGTATTTGCACCTGTGGTGACAGGTTAAATAAACAGCATTCACATACCTTCCCTAAATTACATTGTCCTTATGATTTATTGGGCAACCTGGCACCTTATAATCGGCTGCAAAGCACAAACTATCTTAGATAACACCATTGCTAGGGTCCATTGCCTGCTTTATTTTCTTTGAAATTTTATTTCATTATTGAAGGGCCTCTTTGAAAATAATAGAATCCTCAAACAAAAGCCTCACATCCCTAAACTGAAACAGTTTCATTTGTCTGTCACCTTCTAGACCTTGTCCACGTGCATATTCAACTCGTGGGTACCTCTATCATCATTGTTAGAAGTTAGAACCTGCATCTTCAAGTCATATTAGGTCACACACTGCCATTTTGCTACAGCCTTTTTTTTCTTGCATCTCTCCACCTTTCCTTTTTCACTCCTACGTTCT
>NW_005371769.1:2742736-2767615 GCF_000412655.1 Myotis brandtii | reverse complement strand
CCCCCCCCCCCCCCCCCCCCAATGCTCATTTTTGTTTGCATATGAGAGTGTGAGCAAGGGAAGCATGCTGAAGGACACACACAGCTGCTTTGTTTCCAACTGGAGGGAAATGCATTGTCTTTTGGGTAAACCATCGTTTCCCCCCTAGGATATAAATGAAGTGCTGCCACCTCCAGCACATGCATCAGACCAAGCACACTTTGTCCTGGGACTCCAGTGTGTTACAGAAGTTCACTCCCTGCTGTGGTCATCTCACTAATGATTGACTGTTCCCTTATAAGCGGCCTTTCTAGAAGATTCTGTGATACTGGTGGAATGAACACATAGTCAGCTAAGACCTTCTCATCTATCTAACTAGCTATTGTCATCGTTGATTGTTAAGAGTTATTTGGTAGTCCTGATCCAATGTGGCACCTTTTAGGACACCCACAAATGAGTATGTTTTCTTGTGTCCACCCAAGGGCGCCAGGGATCATCTCTAAGAGTCAGAGCTCATGGCTTTGGGCCTGACCCAAGTCTAGCCCAGTGACTTCACACCTCCTGCCAAAATGAGCCCTGAGTCCCCTGACCCCATGTCCTTACGTAGTCTATGTACAAATTCTAGAACGATTGCTTTTCTTTGTAAAATGATTTTTCTGAAATAATTTTCAGACTCACAAGAACTTATAAACACAGTCCAGAGAGTTCCTGTGCAACCTGCCCACAGGGAAGCCTCTAATATAACCACAGTACATTACCAAACCCAGATTGCTGACTTGGGTACCACACTCTTAATGCAGGTCTCAAACACAGACCTCCAACTTCACTAGTGTATCTAGCTATTATTTTAACAACAACAAAAAAAATACTTTTTCTGACAAAAACTAAAAAAGGTATTCACAGTTTTTATGATGGAAAGCTTCTAAAAGAAGAATTCAAGACCTCTATAATTTCATTATCATTTCTCAGCCTGTGTTTGAGCTAAGATAGAAATGTACTGTTCTGTTTTGCACAGAGATGATGCCACTAACCCACCCTTCAAGGGTTGTGCATTGAGGGGTGTGTCCCTCTGGTCCTGGTGGGACCAGTGTTCTGGGCATGGAACCTGGTCAGTAGCACAGGCTCTGAGCTCAGAAGGACCCTGTGCTTGGTTTAATGCTCTACTGTCATTATCTTGAACTTGTTAATATTGGGACAATGGGCCCCACATTCTCATTTTGTACTGGGTCCTGCAAATTATGTAGCTGATCTTGGGCCCTAGGGGTGGATGTGCCTCATTCACAAATGCTGAGGCCATGCCCATGGCACACAAGGAGTCTTACTAAGCTTTTGTGGACCCAAAACAGGGCTTGCAAATCACATGCCCATGCTCCATCCCCATAAAGCAACTGTCAAGCTTGCCCATGGATCTTTGCCAGGACGACCTACATGATCTTTATAACTTCCATATATTTTGTGCAGAAAGAAAAGGCAATGTGATTGTAAGGATTTCTAGTGATGTGCTTGCAGGGTCTCCTCCTCTCTCTTCCACCACACGCAGGTGACGCGTGACCAAGCTGCCCTCGATCCTACTCTCCCTCAAGGAGAGCTCTGACCACCCTCCATCTGGATGGTGCCCCCATCTTCTGGCCAGCAGAGGCCGTTGATGGGGAGTTCGAGGAGGGCTCCTCAGAGGGGTTAAGGCTCTGCCCCTTTGCTTTGCAGGTTTACCTGGGTACCGGGGTGCCCAGACAACCCCTGGAAGTGAGGGCGGGAGTGATGGCGGAGATCCTGCATCAGGTAGAGGCTTCACCGTGTCGGCGTCCCCATCCGGGCCCAGCTGGGGGTGCTTCCCCTAAACCGCTTTCGCTGTCAGCTGGGGCTGCAGCCACAATAGACCGAGGCTTACACAGGCCTGCTTCTCACAGTCCTGGGCCTGGGGTCTGAGATCGGGGGCCAGCAGGGGCGGGTGCTGTAAGAGTTTTCCTGCTCCACAGACGGTCACTTTCTTGCTGTGTCCTCACATGGCAGAGAGACACCCGTCTCTTCTTAAGGGGCACTAATCCTATCACAAGGACCCCACCCTCATGACCTCATCTACACCTAATTATCTCCCAAAGGCTCCACCTCCAAATACCATCCCAGGGTGGGCGGGGCTTCAGTGTAGGACTTTGGGAGGCACGCTTTGGTCCAGGGCAAGCACTTTCATGGGATCGAGTTCCAGGGGCTATTTCCGAAGAACACGACCCAAGACAAGAGTGAATGGTCTCTTTCTGGGGAATCATGAACCACCTGGTTGACGAGGCTTAAGGATCGTTGGTGATAACATTAGCTCTCTCCTGGAAGCTCCTCAGCACAGGCAGTTGGGCAGTTGGGCAAAGCCATGGCTGATTCCAGCGGGAGGAGCCCGAGGAGAACCGTGTCACTGAGGGTGAGCTCTGTGCGCTCCCCACTCGGGGATGGCGGGGAGCACACAGAAGCAGCAGATGCGACTTCTGACTCCCAGGGGCTCCATGTGTTGTTGCAGGAAAGCTGGGGCTCAGCCCCGTGGTAGTGGAAGTGCAGAGGAATATGTCAAGGTTAGTGGGCCCATCTGCCGAGACTGACTTAGTTGGCAAGCGCATCTCTAAGGGATTGAAAGATACTAACTCGTTCAGTCTTCGCATCAGCCCGCCTGGGCTGGAGCTATGCTTTTCCTCACCTATAAAAGGTGGAAACCGGAGATGGAGAAATTAGGTGACATGTCCAAGGTCACAGACATAGAGCGTGGTAGAAATGGGGTCAAATGCAGGGGCCCAGGCTCCCGGGTGTGGGCACTTGGGGAGCTTGTTCAAGAGCATTGCTCCCAGGCCCCAACTCTGCAGACTCTGCATTTGTGGGTCTGGGTGCTCAGTGGAGTGTCTGACCTGAGGTCCTGGGACCCTGTTTTGTGAAATCCAACGACCCTTCCCATGGCTGTCAGAGTGGGCGGCAGACAGGTGGCAGGTGGTACAGCTTGAGGGAGTGAGATGCAGATGGTGGTGGGGTAGAGAGCCCCCATGTCACTTCCTCCTGGGCCTGTCCCGGTGCCTGGGGGTGGGGCTCTGTGCCTCAGTGACAACCCTGAGGTCAATGTGGACTTGGTCCCTCCACGCACCTGCTCCCAAGTCCTGCAGAGTGAACAGTGCTGAATGGCTGCTCAAAAAAATCACTGTCCCCAAGTCCAGAAGCAACCCTGAACCCAGAGAGCCCGGGCCCTGCAGACCTGCCTGCCCTGGTCCTCAGCTTCCCATCTGTAAAGGAAGGTGGGGACAGCCCCCCTGCATCAGGGGCGATTCTGTGCACACGGGTGTGAGGTAGCCGCATAAGCACAGCATGTCATTGTCACACGGCATCTGGGTTGCCCCTCCTCCCGCCTGTGCACCCCCATACAGCTGAGCCTGGTGGCTCAGGAGCGGGGCCGGCCCAGGGAAGGAGAGGCTGCAGCAGGCGAGACCGGCACTTGCTGGGCCTCAGAGCAGAGGAGAGGCCTGGTTCTCCTCTTGGGAGCTTTCTACTTCGTTGGAGGTTTATGATGAATTATTGATCTTAGGGGGACTCTAAAATTGCTGACTCGGTGCAGAAACCAGCACTGTCATCAGCCAGGATGCTGAGCTGGGATCTGCCCGGCACAGCCGCTGCGGTGTGTCTGGCTCTGTACCCAGCCTCGTCATTAAGGATCAACTCGCTGCACCAAGGATGGGCCGGGATTCGGGCACCCACTGGCCACTGCCCAGAGCTGCCTCTCCTGCCCCACCCGCTCGGGTACATGCCGCAGTGGCCTCAGTCTCCGAATGAGTGGACCCAGGCAACGGGCAGACGCAGGGGGGAGGTTCCCATGTTCACCTGTGGGCACCAGTAACCACAGGCCATGGTGTTTCCAGTTAAACAGGGAGCCTTGGAGTGGCTCCTGCAGCCAGCGGAAGGTGGGGACAGCCGGCAGCCGATCGAGGGGAGGGCACGGCTGAGAGCTCCGTGGGCTCCGGGGCTTCTCGGCTTCCTCTTTCCAGGCCTTGCCCCACCGCCTGCCTCCTCCAGCTCTGAGATGTTTGATTCTGAGCGTCTTCAGGCCCTGGGTGAGCTCACCCCTCAGGGGCCACTGTTAGCTAGTGATGGTCAGAGGTCCTTGCTGACCCATTGCCCCTGAGATGCAATAACTGGCTCAGATTTGCACCAGCCCCTCCCAGAGGTGTCTGAAGGTACACAGGGAGGGTGTGGGGGAA
Source organism: Myotis brandtii (assembly GCF_000412655.1). Taxonomy (NCBI): domain Eukaryota; kingdom Metazoa; phylum Chordata; class Mammalia; order Chiroptera; family Vespertilionidae; genus Myotis; species Myotis brandtii. Next base: position 2,763,416 of record NW_005371769.1, on the reverse strand, counting down.
GCCCTTTAACCTCGGCCATTGGTCCATCCACCCAACAAAAGTTTATGGAGTCACTCAGACCAGAAAAACGCAGGAAAGTCTTCACAGAGTGATGGCGTGGGCTGTAGGAGCTGGAGTTTGCTGAGTGGAGGCTGGCAGTTGGGCATGGTCATTTGGGAAGGGGACAGCAGGTGTCGGGACACAGGTGGTGGAGAGATGAACCCCAAAATAAATCCACTAGAGGGCGGGGCACTGCCGAGGGCCGTCATAGTCCTCCCAGGACTTAGCTGGAAAGTGTGATGGCGCTCCTTCCCCTCAGTTGGCTGCCACCGCTGAGTCCGTAGCACCGTCTGTTACGGCTGGGGACAGAGGGGCGGCCCACTGTATCCTCATAACCTGGAGCGGAGGCGTCCCTCATGGAGCTGCAGGAACGAGCCCTGTGGGGAAGAACCTGGCCTTCACCTCCTCTTTCCCTGGCTTTTCTCCAGAAGCTCTGTGGGCTCCATGCGCTGGCCGCAGACCCCGGGTCCCTGCCTCACATCTACATGGAGGAGGGGGAGCTGGAAGGGGCAGAAAGTCTGAGCTCACTTGCCTTCTCAGAGCACACACTGTCACTGCCCAACCTGCTGGACTGGCTGGGGCCCAGGCCTGAAGAAACGCATCCCAGAGCATCTCCTAAAAGTGCAAGACATTATGGTCCATTGAACTAATCCTTCCCTTCCCTTCCCTTCCCTTCCCTTCCCTTCCCTTCCCTTCCACTTCCTTCCTTCCGTCCTTCCTTCCTTCCTTCCTTCCTTCCTTCCTTCCTTCCTTCCTTTCTTCCTTTCTTTCTTCTTTCCTCCTAGTCTTAGACTCAGGATAAACTCTGAGTTCAGATTAGATGCTTTGATATTCTCAGGCCACACATCTTGAACTAAAATAGCAGGTTATGCTTTTTTAAAAATTTGATTCATCAGATAGATTTTCCAGAGAAGCTTTTAAATTAAACTTGAATGTAATTTCTTGCTTCCATTAGCAGCCCAGCTCAGAACGAAGATGAAACATAATCTATAGGTTAACCAGCAATTTGTTAATAACAGGTAATATTGGGGGTGAAATGAAAATACGTTTTAGTGATTATACATATTTCTGTAATTATGATTCTGTTTCAGTTTAAGTGAAAAAACAGGTACATGGGGAAATATTTTCTAGAAGATTAGTGCTCAGTATTTTTAGTGATTAAAAAAATAAATAGTAATCCTTTCCAGTTTTTTAGTATGCATAAATAAAATATTATGAAAGAAATGATTATGCTTACAACTTTATAAGCAGTGCATACTTTAAAAATGAACAGACATAATTTAACTTGCATGGATTATGTAAGCAAAATAATTTAGTAGCCTTTAATGAATAAATTCCAATTAGATTGTATCTTTTTAAAAATCGATTTTTATTTTTCAATTACAGTGGACATACAATACTATATTTGTTTCAGGTGTACACCCTAGTCCCCTCAATACTCATACCCATCTGACACCATACCTAGGGATTAGAATATCACTGACTGTACTCCCCCTGCTGTACCCTACACCCCCATGGCTACACAATAACTTCTCATTTGTACTTCTAAATCCCTTCACCTTTCTCACCCATCCCCCATCCCTTCCCACCTGGCAACTGTCAAAATGTTTTCTGTATCTATGAGTCTCTTTCTGTTCTGCTTGTTCATTTATTTTGATTTTTAGATTCAATTGTTGATAGATATGTATTTATTGCCATTTTATTGTTCATGTGTTTTATCTTTATTTCTTCTTTTTCTTAAAGAAGACATTTCATGTTACTCCAATTACATTGTATCTTTAAACAAAATCACAAGCTTAATTGATTTTTTACTTGTCTACTTACTGCTAGGATAAGTGTGGGGGAGAGGATGGCTTCTTTTTAAAAGATTAAAAAGGGTTAACAGTAGGACGTGTTCTCTACAAAGTCAGTTTCCTGGTCTGAGCAATAGATGAGAGTCTGGCTCAGCAAAATGCTAAATGCTATCAGGATACTCGCATGCACACATTGTAGACCTAAGAGGCGACAGGGAATCGGGAAACCTTACATGATTGATGAGCGTGACCTGTGAGTGCCCTCCGGCACCCTGGGATGAATGGGTGAAATCTATTAAACGTCGTTTTAGCAGACTCGGGGTTAAAACCTCCTCTTTCTTATGAGGAAGGGGTGGAAACATTTACTGCAAAGCCTCGGTGTTTGTACACGGTTTCCTCACTCCTCACCTGGGGCCCTGGATCGCCCATCTGACCCTAGAGCCTCTGTGCGAACACTGGGGGCTTCCAGGAGAATCGAAGACATTTCTGGGTTATTCATGATAAAAGTGCTTTTCTGAAAAGTGTAGTTTTTGAGTGTGAAGTGTTGGCAGGGATCAGTAGGTGGTCTTAGGCCTTCCTGGATCTGAGGCAAGGGACAGAGAATGATCTGCCCTCCCCCATCTGTTTTGTGAATAAAGTTTTATTGGCGCCCAGCCATGCTCGTGTATCATTTATGTGCCACCGATGACTGCTCTGTGCTGTCACAGCAGGGCTGTTAGTCACAACACAGACCCTCTGTTCCCACAAAGCCAGACCTGTTTCCTTTCTGGCTCTTCACAGAGAAAAGAGTGCCGACCCTTGCTGAAGGCATTCTTTTTGGACACCTCCCTTGGAATCAACAGGTGCAGACGGATCCACAGCCCTGCGTTACAAACAGACCCACGCCATACAGATGGGAAGGTTAGAAGGAAGTTCGCTTTGGCCGCGGGCAGCTGGTGGGTGGTGAATCCTGGCTGCTGTGCATGTTGGTGAATTCCTGCCATAGGACACTCTCTCCAACCGATTGTTTTCAAAAGTAATAAAATACTCAGGAAAAAGTCAATGATGCCCAAGTTAATAATTCACAAGGAGAACAAAATGTTACATTTTGTGGACACTGAATTAGACATTGATTAATTTTTATTAATCAATGTTGCAGCCTTTGTGTGTTTTGGAGCCAATATGTAAACAAGCTCAGCCCCTGGCTAGTTTCACAGGCCTCAGAGGGATGGTCGTGTCCTGGGGGTAAAGGACCCCGTGGGCATGTTTCTGAAGCTCACCTGGCGTATGAGACGTCAGGCGTTCCTGTGGATGCCAGTCTGTGTGACACAGCATCGCCTTCCCCAGCTGATATCTGCACTGAACATTCATGATGTGGCTGTGTCTCCTACAAGTCCATTCCCACGTCTATCCACACGCTTAACATGTTTCCGTGGGAACCGCTGGTGAAAGCCTAAGCCTCCAGTGGGGCTTACCTGTGAACTACACGGGGTCTATTATGCAGTATAACCGAAGAGTGTTTTCAAGGAAACTGATTGTATTAAGAACATTAGTCTCCCAATTGCTTAGCAGTCTAAGGATAGCTGCAGTCTCCCAGGTTAAGTATGTATTTGGTGTTTCATCAATTGTGGTTTTCCGTTCGCTTTAACAATCTCGTTTGTTGCACGGAGCTTCTCATCAGAGGTGCCTGTCCTGCTTACTCTTGTGATTTGCTGAACACAGACCTTGTGAACACAGATAACACCCAAGCGGAACTCGCACCGGAACCTCCCTGTGTGTCCCTGCACAGCAGGTGTAGTCACGGTGCCCTCAAAGGCACGTGGGCAGAGGACCCCAGACCTTGTCTAGTCACCGTCGCCTCCGAAATGTGTGTGTCAGAGGCCAAACAAATCTGCCGTAAGAAGGAGAAGGAGGATAAAGACTCCTGAGGCAACAGCAAAGGCACTTCTCTACCTTTCCCAGCACGGACTCTGGTACTGGAACCCGACACGAATATGAGGGGCAGGGACTGCGAATCTTCTCAATATCTGCTGCCTCTCCTTCCTCAAAAACAGAACCCCTGTCAGCCATCAGGAACTCGAGTGACATTTCCCACCCTCCCCTGCAGGCAGATATGGCCAAGTGACCGAGTTCTGGCCAATGGAAGGTAACTTCCAAGAAGTGTCCTTGAAGGGTGGAGATGGGTCTGTCTCTTCCCCGTCTCCCAGGTCTGCTGGCTGGAATGAAGATACGATGGCTGGCGCTGTGGCAGCCATTCTGGATGTGGGTGCATCAACAGGACAGAAAGGGGGTAGGTCTCTGACACCAAGGAGCCCCGCGGGCCCATTCCTGGACCACCTTACTCTAGTCTCAAAATGAAGGAGAACTCAATATGTCTTGTTTCAGTCACTGCTATTTCGGATTTTCTGTCACTTGTGGCCAAATCTAATCTTAACTGATACAAAATATAGGAACAAGAGAAACAAGCCCCAAGTAGCAGAACTGCAACGTGGCGTGGGCTCAATGCGTGGGGCCACGTGTCGTGGCCAGAGGACCGGTGACCCTTCTCATGCAGACAAAGCCTTGGCAACAAGGGCTCCTGTGCTTCCGAGAGGCGCTCATGCGCTGAGCAAGGATGAGGGAGGAACTGCGTAACGTAGACACACGTACTGCTGCTCGCTGCTCGCAGCACAGTCCTCGGAGAGCGATGGACTCAGGCCACTGCACACAGATAGATCAGAAGTCTACGTTTTGGAAAAAAAATTGTTCTTCCAATGAAACCACCGCCTGGCCTGAGAAAGCCTGTGGTTGCCCAACCCCAGAGCCATCCCTGGAACCACCAACCTGGGAGACGGAGTGCAACCAGCGCGGGCGCCTGTGATGCCGCATCCGCCAGGTGCGGGGAGGGCAGGCCGCAGGCAGGCCGTGAGGGCCCCTCGGACTTCTCTGGTCCCCCTGCTTTGCTCACGTGGGCAAGTGCGGACTGTGGTGACGTGTTTATGGGAACAGGAGTGTTTGTAGCAGGCATGCTGCTCCCACACATCTACCCTGTGGGGGTGAAGGGGACCGGGAACTTATTATCCAGTTTACAGGTTGTGGGACCCCCAAGCAGTGCCAGGTTAGAGTGTGTCTGAGTAGACTGGGCTTGGGGACACCTTTAGGGTCCTGCCTCCCACAGGGAAACACTCAGTAAACCCAGGGCGATGAGAAGCTCGGGCAGGCGGGGAGGAGGCATTTCTCTTTGGGCTCTGCATCAGGATGGACCCTCTTTCAGGCACGTGCCTGCTCTGGGCTCTGTAAACGCTGGGTCCCGACGAGACTTGCTGCTCCCCACGGCGCGTAGCACTAAGGGGCATTGTGCTGGGTTCTGTCTACTCCGTCCACTGTGAGGAGGGCCAGCAACTCCTCTGTAGTCACCCTCATTCCATTCTCAGCCCTGCATGAGCTCAGCAGTGCCCCAAAGGGCAGCGTCACCCAGAGTCGGTGGTGGGCAGGCCGGGCACGTGGGATAGCGTGGACCTGGCCTCCAGAGGCACAGGCTACCCCGCTGCTTGGGACTGCGGCCCTCGGTTAGCGGAGGGCAGGTCTTTAAAACAGAGGTCAGGAGCCTCTTGGCCTCTGGGCAAGTTTCCGAGTGGGTGAGTGGGCCTATGGGGGTCTCCCCTCAGCACTAGGACCCTCTGGGCTGAATCACTCTCCGTGGTGGAGACCCTCCTGTGCCCTTGGGTGCCATCCCTGCCCTCCACCCACTCATGCCAGGGGCACCCTCCCCCAGTTGTAACACCCACAAACGTCTCCACACACACATTGCTCGGGGTCCCCGGGGTCAAGTCGCCCTGGTTGAAACACTGGAAAATGGAGCGAGGCCTTAAAATGCAGCCTCCCTGCTGGCCAGTGTGGTTCAGTGGTTGAGGGTCAACCTATGAACCAGGAGGTCATGGTTCGATTCCTGGTCAGGGCACAGGCCCTAGTTTCAGGCTTGATCCCCAGTGTGGGGAGTGCAGGAGGCAGCCGATCAATGATTCTCTCTCACCATTGTTTCTATCCCTCTCTCCTCCCTTCTCTCTGAAATCAATACAAATACATATTTAAAATACAGCCTCCTGGAGCGTCAGCTACTGACTTAAAATTCATGAAACCGAGCTGGTCAGGAAGAGCTCTGGGCGCTGGAGACACGGTCACGAGGAAGCCGTGAAGTTCCAAGTTAGCTGTGGACACCCTGCAACCCTGAGGAGGGACCTTCTCTGGCGCCACTGTGACACCCCTGCTCAGAGCCTCCGAGTCACGGCCACCTCTGCGCTGTGGCCACACGGAGAGGCTAAAGATGCCTTGGTCGCGGGCCTGGGGCTCACACGTAGTCAGCCGCTTGCGGAGGCCGTCTAGGGGTTGCCGGCGGGAATGTGGGCACCTGGCCGGCCGCAGGCTGCAAAGGTCAGCCAGCTGGATCCAGTGGGTCAATGGGGGTCTGGACCCACACCTAGAGATCTGAGCTATGCCCCAGTGCACAGGCACGAGCGAAAGGCTACTTTCAGCTTCTCTGCATACGAAGTTCCCAGAGCCCCGAGGCCCTCTCTGTCCCCTGTCCTAACAGCAGGTCTGTGCTGGTCGGGTAGCCGCTGACCACTGGCGTGGAGGGCCAGGCTCGGACCCAGGGGCCTCAGTCATGTCCCTCGGCAAGGTCAGGGCCAGCTCCACCCTAAATCTCTGCCCGTCCAAGGGTAACTCATGCTTCGTGTCCCTGCTTCTGAGGAAGGGCAGATGTGAGCAGGAAACCATCACTTCTTTTTCTAAAAATATATTTTTATTGATTTCAGAGAGGAAGGGAGAGGGAGAGAGATAGAAACATCAATGATGAGATAGAATCATTGATCAGCTGCCTAAGGGCAGAACTGGTAGCAGCCCTTTCTATTGTCGCTCATGGCACTACTCTTCCTGAGCTCGCACCCCGCTGGGCACTGCCACAGAGTCCGAGCGCCTTCGGTTCGATCCCTGCGGCAGGAGCACGCTGCCTGTGCTCTCTGACCAGTGAAGCTGCCCGTGCTCTCTGTCCAGGCCCCGAAGCTGCCCGTGCTCTCTGACCAGTGAAGCTGCCTGTGCTCTCTGACCAGGCCCTGAAGCTGCCCGTGCTCTCTGACCAGTGAAGCTGCCCGTGCTCTCTGACCAGGCCCCGAAGCTGCCTGTGCTCTCTGACCAGGCCCCGAAGCTGCCCGTGCTCTCTGACCAGGCCCTGAAGCTGCCTGTGCTCTCTGACCAGGCCCTGAGGCTGGGGCAGAGGAGCTGCTGGCACGCACACAGCAGGTCAGGAGAGTGGGGACTGGGCCCCGGGACTCTGCTGCCTGCCAGGGTGGAGGCTCCCAGACTGGCAGGAGGCAGCCCTGGGCACTGGGCTGGTGATCTCATGGCACCTGCTCTCTGGGCCACCATTCAAAGGCCAGGTCATGACCTGGATTGGTTATTTTCAGGGTAGGATCTGGCCGGGGTCCTGCGGCTGAAATAGAAGCTGCACCTGTGATCCCCGTGGGGCTGCATCCAGGGCCCCTGGTGCCCTTTGCCCCAGATCAGAAGCCTCTGACTCACCCACCCGGGCAGTGGTTCTCCCCTCGGGTGCTGTGGTCCGCAGCGTCAGCACCCCACGGGGACTGGTTACAGTGCACATTCTCAGGCCCCACCCCAGAGCTACAGACTCAGAGACTGTGGGGTGGTCCCCAGCAAGCCCTCCTGAGGGGCTAACACCCAGGAAGGCCGAGATCCACAGCCAGAGAGGCGACAGGTTCCCCCTCATGTCCTTTCCCTCCGCCCCTGAGAACAGCAGCACCGACAGCCCAGGTTGCGGTGGGTCCAGGCGAGGGGCTCCAGGTGGACGGGGGGTGTGGTGGGGGGAGGCTTGTCTCAGGACCTGGTGCTCGGTGCACGTGGCTCAGCTCGGCGCGGTGAAGCTGGCCAGACACTCAGACTGCCAGTCGTGCCGCTGTGAGTGACCGCGACCCTCCCTCCCCAGGAGCAGGCTGTCCTGTGACCCCAATAGTGCGGACAGGTGGGCTTCCCTGAGCTCTCCACACCTGCCCCGCCGTCCTGCCTCTCGAGGGAGGTGGGCAGCTGGACTCTCCAGTGAGACGTGGGAGCTGCAGACAGCTTCCTCCGCCCCTTGGCTCTCTCTCCGGCCTGATACCGGTGCCTGAAATGCGGCCATTGTTCTTGTCCTGGTGGGAATCATTCATACTTTAGGGTGAAATAGATTTTTTTTCACAGTGAATTTCCTAGACCAACAATTGTCCTCCAATGCTCCATCAATAGTGTTTATTACCAATATTTTAATTTTTGCCAGTCTAAGTAAAAAAGAAAATTAAAGGGTTTGTAATTGTAGTTTTCACTTCCGTGTCTGCCCTTAAAAATGGAATGAGTCGAGCACAGGAGAGTCTGTTTCTGAGCCATTTGTTTCCATGTGACCAGCCTGTGCTTGTTCTTCGCCCGTTTCTATTTGTTTGTAAGAGCGCTTTATACGCGAGGGTGTTGCTCTGTCAGCCATGGGTTAGAAGTATCTTTCCCTGACACCCTCTTCCATGTGAAATGTAAAGTATCGTGTAGTCATATATATATTAGCCATTTCCTTTATGCTTTTAAGAGGACACTGACGCTCTGGCCGGTGGTGCTCAGTGGTTAAAGTCCAGCCCACACACGGAGGGGTCTTCGGTTTGATTCTCGGTCAAGGGCATGTACCTAGGTTGCAGGCTTGAACCCTAGCCCTGGTTGGGACATATGAAGAAGGCAACCAATTGATGTGTCTCTCTCACTGATCTCTCTCTCTCTCTCTCTCTCTCTCTCTCTCTCTCCTTCCCTTCCTCCCTTCTACTCTCTGTAAAAACCAATGGAAAACATATCCTCACCTGAGGATTAACAAAAAATAAACAACAAAAAATAAGAGGACATTGCTTTGTGAGTGAGGGGGAAAGGAGGTGCTGACAGGAAAGGGGGGGTGACCTTGTCTGGGGTCGGGGCAGCCCCAGTGAGTGATGTTGGAGCTGAGGGTGAGTATGATGGTGACCGGGAGGGAGGCAGCACCCCAGGCAGGGAGCCCAGCAGGGCAGGAGTGAGCTCGGTGCCTCCCAGGGGCCCAAGAGGCCAGGGAGCGGGCTGACCACGTCCACAGCATGCTGCTCCCCCTTGACCTTGCCCTTCAGAACATTGGAGGCTGAACCAGGGAAGCAGGAAGGGAAGAAGTGGGGCATGTCAGTCACAAAACCAGCACGTTCTTTTCCCTTGGAACCAACACAATGTGCTCTCAAGCAAATGAACTGAGAGGGTGGCAGCGGGCCCCGGGCCAGTGAGTGGCGTTGGCACGTCCGTTGTTTCAGGACAGGCCCCTTGTGAAGGCTGCTGCAAGCTCGCTTCCTCCTCACGGGGATCCGGAACGCGGAGGCCGCTCCGAGGTGGCGAGGCCTGACCGTGGGAGCTCCCCAGGGTGTAGGCCAACCTGCAAATGGGGGCACTCTCCCGTGCCGGCTTCTGTCTCCTCACCATGGCAAATGCGCAGAGATCGGAAATCAAGGCTAAACGTTAGCCTCTGCTTCGGGTTTAGTTTCCACTGTGAAGACAGATAGTCAAATGAGGTGCCTTTCAATTCAGGATCTGCGTTCCTTTGCAAAGTCTGCTGGCCCAATAAGTCATTCCTTTGTAGAGATGCCATTCGCTAATAATTCAAGGCCTCTAATCGTTAATCAACCATGATTAAAGAACTTTTGCTGCGTGGTAGGGGTATGCCATGGTTCCCCGAAAGCCAGCAGTGAGATCGCTTACCCCATCCGTCTTCACTGGGAAACTGCCCTTAACTAATAATTCCAGATGGAAGGGTTTTAAATCAAGCATGGGCTCGGCAGGATCAGGGCGAACTCTCAATAAGGGTAAAGACTATTTTATTGCCAACTGTCTTCAGATGGCTATTCATCCTGGTTCTGAAGACTGGGTGCTATTCCAGCGCCTCCCAGGGCAGTTTGCCCCTGTTCACAGGAGGTGGGCAACTCACACCCATTGCCCAAGAGCCCAACAGGGAGGTTGCGCGTTCTCCGTGGGAAGAACCTGTGTCTCCCAGTCATGCTGAGCTTTCCCGGGCTCCCTCTTCCGCCACCTGCAGGTGCAGCTGGGGTGGCCTCGGCCAGCATCCAGGCCCAGGGCAGTTTCTCCTCTGACCCCCAGAGCTCCTCCCATGCCCCCTGGCGTGGTGCTGGGCAAGTGTACCTCCCCCTGGCCTCTGCCTCCCTCCAGCTGTAGGCGAGCCCTTTGGGGGCAAGTTTTCTTATCCTTTTCTGTGGCCTCTGCACACACACGGTACCTGGCACCAGGTGGATGCTTCGCCAGTGTGTTAGTGACAGACCAGGGAGCACAGCCCCTCGCTGGTCCTCAGGAGGCTGGTCCTCCGTCCAGGTGCCAAGCCTGGTGGCAGCAGGGCCTGACTTCAGTCCCCTGAGTGAATGGGGACTTCGTGGGGAGCGGGGAGCGTGGCCTCCACTCGGGGCACCATGCTCCTCCTGTTCAAGGCAGCCGGCTGGCTGTGCTCGATCTCATTGCGTCATCGTCTCACAGCTTTCTCTCCCTGTGGTGGTGATCTGGTGAACTTCGAGGTTATGCCACGTATTAGGACAAGGACCACAGACACCCAGCCACATCACTGTGGGTCACAAGCGTAACACACATAAGAGTTTTTTCTCTACTTCGGGGACAGATTTCAAAGTCTTATTTGAATGGCAGGAGAGACAGAAAACAAACCGCCTCACCTGCTGGTTTCTGATGCGGCCCAGCACACCCCCCAGCACCCTGGACACCAGAGGGAACGTGGCTTTCGAACTGAGCACATTGTGAATATCAGCCAAGAAGGACAACCTAGGAGATGACGGATCTGTGACCGAGGTCAAGGGGATTAGCAGCTCCTTGGGCAGTCTCCCAGAGAAAGTCCAGCCTGCGGTCGCCGAAACGCTCCGACGTGACCGGCCAGAGTGCTGGGCCGCAGGGCCGTGTGGCGGGACCGGAACAGGCCCACATGGAACTGCAGGAACACCTGCTGGTGCCCCAGGGAGTGGGGAGAGAGCTCACTGCCCCAAAACGGCTTTCTGTCTAAGGAAACATTTTGTTGGGCTTTTTTGTCACCAGAGGCAAAGTACAGGGCGTTGCCTGGAATGGGGGCGTTTTGGCAAAGAAAGTCACTCCAAGGTGAAACGGCTTTCTCTCTGGGATGGGAACGCTCCCCCTGCAGTCACACTCCCCAGTTGTCTGGGCAGCGGCTCCTGAACACAGTTATGGGGGAAGGTCCCAGAAATAGAAGATTTAAGGCAGGGCCTGGGGCCCCAGGGAAGCAGGGGTGCTGCCTGACCCGACCAGCAGCCCAGGTGGGCTTATGACCAGAACTAGCCCTGGGCAGCGGTGGAGGGTGGAGACCTCATGGATCCATCCACAGCTGTCCCATCTCAGAACCTGACTTGTCTGCAAAGCTGAAGGCGGCAAAGTTTGACATGGAGTTAATGTTGTCAGAATGAGAATAAAACGCCTACTTGGTGGGATTGTACGGATTAAATTGGGGGCGGGGAGGGAGTATTTCAAAGCATTTGTTCATTTTGGGAACTTTGCTTCTCTCCTCTCCATGTTTCTGGCGGGACAGTTAATCAGTTGGTCCAACTTGGCCAATCAGAGTACCTACCCCATTGTCCCATGACCCATGGTTGGCCCAGGGTGAGCACATGCCCCGAGGGAGCCAGTGAGTCATTTGAGAGGCTGGTAGGGATGCTGGGTCTCTCCTTCCTGGTCCCTGTGGGTGACAGGCCCATGGGCGGGTGGTGCCAGCCCAGGGTGCCCACCGGAGACATGGAGCGGAGAGATGGAGGGACGCAGGCATCCCGCTTCGCCTGGAGCCTGTACCTCCTGTGCTTTCTCCACGTCATGCGTTGATGTTCCTCTAATTCTTGTTAACCCAGTTTAGTTTGTTTTTGTCACTTCCAATCAAAAGGGTCCTCTCCTTCCTTCTCCCCTGCCCACTCCCTCCCTTCACCCCTCCAGGGCTGCCTTCTCTCGCCTGGAGTACCCGCTTTTCTCATCCCCAGCCTGGATCCCAGTTTTGTGTTTATATTTCTGCCCATTCATTGCTTCAATGGAATCCTCCTATGACTGAGATACTGAACCCTGGACCATTTAAACATCATAAGAAAAGCCCTTTCACGAGTCCCAGCATACAGCCCTCTTGGGCGCAGCTGGAGTAGCAGTGATGTTACATCGTGCACTGGGTTAAACATCCCTCGGCCCACACCAAGGCCACCTCACCTTGCTGGCTTTTGCCCCACTCGTGTTTGTTGCCACTTAGATCAGTGGTTCTCAACCTTCCTAATGCCGCGACCCTTTAATACAGTTCCTCATGCTGTGGTGACCCCCCAACAATAAAATTATTTTCGTTGCTACTTCATAACTGTAATTTTGCTACTGTTATGAATCATAATGTAAATATCTGATATGCAGGATGTATTTTCATTGTTACAAATTGAACATAATTAAAGCATAGTGATTAATCACAAAAACAATATGTAATTATATGTGTGTTTTCCAATGGTCTTAGGCGACCCCTGTGAAAGGGTCATTCGACCCCCAAAGGGGTCGGGACCCACAGGTTGAGAACTGCTGACTTAGATAAAACCATTTTGTTTCCATTGTCATGAACCCCAGCCTTGCGGATCCCCTGCCTACCCAGCTGTGCTTTGAATATGGTGTCTAGCTCCTGCCTGTGCTGACTTGGCTGAGGGCTGCAGGGCTTACCTGACTGGCACTGAGCCCTGGAGATGGGGCTGAGCCTGAGCTCAGCCTGCTCCCCCTCAGGGTCTGGCACCCAGGGTTCCACTCAACAATCACAGGCAAAGGATGTCATTTGCCTCCTGGGCTCTCATGAGCAGTGGGTGGTCTTATCTGCCAGGGGGAAGTTTGGGCTGCTGATAGGATTGAAATATTCTCTTCGGAGGAGCTGGATGGATTAGGCCATTAATTCACCTCAGTCTGAACCCCAAGGGGCATCATTTGAACCACAAGGGGCACTTTTTGTGGCTGGAAGGAAGCCCCACTTGAGGGGTTTGATTACGACCCTCAGCAGGGGTGGTTTGGAAGCTTCTGGAGAGCAGGTGATTAGTCGACAGATAGAGCAGCACAGGTCCCCTGTAGTTATCCCCACTGCGTCAGAGCCTCTCTCTTGGTCTCTCTTCCGAAGGGTGCCTGCTGGAGGCCCAGGGTGCCTGCTGGAGGCCCAGGGTGCCTGCTGGAGGTCGAGGGTGCCTGCTGGAGGTAGAGGGGTCCAGGGTGCCTGCTGGAGGTCCAGGGTGCCTGCTGGAGGTCCAGGGTGCCTGCTGGAGGTCCAGGGTGCCTGCTGGAGGTCCAGGGTGCCTGCTGGAGGTCCAGGGTGCCTGCTGGAGGTCCAGGGTGCCTGCTGGAGGTCCAGGGTGCCTGCTGGAGGTCCAGGGTGCCTGCTGGAGGTCCAGGGTGCCTGCTGGAGGTCCAGGGTGCCTGCTGGAGGTCCAGGGTGCCTGCTGGAGGTCCAGGGTGCCTGCTGGAGGTCCAGGGTGCCTGCTGGAGGTCCAGGGTGCCTGCTGGAGGTCCAGGGTGCCTGCTGGAGGTCCAGGGTGCCTGCTGGAGGTCCAGGGTGCCTGCTGGAGGTCCAGGGTGCCTGCTGGAGGTCCAGGGTGCCTGCTGGAGGTCCAGGGTGCCTGCTGGAGGTCCAGGGTGCCTGCTGGAGGTCCAGGGTGCCTGCTGGAGGTCCAGGGTGCCTGCTGGAGGTCCAGGGTGCCTGCTGGAGGTCCAGGGTGCCTGCTGGAGGTCCAGGGTGCCTGCTGGAGGTCCAGGGTGCCTGCTGGAGGTCCAGGGTGCCTGCTGGAGGTCCAGGGTGCCTGCTGGAGGTCCAGGGTGCCTGCTGGAGGTCCAGGGTGCCTGCTGGAAGTCAAGGGTGCCTGCTGGAGGCCCAGGGTGCCTGCTGGAGGCCCAGGGTGCCTGCTGGAAGTCAAGAGTGCCTGCTGGAGGCCCAGGGTGCCTGCTGGAAGTTGAGGGTGCCTGCTGGAGGTCCAGGGTGCCTGCTGGAGGTCGAGGGTACAAGAGTGCCTGCTGGAGGCCCAGGGTGCCTGCTGGAAGTTGAGGGTGCCTGCTGGAGGTCCAGGGTGCCTGCTGGAGGTCGAGGGTACCTGCTGGAGGCCCAGGGTGCCTGCTGGAGGTCAAGGGTACCTGCTGGAGGTCAGTTAGCACAAAGGGCCCTTTGCTCACACTGGGCCGCTAACGAGTTCCTGAGAATAATGAGGGGGCTGATTGACAGGCACTCACCATGCCTCTTCCTCATGACAGCTATTGTCTCTGCTTCCCCAACTGTTGTCACTCAAACCACTTTCAAGATCTTTGCCATGTTTGTGGAATGCTGGTCCTCTTAATTACTTCATTAAAACAAACCAATTTATTTATTTTCTTAAAATCAATGTATTTAAATATAATCAATACCCTCCCAACTGTCTTGTAAATGGAAACCTAGTAACACATGCTACGAATGGGCGGAAACCACAAAGAATATAACTAGAGACTTGTGGTTGCTGGTCAGGCACGCAAGAAGCTGGGAGATGCCACTCTCTTAGACCCACCACGGCCCCCCAGTTAGAGAGCCCAACACACAAGTGCAGAGAATCACAACCGACGAAGCAGACATCTCTATGGGAACCAGTGCCTGTGCAGAGAACCCAGCCGCACCCCATGCCTGGGCTGGAGGCTCAGCGGGGACAAGCCCAAGAAACAAAAGCTCCGGGAGGACCGTCACCAAGGCCCTGACACTTCTGTGAATTTTACCTGCAGGAGCTGGAGCAGGTTTACCCCGTGAGTTTCTGCACTGCCCCAGAGCACTCTGTTCTTAAGGCGGGCCCTCAGCGGACACTAGTGAACCTGAGCCTGACCTGCTGGGTTGTCAGAGCCTCACTGGGAAGGGAAATACCCAACTCCAGCCCCTCTACCCATCTTGTCCCCCCTGAGCAGGGAGGAAAGGACTGAGAAACAGTGGTGAGGTCATAGCCCACAGGCACAGGCTCACTGAACCCTCTGTCTGCAGAAGTCCTGGACCCACCCGACACCAGCATGCCTGCACACCTAAACACCTGCACACCTGCACACTTGTACACCCGCATGCCTGCACATCTGAACAGTTGTACACCTGCACATCTGAACACTTGTACACCTGCATGCCTGCACATCTGCACGCCTGCACTCCTGCACGCCTGCACACTTGCACACTTGTACACCTGCATGCCTGCACATCTGCACACTTGTACACCTGCATGCCTGCACATCTGCATACAAGCACACCTGCACACCTGTACATCTGCACACTTGTACACCTGCATGCTTGCATGCCTGCACATCTGCATACAAGCACACCTGCATGCCTGCACACTTGCATGCCTGCACATCTGCACACCTGCACGCCTACACATCTGCACACCTGCATGCCTGCACATATGCACATCTGCATGCCTGTACATCTGCACATCTGCATGCCTTAATCCCAGGCCCAACTGCCATCCTCTGTAGCTCCTTCTCTTCTCAGAGCCTCCACTCACTAGCATTCCCACTTCCAGGCAGGCCAACCCCTGATTCAAGCAATACTGTGATTGCGGTCTTATTCTCCTCATTTCCAGAATCAATGATCTTGCTATATTTTCTCCAATAACAGGTTTCACTAAATTAAAGGCACTTATACTCCTGGAAATAGCAGGTGCAATACGTATGGCAGGAAAGTGCTGAAATTTCTTCAGATGTCAGCACGTTGACATTAGAGGACTAACTGGTGGTCAAGGCTATGGAGTTAGGCTGCCAGGTTTAAATCCAGGCTCTGCCACTGACAGCTGTGTGACCTTGAGCAGCGTGTATCACCTCTCTGGGTCTCAGCTTCCCCGTCTGGGTAAGATGGACAATAACAATTCCAACTTCGAAGGCGTGTCCTGAGGATTAAATAAATTCATATCAGGCTCTACCAAGTTAGCTGCAGACGCACCCGCACAGACTCGGGGGGCAAAGAGGGACATGGTCGGGAAGTTCACTGCCACTGCAGAGGACATCAGCAGTGTTCCGTGTCTACAGAGACAAGAGTGAAAAGAGAAAAAAATCATCGGAGGAAAACCAGCCATTTCTTTAAGACTGTGAGCAGGAATGAGGTGCCCTGGCCATCCTCCCTCTCTTCACTTTGTTTTGTCACCAAATAGAGGTGCTGCCTCCTTTCACTCTATTTCTTAATGAGTCAACTCTGTGATCTTAAAGGCAAACACACACCGCTCCAGCACAAACTAGCCCTGTTTCCTGCACTAGAAGAACTGGGTGAGTGACGGGAACACTGGCTGAGACACGGAAATTGCTTCAGGAGGCGGCTGCAGGCTTGGCCCTGCGAGTCTAGCCCATTTGCTCCTTCTTTGTCAGACTGCTCATTCATTCATTCATTCATTCACTCACTGTTCATTGGTTCATTCATTCATTCATTCATTCACTTAAATACTTGGCTTCCTATCCCATTGGTGACTTTCCCAGATGTTGGCCCCTTGTAAAAGCTCTGGTTTTTGGCCCCAGAGCTTCAATGCCCTGAAAAGAAATGGCTCCCCGCAGTGGCCTCCGGGGCCTGGCCTCCTTGACCTTGCCTTCTCAGTGTGCCTTTCTTACAGCCACCACCTCAGATGCCGACTCACTTCCCCCTCTCGACTCTGCTCGCTGTCAGGGAGGCCGGTCACCAGTTTCTCCATCAGTTTCTGGGGTGTTGACCCAGCAGGAAAGTCTGGTTTCCTGTTCGCTTCCTGTGGGGCATCGGCCCGGCCGAATCACTATGCCCAGGGCTTGTGAAATCTCGGTGAATGGCAACACACAGCAACACTTGCCCAGAAGTTCTCAGTGACCAAGACGCCTGTGCTGGGAACGAAACACCGAGAGAGCATTGCCCAGCTGTTGCCACGGCCCAGGGCCTGGAGACCAAGCCTGTTTTGCAACCACCGGGCTGATGTAAATGTTCACAACACAGTGTGAAGCCATTTAGCACCTTTAAAGGAAATGGAAATGGGATTTTCATGTGTGGTGGTGTTGAAAATGGAGAATAATGACAGAATTATTAAAACAGTCTTCCTGGTCTCAGACTTCATTGCCTCTGGTCTGTAGAGCTGACAAATGAGCACCGCAGAATTCAAATGTGATATTTAGTCCCGGGAGCCAGGAGAATAGTTCCAATGCTCTTCTTTATCGGTAGCAAGAGCTGCTTTTTGGCCCAGCCAGCATGGCTCAGTGGTGAGCATTGACCTATGAACCAGCAGGTCACGGTTCAATTCCCGGTCAGGGCACATGCCTGGGTTGTGGGCTCGATCCCCAGTTGGGGGTGTGCAGGAGGCAGCTGATCAATGACTCTCTCTCATCATTGATGTTTCCATCTCTCTCTGAAATCAATAAAAAATATTTTTTAAAAAAGCTGCTTTTCGGTAGAGAGAGGTTGTGGAAGCCAGAGCAGATAGCTGAGCGCTGGGCCACACGCCCTTGGGTTCACGCCCTCACTCTGCCTCGGTGGGCCCTGAGCACGTATCCCTCTGAGGAAGCAGTTTAGACTGAGGGGGGCCAGGGGCTCGGCGACAGCCAGGTTGGAGAAAGATGAGCTGAAGTTCAGCAGGTTCTTCCCTGCAGGGCTTCTCAGGGCCGTTAGTGTGGTTATAATGACAGCTGACATTTATTAGGCACTTACTCTGAGCTGCCACAGTGCCAAAGCTTTGCATTGGACCCAGTCTCCCAATATTTCTCTTAGGTGCTCTGGTGGGGCCCCTTGGGGCAGGGGTGTGATGCATCCCAAGCAGAGTTGAGGGGGTACCCAGACCATTTTGCACAGTTGTTGGTAGAACGTGCCCTCAGGTGCCTTCCTGCTTGGGTTCAAATTGTGGCTCCACCTCCTGTGCTGTGCAACTTTGAACAACTTACTTAACCTCTCTGTGCCTTAATGTCTTCATGTGTAAATAGTGATGAAAATTGTCCCTTTCATATTTCATATCGAGCGTTAACAGAGTTAATTATATAAAGAGCAGGAGACGCATAAGATAAGGCCAAATGCCTTTCCCTAACCCATGGGGTCTAGAGTCTGCCCAAGTTAAGGATGGGGTCAGCCAGGCAGCTCTTGCGAAGAGACCAGTAAAGATGGCAATGAGTCCGCAGAAGGAAACAAAAGCATGTGCTGGGCTGGAAAATAACTCTTCTCCGATGCATTTTAACGAGTGGCCAGCAGATGGCAGACGTAAGCCAGGAACTGGAGCCTGGACCATACCTGGGTGTGGTGACAGTGCCTGTGTTGGTGGTTGTATCAGGAGATCAGCAGTGTAAGAGCCAACCTTCATTCCAGGCAGGACACTCAACAAACTCAGCATTGGCGCTGTGGCTGGCACGGGCCTCCAGGGGATCCCACTGGCGCCCAGAGGGCACTGATGCCCACCTGTTCCCACAAGTCGGCGGCTTGCAGGGAGGCTGCCGCTTCTCTCTGCTCCAGGGTTGCTCGAGGCCCAGGGATGGAAGTGGAGACAGGCGTCCCTGTCACTGAGTAAGGGATTCCTGACAATGCCAGTCCCGGGGGTGGGAGCACTTAGGGAGCTTCGGCCATCTGGACTGAGGGTGCAGCAGGCATGGCACACACTGTAGCCACCAGGGAGCTCATGTGTCAGTGGGAGAGAAAGAAAATGTCTGGGAAGGAGTGAAGTTAGAGGAGGATGGTGCCAGGTGCAGGAGAGAAAACCAGAGGGGGGCGTGGGGACTCGAGGGGCACCTCAGGGAAGCCTGGGACCAGAATGAGCAGAAGAAGTGACCTGTGTGGCATGGGGAGGGGAGAGGGCATCATGCAGAGGGAGTGGTGGGCTGCCAGTACTGAAGAACTAAGAGGGAGGCCATGTGGCTGAGCAGAATACATGGGGAGGGAGGGCCGGGTGCCAGGGCCGGGCACTGTGAGCAGGGTCAGGGGTTGGGATTCCATGTGGTAGAGAATGCAGATTACCCCAATGGCCAAAGCAGCAATGTCACATGGTTCAACCTGACGGTGGACGTGTGTCCTTGAGGATGTGGTTCATGAGCTTCACAGACACCCTGATCCCCCCGCCCCCCGACATCAGGTTGCCCACGCAGTTGGCAACCTCTTCAAGCCCACTCCTAGCTGTGCCACTGACGTCATGTCCCCAGCAGGCTCCGCTTCCTGTGCGTGCCCGGCTCCCCTGAGGCCCACCCCAGGTCTGAGGAGGCCGGCGCTGGTTCTGGGGCCTCTCAGACACTGAGGCCGGGCGGGCCAGTGCCGGAGGCTTCCACCTCCCGTCTCCTGCTGGTCGCAGCTTCTCCCCCGGGTGCTTGAGAGCAGACACATGCTCTTCACATCTGAGAAAACAGTTAAACTGACAGTTCCCCACAGACACAAGTTCAAATCCCTATTAGGCTGTTAAGTGAGGGGATTTCACTTCCTTCCAGCGGCCCTTGTTTCTGCCACCGAGCGGCTGTGGTGCAGCTTCTGTTTCCAGGCCTGGCCTCCTGGGGTGGCTCCTCCTGTCCTCCTGGGGCCCTGATGTGGCATGGGAAGCACGGAAGGTCCTGGCAGCCTTGGAGGAAATGGGAACCCATTTATACACACACATAAACACATATAGGTATGTAGGTACACACACATATGTATGCACACTGAGACATAGACATGCATATACGCATGTGCACACATTGAGACCTACACACATGCATACATATACACACATGTCCATATGTACACGTATACACATGTACACACACATAATTATACACGTATACATGTCCATATATAAATGCTTGTCAACATTTTATCCAAATTTACTCATCCTATCTAATAAAAGAGAAACATGGTAATTAGCCGTACCTCCGCTACCCTTCCCATTGGCTAATCAGGGCGATATGCAAATTAACTGCCAGCCAAGATGGCGGTTAACCGCCAACAAAGATGGCGGCTAATTTGCATACATAGGCGCAATGATGGGAGGCAAAAGGGGAAAGACGGAAGAATGGTGGCAGGCAAGAGCTGGCAAGATCACCCCCCAGCCAGTGATCGCCATCAGAAAGCCCAGCAGGCCAGGCGACACCCCCGGCAGGGGTGCCAGTGATCACCATGGTGATCGGAGGAAGAGAGAGCCGGGGTGCAGGACCCCCGGGGCCAGGGGTGCCGGCTGGCCTGTGGCCCCCTGATCTACGATGGCGAAAGGAGGGGCAGGGCCCCAGGCACAGCGGCACCCCGGCATCCCCTGATCTGCGATCTTGAAGGGAGAGGCGGCCTCGGATATGCGATCACGAAGGGAGGGGCAGGGCAGCAGGCACGGCAGCATCCTGGGCACCGGGTGCAGGCCCAGGGTGCAGCCTGCCTGCAGCCCTCTGATCTGCTATCGTGAAGGGAGGGGCGGGGCCACAAGCATGGCAGCACCCAGGGCATCCGGTGCAGCCGTGCCTGCGGCCCCCGGATATATGATCATGAAGGGAGGGGCGGGACAGCAGGCACAGCAGCACCCTGAGCACCAGGTGCAGGCCCAGGGTGCAGCCTGCCTGCAGCCCTCTGATCTGCTATCGTGAAGGGAGGGGCGGGGCCACAGGCAGGGGAGATCAGGGCTTGTGGGGTGACCGCAGAGGTCAGCCAGCACTAACGCCCCCAACCGGCTCTCCCTCGGAGTCCGGAGTGGAGGGCGCTCTCCCTGGGAAGCTGGAAATCCGCCTCCCAGGGCAACTGCGCAGAAACCAAGCCTGGGGAGCCATGGAGAGGGCGACCTACCTGGAGGCCACGCAGCTTTTATAGTTGAAGTCGCCCTGGATGGAGGACTGGGGGTAGCAGGGATCAGAGTCGGCCAAGTCAG
>NW_005371769.1:2739514-2741355 GCF_000412655.1 Myotis brandtii | reverse complement strand
TCATGGCTGGTGAGTGCAGCGGAGGTGGCAGGAACCTCCGCGGCAGCACTGAGGAGCAGCGAGCCGGGTGGCAGGAAGCAGCAAGCAGGCGGGCGGTAAGGAGCGAGGGGTCCCAGACTGTGAGAGGGCACAGGCCGGGCTGAGGGATTCCCCCCACCCCCAGTGCATGAATTTCGTGCATCGGGCCTCTAGTAGAATAAAAATGTCCCGTAACATATCTGTGTGGGCGTCCCAAAGAAGACAGCATCGGGCCCCAGGGTGGCAGTGAGGCTGGGCTCACGCTGTAGAGACCTGCTGCTCTCCTGCCATCGGAGCCACACCGTCCAGGCTGTTCAGGGGCCTCCCTCCCCACCCTCCCCTCAGGGTCAGCCCTCCACCGCACCCTGCCCCCCCTCCCCCAGGCGCCAGTCGCATCCCTGCCTGGATCTAACATGGCCTGTCTTTAAGCCACCTCTTCATCACATCATCGCATCACATTCTAGAATGTGCTCTCCAAGCCTTTCCAGGGATGGACAGCCTGTGGATACTGGGTGTCCGCCCACCACGTGATAGAACAGCTGGTGGAGGGGTCAGCGTCGAGCAGACGGGGAGCAGGGAGAGGGCAGGCTGACAGGAGTCTGCCTCCTCTGTCATTAACCAGACGAACGACGGACGCCCCCAAGAAGCTGCCTGATGAGTGGCTGATGGAGCCCTCTCTTAGGTCCCCCTGACAGCTGTGCGGTGGCAGCCCCATGGCCGAGGCCTCGCCTGCCAGCACGTGCT
Organism: Myotis brandtii; assembly: GCF_000412655.1. NCBI lineage: Eukaryota > Metazoa > Chordata > Mammalia > Chiroptera > Vespertilionidae > Myotis > Myotis brandtii. Next base: position 2,740,593 of record NW_005371769.1, on the reverse strand, counting down.
CTGCCTCTCGGGGGCCTGCGACCGGTGAGAGCAGCCATGGCTTGTTGTTCTCGAGACTGGCGTTCCAGCTGGGCACCAGGCCCTGGTGGGTCTGTCCTGCCAAAGCGCTGCCTGGCTCACTGGGGAGCCGCTGTGGCCGGAATTTCGCTGCAGCCTCGCCCACAGCAAACGGGACAGCCTGGTCCTGCTGGTGCTTCGGGGCGTGGACCAGTTTCCGCAGGAATCTGCTCCGGCCTGAAAGCTGCATCAGGCATTTTGTCTGAGATGCGGGCATGCACAGGAGGGGCTCCTGTGAACAGCAGGCGCTTGGCTCCCCCTCCTTGGCCTCCTGGGCCTTCCCCACCACCTGCCAGGGGCAGACTCGGTGCCACTGTTAATGACGCCATGCATTCGGAGACAGGAAACAGGTAAAAAACTCCAGTCCTGTTCCCTAACAGAAATCGTGTTCTGGAGGTGCTCATGGGGCCAGCCCGGCCAGGGGAAGCTGTGAGGCTAAATGACTCAAGTGGGCTTATTTAACCCACTTAGCGCGGAGCCTGGAGGCAGAGTGGGAGAGGGGCCTGGCCTTGACCATGGATCGGGCGCCCACCCCGGGGACCGGGGCTGGAGAAGGAGGAGACAGCCAGACTTTTCGGAAGAATCGGGAACTGCTGAGTAGCTGCTCTGGAACCTGCTGAGCAGGCATCTGTGTGCAGCCTATTGGGCCTCTGCGCACAGCCATCCACAGCCGCAGCTCCTGTCAGCCGGAAATTCACCGGGAAGCGGTGCAGTGATGGGGAGTGGCTGTATCTGGACTCCATTAGTCACACGGAGGATTCCCGGCTACTGTGTTTGCTGGCCCAAGTCCCTGCCTTGAATGCGGAGGGCTTTTCGGAGCTGGCACCATTGCAGGCCGCCGAGCTGGCTGCTTCGAGAAGACAAGCTGAGTGATTTGAAAAGGCCCTGAGTTGGGGGCTGTGACCCGGAGCACAGAAAGCAGATGGTGGTGCAGCCCGGGCCCTCTGCTGCCAAGGGAGCCTGCTCCAGGGGAGGGAGCCTGCTCCGGGGGAGGGAGCCTGCTCCAGGGGGGGGGAGGGAGC
>NW_005371769.1:2729392-2739227 GCF_000412655.1 Myotis brandtii | reverse complement strand
GCTCCAGAGGGGGGGAGCCTGCTCCAGGGGGGGAGCCTGCTCCAGGGGAGGGGGTCGGCTCCAGGGGAGGGAGCCTGCTCCAGCGGGGGAGCCTGCTCCAGGGGAGGGAGCCTGCTCCAGGGAGGCAACTCCTCAGGCTTCTGAGCTAATGTGTGGAATTACTCTTCCCACCGGCCTGGGGGAGACGCCTCCAGTAGGAGCTGTTTTGGTCCTCCATCCTGGTCTTGGTCTACGAAACACCACATTTCATCCTCTCTCCTTCATTTACCCATTTAAAGCCTAAAGCCAGAGGCTGGGGTGGGGCGAGGGCAGTTGCTATGGAAACACCTCCTGGACATGGACACATAGGCTGTGAGTAGATGGCACTGCCTGAAAGAATTGATGGCCTTGCTCAGGAAGGTTTGCTCTGACCACGTGACCCACTCAGTGAGGACGGTGGGCACCTGTGCTGTCCACACTCCAGTCGAAGGGGGTCCTGCTGCCTCGTCCCCTCCCGTCTGGACCATGTGGAGGGCAAGGTTTGCCAAGGAGGAGTCAAGAGAAAAATGAGGCACTTGCCTTTTAACAGCCGAAAGCCACACGCGCCGCATCTGTTCATGGCCCATTGGCCCCAAACATATGGCTTCGACTTCTGCAGAGGAGTCTGGGGACAGAGGAGGGGGGCGGGGTGCTGGCTGAGCACCAGCGGGAGGATGGAGGAGAGAAGGTCAGAACAGCTGGAAGTTCACGGTGGCGGGGAGAGGAGGGTCACGCCCCGAAGCCAGCCGGCAGCTCCCTTTAGATTTTCCCTGAGCACTCACTTCTGGGAACTAATGTTCACGGGAGCAGCAGGCGAGGACTCAGGACAAATCCCGTTTCCTTCCGCATGAGCGCCAGCGGGTGATGGAGTAGCAGTGCCTCCTTCCGCCGCGGTGTGCTGGTAGCAGGGCCACAGGACTCCCGCCACTGGCCTGACTGCCTAATGCGCCATGAAGCACCTTGGAGAACAGGTCGCCGTGGGAAATAAACGAGCAAGTGGGCCCAGGCGGCCTCTGGCTTGCTTCAGGGCACCCTGTTCCCCCTGAGGAGGATTGGGGGGCAGAACCAGCCCAGGGCCTCACACCCCGTCAGTCCTGGGCATCTCAAGTCTAGTTAGGAGGCTGTGGATGGCGGTGATCTCATTACAGGGCCGAGGCTGTGTTACCCAAAGACAGCGCACATGAAATCCCACCTTCCTCAAGAAAGACATTACATTTTTTCTGATCTCACAAAGAACGCCAGCGAAACGTGCAGGACCACGCTGGAGGGGTTTAAAGTAATGAGCTCCCGTTAACAAATGAAAACGTTTCTGCAGGGAGAAGGGGAGGACCCGCTCCTGGCCGGTGGAGGTTCTCATGAGCCCTGCCCCTGCAGGGGTTGGTGCGGGGCCTGGGCTGGCGTGCGAGGAGGCTGTGTGGGCAGGTGCTGTCCTGGGCAGAGTGACGGCTCTGGGTGCAAAGCCCAGGCAAGGCGTTCCTTGGTGAGACTTCCTGGCTAAAGCACACACGCACGTTCCACAGGGCGAGGTGGGAGCCCAGCACACTGTGCTCTGTGAACACGTGAACCCAGACTCAGGTGAGCAACAGCCCGGTGACCGTCCCGGAGCTCGTCGGCCACACCGCGCCTGCGTGAAGGCGCTGGGTGTGCGTCCCCGGCCATGTCACCTTCGCAGCAGTCCTCTATTTTCTTCTAGCATTTCTTGGCTTCTTATATTATCTTCTCTTAATGTAAACCTTTTTCTTTTTAAGAGTTCGCTTTGTGGTAAGAATACGTTTGGTTCCAGTTTTACATGTTCTACGTGGCCATTCAGCTGTTGCAGCTCTACCTTCTCACTCACGAGAAGTCCCACGATGCTGGCCCTGGGATCTCTGCTCCTGTCAGCTCTCTTTTCACTCCGTTGTCAAATGACACTCACCTGTCACCACTTAATGCGCTTTTACTATCTGGCAGGACAGGTTCCTCAAGACCACCCTTTTAAAGGATTTTTCTGGTTATTATAAGAAAAATATCTTATCAAACATCTCATAATTCTTCCAGATAAACTTCATAATTAGTTTTTTTCAAGTTAAAATATATCCCACATTGGGATCATATTGAACTTAAAGACTAATTTAGAGAAATTATATCTTTATTATAATGAGTCTTCTTACCCAATAAAAAACATGTGAATTTCCATATATTGAAAATTTTTTAATGGTTTTCATTAGAAACTTTTTTTTTTGCTTCATACATGTCTCGTTAAATTTATTTCTAAGGTGTTTTAGGGCTTGGGTTCTATTGCAAATGAATTTCTAACTTCTTATAACTTTAGATGAGACTGTAAATTATATTGATTGTTCTATATTATAACTGATTGCACTACTGTGTTTTTATTATTTTAATACTTTTTCTATTATTTTGACTTTTTTCAGGAGTACAGCCTTATCTTCTATACTGATTGCTTTGCCCTTTCTCAGGATCGCCCCTGCTTTTCCATTCCTGTCTCGCTGCTCTGTCCGGCACCTGCCAGGGCTCCTGTGGAATTCTCCTGGGATTCTACAAGTAATGATGATAGCATTTTTGGATTGAAACGCATATTGTTAAAAATCTTTATAAGGAGGCACTCACCATTTCCATTTCAAGTATCAGAAGTGGATATTAAATTTTATGACACATATTTTATAAGAAGAAAGATTATATATTCCCTTTTTATTGTCCTGTTAATATAATAAAGGCATTTTTAAAGTTTCCCAAACTGAACAGTTCTTAGATTGAGAGAATCAGTCACTCACTCTCAAGGCTTATTTGCGTCTATTTGCTGATGCTTTGGGCTTTTGCACACACCTTCTCCGGCTGCCTTTACTGTGGTCTTCTGTCTCGGGCCCTGGCATCCAGTTATGCCAGCTTCATGAATGCCGCCCAGGGACTCTGTCTTCCTGGAAGGGCTGGAATGGTTTAAGTCGTGCAGGCGTTCTCAGTTCCTCAAAGCTGCGAGGAAAGGCTCTGGCAGCAGCAATCCATACCCACTCCTGGGAGGTGAATTGTGTCAGCCACGTTGGAAAGCAATTTGTTAATATCTAGTTAAGTCGGAAACATTTATGCCCTGTCATCCCACAAGCCCACTCCCGTATCTGTCCCCGAGAGGAGCTCTCTGGTGCGCATAAGGAGGCGTGTTCCAGAATTTCCACTGCGGTTGCTGTTTTGGTTAACAAATTGGAAAGGACCTAAATGTTCTTAAGGAAGAGACTGGGTAAGGTAATTCGCACAGTAGACTAATTGTGGGACATGAAGTGATTGAATCAGAACTCCCTCTGCCGGCCTGGAAAATTCTCAAAACTAAATGTTGGGGAAAAGAAGAAGAAAATGAAGAAACAACATTTTGATACAATTTGTACAAAAATAACACAGGAAACAATGCCGTCTGTGATTTTTAGATGCACATGTATTATCCAAAATAGAAAAGGGAGGGAGGGATACTCACCCCCTTGAGGAACCGATTTGCACTGGGGAGGGGCCGAGAAACACAGAGTGGTGCTTCAAATGTCTGGGTAGCATTTATTCACCAAACCTAAGGTGAGCCGTACATGGTTTTCATTAGAAACGAAGAGAAAGCGAGATGTCTTTTGAGGCTGAGCGTTGGGACGTGGGTATCGGTGACAGTGACCGCACTTCCTCTATGGCCTTACTCACCACACCCTTTGCCCCTTGTTGGTTTTCACCTGGTTTCTGGATGAAGGAACGCCTTCCACGGCGCCTGTGTGTCTCCTCATTTCTCCCGTTTACCCTCTTCTCGGACTGGAGAGGAGGCGGATAGTGACGGCGGCTATTCTTTTTGTACGTGCAGTTGGACAGCACAGTGCTCGGCACACAGTAGGTGTTCAATAAATGCTAGATGGTGTTTCAGCATCGGCACTTTGGCTCTGTACCCGTCCCCCCAAATTGTCTGCTCCACCTGCCTGGGTGGAAAGCCACCACCTGGGGTGCGCCCCTTGGACTGTGGCCATTTCCAGGCGTGGGTGGAAATGGCGCCTCTGAAGATTTGGGGTGTGCTCGCTGAGGCCTCTGTTCTAAGCCACGAAGGAGGTGGTGACTGTCCTGCCACCCCCCCGCCCCTCCCCTGCCGGCTCTGCAGCCCTGCCCGGTGCCCTCCGCCCTGTGCTCCTCACTGTTCCTGCAGCAGAGGACGGGACTTGGCTGTGTGCCAGCCACGGGCGGCCTTGGGCGGTCACAGTCTCTGTTTCTGACACGTTCCCGGGGCGGCTGCTGCTCCCGCTGAAACGTTCCTCCTGCGCTGGGCTGCTCAACTCTCGGCTTCCGCCTCAGGCTCACTTTTCCCCGCAGCCTCCTGGTGGCTCCCACCCAGGGCCTCAGCTCCTCTCCTCTGCGACGCTTCCTGCTGGGCCGTCCCTCTCGCTCGCACGGAGTGTAGCCTCGCAGCCAAGGACAGCGTCTTGTCTCGCTCCCACATCCAGCACACGCCTCCCAGGATGCGCTCGCAGGGGTGTGTCCAGTGAATGAGCGAGTGAGGTCCACACACAGTCTCCAAAGCTTAGGCTTTCGTGCCGCTGGACTCGAGACTGCTGGGCCCACTGGTGGCCTTGGCAGGGTGACCCTGGGCAAGCTTTACCCTCTCTGGGCCTCAGTCCCTCGTCCGCAAAGGGAATGGCAACACCACTTACGTGGCCAGGTGAGCGGTGGCTAATTCCCGAGAGGCTGCAGATGGCCGCCTGAGTGCCGTCCTGCGGGAGCCAGGCTGTGGCTGGGCTTACCCCTCTGCGGGTGCAAGGCAGGGGCCATGGCCACTGCGGGTGCAGGGCCAGGCGTCAGCAGCCACCCGAGAGCCCGGTGTGCTGACCTGTAGTTCCGCTTCGAAAAACTCGGAGGACAGAGGCACTTCCATGACCAGGGGAATGAAAAGGCTCCTCAATGCGAAGGTAAGACACTCGGAGTTTAGTTGCCCCTCAGGCATGGCCTCACCCTCGCAGGAGCTCCCCCTCACTGCCCCTTCCCTCCCAGGCCCCCACGCAGAGCTGCTGGCAGCCAGGGGCTGGGGCTGGGAGTGATGGATGGATTCACAGAGCCTTCCATCGCTTCTGTTTTCCTCACTCAAATGCTTTTGCAACCCCTGTGCCCTGGCCGTGTTTCAAACCTTCGTGGGCCCTGGTGACCTGGCTGCCACCAGGAAATGTTTGCTTGAGGCCCGGAGGCGCCAGCCTTCCCTACCTGGCCTCCTGCGCTGGAGCAAGGCCAGTGGGTGGTATGGGCTCGGTGCTGGAGGCTTGCTTTCGCCAGTGCCTGGGAGTGCTCCGTGCCTGCCTCGATCATACTCTCCCCTGTCCCACAGGGCTCACGTCCATCCACTTCATTCCATTCCAGATGAATGCAGAGAGAGAGCGAGAGAGAGCGAGAGAGAGGGCGAGGGAGAGAGAGAGCCGTCTCAGCCTGGGGGCTGGAGAGTCTCCGGTCCCAGCCCAGCAGCCGTATCCCCGCTGCTGCCCCTTGGGATTCCGGGTCCCTGTGGTGGGAGCAGAAGGCCTGGCCACCTCCCTTCTCTGCTCACGGCTCTGTCCATTCACAGTTGGTGCCAAGTTCCAGCCACAGGCCCGTCACTGCAGGGAGCCGGGGAGGGGGTGGCTCCCAGGCCCGGGTCAGGATTCCTCAGCCCTAGTGACATTGGGGCTGGGTCGTTCTCTGCTGTGGGGCCACCCTGGGCATCGTAGGGTGTTTACGGGCAGCAGCCTGGCCTCTAGCCACCGGATGCCAGAAGCAACCCTCCCTAGTGACAACCCAAAATGCCCCCAGACTAACCACATGTCCCCGGAAGTCCACACTGCCCGGTTGGGACTGCAGACGAGAGCCAGGCCGTTCAGCCCACAATCAGAGATCGGAGAGGTCAGCCCAGGAGCGGCCTAAAGAACTGAGGCAAAGGAAGGGCCCTTTGTAAGGCCCTGCTGACCCCACCACAGGTGCCCCCTCGGCTTCTGAGGGTCCGGCTGATGGACAGCTCCCTCCCCCCCCACCCCGGTCTCAGAGTCAGGTCTGAGCACCAGCCCTTTCTAAGCACAGTTTTCGGGGGCAGGAGGTCCTGACTGTGGGGACTGCTCACCTGTCATGTCCATCACTCTTTTGAGAGCCCCAAGGCCCTCAGCTCAGAGGTCAAAGGGCTCAGGGGTCAAAGGGCTCCCTTTGAAGCAGGTGCCGGACCTCGGCAAATGCTCCTCTCCTGTTGGCTGGCAGCTCCAGTGCTGCCGCGTCCCTTTACTGGGTGAGTTTTAAAGGGACTCACGGAATGAGATCAAAGCACCATGAGGGTTTAGGTCGCCACCCGCAGAAGGGGGACTCGCTGCCCAGGTGAGGGGCTTTTGATGAGGAAGCCATAATGCCCAGACCTTTTCCTAGAATTATCATGTACAGATCCATTTAACCAATCTCTTCCACCACGCCTTCAGGTTCCTGTCTGCATGCGTAGAATATCAGCGTCCGACTTAGAAAATCGAGAACAAGGAAGGCTGACCCTTATGATCCGTGAAGACCCGGCCCAGATGGTCGCCTGTAAATGCGGCTCAATCATCATGAGTTACACGCAGCTGTAACGGGCACCTTTGACTGTGCATAGCTCATCCTTTAAATATCTCCTCGGATGTGTTAAAATTAGGCTCTTCCTAAACCACAGAAAGAGAAAGGCACGTCCTCGTTAAGCAAATGTGGAGAGAAAGCCCGTTTGTCTGGCTCAGTGAAAAGTGGTCAAGGGTGGACGGCAGGTGACCTCTCAAGGCGGCGTCCAGACGTAAGATATCAGAATCCCCCCTTTTGATTGGGAGAAAAAAGACTTTCTTGACCCTTCGAGAGACTGTAGCACATGGCACATGGGAATTGGGCAGGTGGGAGGGGCTGTGCCGGAGACACAGGCACGTGAACGGCTGCTGGGTCTAAGTTTTGAGCTGGGTGCCAGGAGCGGGAGGGGTTATTGCTCACAAGAAAATGCGATTTGCTTTCATGCCCCCCACCCATGGGTGCTGGCTTCCACTGATAGGCCCCCCTGTCCAAGAGGATTCTCGGCCCCTCACAAGCTCCCTTGCCTCATCTCCATCCCATGGACCAGAGGGACCAGAAGTGTGGGGACAGCAGGTGCCCATGGTCCCTCAAGGTGCACGGGAAGGAGCACATGTCTGTCTGACTCAAGGGCCAAGCTCATTAACCTGTACGGGTCCTGAGGTCCTGGGAGAAGCCATCTTTCGTGTTCCTCTGCCCTAACCAAATGAAAGTCTTCGAGAAACTAGAGAACACGTTTGAGGCGGTTAAAATAAGTTAAAATGAAGTCCTTTGGGGATGCTCTTGGTCTGGAACTTCACCAGGTGGAGGCAGAGGTGCCCACAACTCCTGCCCGCAGACACCGGCCCCACCCGACAGCCTGCGTGGTGAGCTGCGACACAGAGGCAGCGGCAGCCGTGGCTCCAGAGCAGGTCTGGCCGGACGGGCAGACAGGGGTGTGGGCCACTGTCCTCTGGGTGCCTGGGTGTGGAATGAAGGGCTGGTGACGAGATGTGACTGATTGGGGTTAAGCCTTCTCAGATTCCCTCCTTGATGGGCCCTTCACCCACTGAAGATGACTTTGTCCTCTGGCCCAAATTCTTCCCTCCCCGCGACTCAGCGAGGGGGCTGAGAAGTCAGGACTCAGCGGCGCTCGTGATTTTTAGTAGCCGCCCTCTTCCTGGGAGGCCGAGGGTAGAAGCCGAGCGCCAGGGCTGCAGGTACCCGAATGGACTGTCAGGATGGGAGGGGGGGGGCGAGTCTCTCAGGCTCTTCGGGCTCAGCCACGAGGCCTGGGGAACAGTCAGCTATTCTGCATGTGAGGGCGCCGGTCCGGGATCCCTGACGTTTGCCCATCTCCGGGACCCGGTGCCGCTGTAGGGCTGGGACACAGCAGGTGCTGGCACGGTGGTGGCCACGCCCTGCTCACCCAGGTGCTGTGCTCCTTCCAGTTCCAAGTCTCCCGACCCAGCTGCTTCCCATTTCTCCCCCAGGGTTCCACGTGGCCAGGAGGGGACAGGGAATGTCTCCTTAGGGACCCTTCTTCTCAGGTGAGGCAGTGCCCGGCACCACCCTCGCTCCGGCTCCCCAGCGGAGGGCACTTTGCCTGTGGGTTAGATGCCCGTTCACCTTTGAGGGGCTCGGCTTCACAGGAGACTCTAACTCAATAATGAATAGCACTGGCCGAGCAGAGGTGGCCCGAGGAACCTCTCATCAGGACACGCAACTCATGCATGTGCCTGGGTGCCGGGGGGGAGGCTGGGGGAGCGATACTGCGCTCTCACAAGGCCTCTAACCAAATAAAACAAGGAAGCCTTGCTGTGAGTCGTGAGATGGATCGCCGAGACCAGCTGTGAGGCTGGGCTGGCACTTCTGCTGTCCCGAGGTCACTTCTGCACCCGGTGTGCGGAGCGGGGCACGGCAGCCAGTGGGTGCTCATGTCTGCCGTCGGGCACTTTTGGGATGAGGTTGCCTCACTGCGGGGACAGGGGGCTCTCGGCACCTCCCCGGACAGTCTGTTCGGATGGCTGGCTCTCTGTTGAGGCACCGAGCTAAGAGCTCGTAGCGATCGTCTCGGGTGGCCCCCCGTGTGGCAGGAACCCCCGCCAGCTGACAGAGGACTCGGAGGCCGGGGGGGCTCCTGGCTTGCCCCGTACTGGGAGGTGACAGAGGGTGCTGGACCCTGGGCCTTCGGGCGCCAGGCCTGTGCTCTGGACTGCGGAGGACCCTCTCCCGGGGACTTTCATGGTGGCGACTCGGCCCCGTGCGCTGGCTGAGGGATGAAGGGAGGCCGGGCACGGGCGGGCACACAGCCTCAGAGAGCCCCACAGCTGGATGTGGCTGAGCCGGAGCTCAGAGGAGGCAGGGGAGGCCGAGCCGCAGGGCCAGGATCGCTATGCTGTGTGGGAGGTGGGCGCCATATGACCGGCTCAGTGAGGCCCAGGGTGTTGGGTCAGACTCCGAGGTGGGTGGGTGTCGCCACGCTGGCAGCAGAGTGACGTTCATGGAGCACCGTGCCCTTTCATCAGCAAGACAGATGACAAACTGAAACCCCTGCTGTCATTCTTTCAATCATCTCCGCAACGAGGCAAGAGGGGGAGGCGCAGAACCTGGTGGGACAAGCCACAGGAGGGACGCCAAGGCCACCTGTGTCTTTGGGTGGAGTTCAGGCCGCTTGGCTCCCAAGTGGCACCTCAGGGTGTGTCCCCAGAGGTGGCTTTGGAGAGGAGTCTTCCGCCCCTGGTGGCACTGGAGGTCGGGGGCTGGCTGACCCCTGACTGTTCTGCGAACGAGTGGACCTGCTCCGGGACCTTCCCAAGCCTCCGGTCTCTGTGTGACCAGGAGGCCACGCCCAGGCTTCCTGGCTCTAGGCTGGGCCCCAGTTTATTTTGGGGACCCACTCACCCACACCCCACTCTGTCGGGCTGCTCACCTGCCCACTTGCTCTTAGATCCACTTCCCTCCTGGCTCTCACCGGCATCACTAAGAGCTCCATTTTCCAGCCACATGGCCAAAGGCACCGGGGAATGGAAGGGGGGACGCACCCTCTCCACTCGCTCTCTCAGCAGGCGGCCTCGGTGGGGGTGTCGGGGCAATGCCACCTCCTTAGTCCCAGGGCTATTCCCCGGTGATGAAAGAGCAGCAGAGCCAGAGCATGAGGAGCAACTCAGAGAAACAGCAGAGGCCGCTGCCCCTCCGCGGGGCCTGCCCAGAAGTGAAGTGCAAGGAAGACCAGGCTGTTGCTTTCCCGGAACTGACCCTGACCATCCACAGGCTGAGCCATGCCCCAGCCTGTCAGTCAAGAGCG
>NW_005371769.1:2721925-2729317 GCF_000412655.1 Myotis brandtii | reverse complement strand
GACTGGCCCAGGAAGGACACATGACTTCAGAAGCCGCTCAGAAGCAATGGGATCGAATTCTGTCTTTTTTGAATCACCGGGAGCTGCCTCTGTCCTCTCCTCGGTGTCCTGCCAGGGGCTGCCTCAAGCCGTGTCCCAGCTGCTTCACTTGAGCCGGCTGGTCCTGATGACAGGTCTCCTGGACTTCGCTGAACTCACACCAGGTTCTTCTCTTTCAAACTCCAGCCAGTCTAGGTTGGGTTTTGTCACTTGCAACAGAAAGAGTCTTAACAGATAAGTCTCCCTTACACAAATGGGTTCGCCCGGGCAACGGATGAGGTGGGCGGACCTCAGCTGGCACCACTAAAGTTAGTCCTGTGCCCGCCTCTCCCATGCATTTGTTAGGGGGCCTTGAGCAAGCAGCGCCCTGGGCCTTGGCTCTCTCCCCCGCACAGGGTGGGTGGCTTTCTTTCCAACCCGCGCACCTGTGAGGAGGACTGTGGGTAAGGCTGCAGGCCTCACGGCTCTTCTCAGCGGCCTCAGCGAGACAGCTGCGGCCTGTCGCCTCGGCTGTGCGCATCTTACAGTGAACTAGTTCACCAGGGCCCCCGCCTTAGGGACAAGACACCTGGCTGCGTCTCACCAGCCTGGGACGCAAGGAAGGGGAAGGTGCCAGAAAGGGCCACTGGAGTTCGCGGTGCTGCGCACGTGTCCCATTTCCTGTGTTGAACACTTTATGTGCAGTTTTTAAAGGTCCTCACCCGAGGCTATGCTTTTATTGATTGTTGAGTGAGAGAGAGAGAGAGAGAGAGAGAGAGAGAGAAAGGAGAAAGAAACATTAATCAGTTGCCTTCCATATGCACTCTGACCAGGGATCAAGCCTGCAACTTTTTAGTGTACGGGACATCACTCAACCAACTGGCCACCTGGCCAGGGTATTTTATGTCCACTTTTTGTCGACTCCTCACAACATCCACCGAGCTGTGTGGGTACTTACCCTCGATTCACAGGTGAGAGTCTCGCCAGGTGAGTTCCTCGGAGCAGAGGGAAAGGTTGGGGCAGCCATGAGCAGACTGGAACCTGTGTTCTCACTCATTGCGCTATTCTCGGATATTTTTGCTGATTTAAAAAAATTCTCCTCTGCTTCACGGTTGCAACATGAGATGTATCTGAGTCTGTAAGTATTGGCAATTCTGCTAACGTTTCCTGCGTCTGACTCTTGGGTGTCAGTGCGGCCCCTCAGTCCCTGCCCCCACTCGTTTCTGCAGCGGCCCCTGCCTGGAGTCCCCCCGTCCCATTTACATCCCCACCTGCGGTGAGCTTGCTCTGGGTGTGAGTTCCCTAGACGGCCTCTGTGGGACCTGAGGGGCGGCCCGGAGTCCCGGCGGCAGGAGTGGTGGAGAGGACACGGTCCCCTGCTGACAGGGGAGCAGGTGCAGGCTGATGACGAGCAGGAACTGGGCTCCTTATGCATCTTAAGAAGGGAATGCAAGGTGACTCTCTGGCCCCTGCAGGCTCCGAAGGCAGGGACACAGCAGTTTTGAGCATAAGCTTTAGAGTCGGGGAGAGCCAACTCATCTCCTGGTTCCTGCCTTACCAACTGGGACTCACTAGACCTCAGCCGGATTCTCCCACTGCAAATAGGTCTCTTGGGACCAACGGGTCATGGACCTGTGGCCCTCAGTACAGAGCCCACGCCCCACAAATGTCCCTCAACGGCTTGTTATTGTGGCTGCAGCTGTTGTCACTGCAAGTGTGTTATTCTGCAAATGGTTTCTTTTCTCCCGGTCCTTTAGCACAGGCCCTTCGGGCCGCCAGCTGCCCTTCACCAGGGCGTTCAAGGGTCCCGGGGCTGCAGGCAGCCCTCCTTCTCCTCGGTTCACTTTCAGCTGCCTCTTAATGGGAGGGAGAGGGTGGAATTACAGCCTTCAGCAGCTGCTTGCTGGGAGGCCAGGGACAGCTCAGCCCTTTGCATCTTATGGTCTCAAGAGCAAAGGGACAGATTGCAAATCGGATCATTTATTGCTGGTGCTGGCTCAGCGAGAAATCCCCCAGGAGAGAGAGGCAGAGGCTCTGGCTGTGAGTGCAACACTTTGGTCCCAGGGCTCCGGGGGACCAGAATGGCCGCTCCAGCGATATTAGCCTAGGAGAGAAACTAATGAGTGCCAGCAAGCCGCGAGTGTGAGTGTGTGTGTGTCTCTCTGTGCATATGTGTATGTGCATGCTTGCATGTTCATGTATGCATGCACCTACACTCGTACATGCATGTATGTGTGCCTGTGTGTACATGTATGTACGTGCATGTGCATGTGTGTATGTATTTACACATGTGTGTGCTGTATCTATATATGTTTTGCTCATCAATCAATCTGAGATGCGGAGTGGGAGATGGAAAGGCTCTCTGACCAAGAATCTACAAAACTAAAACACAGTGGGCTACATAAACAAAACGACTGCTTCCTGCCCTACCTGTGACATCAGGGCTCTGCAAACTTGCTTCTAGGGCAGTGGTTCTCAACCTTCTGGCCCTTTAAATACAGTTCCTCATGTTGTGACCCAACCATAAAATTATTTTCATTGCTACTTCATAACTGTAATGTTGCTACTGTTATGAATCGTAATGTAAATATCTGATATGCACGATGGTCTTAGGCGACCCCTGTGAAAGGGTCGTTCAACCGCCAAAGGGGTCGCGACCCACAGGTTGAGAACCGCTGTTTTAGGGGAAGGTACGTAGGAGAAGGGGAGAGGCAAAGCCGTTCCTTCCAAAACCCAGGGCTCCAATCCGGAAGCCCCGGCTTTATGCCCTCAGGGAGGACCTGGGCCAGTGTCAGGGATGGGTCTCTGAGCCTTCACAGACCGGCCTGTGGGTTCCTCAGTTTCCCCGTTCCCCAGCATGGGGCTTGGGCGGGGCTCAGCGTGCCTGCAGTAGAACGTCTTTACTACATACTTTGGTGAGTCATTGCTGAACAGGTGACATGCTCAGACTTCAGAAGATTGTCTGGGTTTCCTTACCCCTGCCCAGTTGTTTTGTATATTACTAGTGACCCAGTGCATGGATTTGTGCACATTGAAAGGAAATTAATTAGAAAGTGGCTGGCAGGGTGGGACTGAGCCAGACAGGCCAGACACGCCCTGGAGCCAGCCTCCTGCAGTCTCTCTCCAGCCAGCCACACCTGGGGTGACACCATAGTTCGAAGGGTGTCTGCGGAGTGAGCGGGGTCCCTCTGGCAGGTGGGATCCCTTGGCCTGGCCTGCGGGGATCAGTCTGAAACCGGCTCTCAGACATTCCCCAAGGGGTCCCAGAGTGCAAGAGGGCACTCGGCAAAGTTGCTGTTGTACAGGTTGTGGAATGCAAATGCAAGTGTGCAGTAAACCAGATTCTGGGCCGACAGTGCCCCAGCAACAACATAACCCACTGTCGAAGGTGGAATTGCTCTGCCCTGCGAGGAATCGGAATCCCTCCTCTTTAGTTTTGGGGTGTGTCACCTGAGAATCGCCACTGTTAAGTCACTGCAGCTCGGCAGCTCCTGTTTGAGCGCCTGCCCCCTGGTGGTCAGTGTGTGTCATAGCTACCGGTTGGACAGACATTTAGCATATTAGCCTTTTATATATATAGATATCTAAATGCACTGGGTGCATCAGAAGTTGTCATTGTTATTTCTCAACCTCAAACATTTTTTAAATTCAAGAGGAGCCCTGGCAAGTATTGCTCAGTGGTTAGAATGTCACCCAATGCACTGAAGGGTTGTGGGTTCCATTCCCAGACAAGGACACATAGCTGGGTTGCAGGTCCAATCCCCAGCCCCAGTCGGGCACGTGCAGGAGGTAACCAATCAATGTGTCTCTCTCACATCAATGTTTTTTTCTCTCCCTTCCACTCTCTCTAAAAATCAATGGAAAAAGTATCTAGTGAAGACTAACCAAAAGACAAAAACAAAACAAAACAAAAAAAATTCAAGAGGAGAAGCATCATATATTATATTTACTTAGATAGTTACCACTCTTTAAAATTTAAATCTTTTTAAAAAATATATTTTATTGATATTTTACAGAGAGGAAAGGAGAGGGATAGAGAGTTAGAAACATCGATGAGAGAGAAACATTGATCAGCTGCCTCCTGCACACCCCCCACTGGGGATGTGCCCGAAACCAAGGTACCTGCCCTTGACTGGAATCGAACCTGGGACCCCTCAGTCTGCAGGCTGACACTCTATCCACTGAGCCATATATTATATTTACTTAGATAGTTACCACTCTTTAAAATTTAAATCTTTATTGTTGAAAGTATTACATATGTCCCCCTTTTCCACCACTGACCCCCTCTAGCCCATCTCCATGCCCCCCTCCCCGCCTCAGGCTTTCCCTATCCTATTGTCTGTGTCCATGGGCCATGCATATTTGCACACAAGGTCTTTGGTTGATCACCTCCCACTCACACACCCTCCCCACCTTCCCTCTGAGATTCCACACGCTGTTCCATGCTTCCTTGTCTCTGGATCCACTCCGTTCACCAGTTTATTTTGTTCATTAGATTCCACATATGAGGGAGATCATGTGATACTTGTCTTTCTCTGACTGACTTATTTCACTTAGCATAATACTCTCCAGGTCCCTCCATGCTGTCTCAAAGAGTAAGAGATCCTTCTTTTTTACTGCTGCATAGTATTCCATGGTATAAATGTACCACAGCTTTCTTATCCACTCATATACTGACGGGCACTTGGGCTGTTTCCAGATCTTACCTATTATAAATTGTGCTGCTATGAACATAGGGGTGCATACATGCTTTCTGGATGGTGTTTCAGGTTTCCTAGAAGTGGGATCACTGGGTGAAATGGCAGTTCCATATTTAATTTTTTGAGGAAACTCCATACTGTTTTCCACAATTTTTGCACCAGTCTGCATTCTCACCAGAAGTGTACTAGGCTTCACTTTTCTCCACATCCTCGCCAGCACTTGTCATTTATTGATTTGTTGGTGGTAATCATTCTGAAAGGTGTGAGGTGATATCTCATTGTTTTAATTTGCATCTCTCTGATGATCAGTGACTTTGAGCATTTTTTCATATGTCTATCGGCCATCGGTATGTCCACTTTGGAGAAGTATCTATTTAGGTTCTTTGCCCATTTTTTAAACTGGATTGTTTGTCTTCCTTTTGTTAAGTTGTATGACTTCCTTATATATTTTGGATATTAACCCTTTATCAGATGTATCATTGCCAAATATGTCCTCCCATACAGTGGGCTTTCTTTTTGTTTTGTTGATGGTTCCTTTTGCTGTGCAGAAACGTTTTATTTTGATGTACTCCCATTTGTTTATTTTCTCCTTAGTTTCCTTTGCCTTAGGAGATGTATCTGTAAACCTATTGCTATAAGAGATGTCTTAGATTTTGCTGCCTTTGGTTTCTTCTAGGATTTTTATGGTTTCATGTCTTACATTTAAGTCTTTTATCCATTTTGAGTTTATTCTTGTGTATGGTGTAAGTTGGTGGTTTAGTTTCATTTTTTGCATGTATCTGTCCAATTTTCCCAACACCATTTATGGAAGAGTTTTGACTCTATTGTATGCATTTGCCTCATTTGTTACATATTAATTGCTCATAATGGCTGGGTCAATTTCTGGGGTCTCTGTTCCGTTCCATTGATCTATATGCCTGTTCTTGTATTAGTAACAGGCTGTTTTGATTACAGTGGCTTTGTAGATAACTTGATATCTGGTGTTGTGATTCCTCCCACTTTGTTCCTCTTTTTCAAGATAGCTGTGGCTATTCGGGGTCTTTTTTGGTCCCTTATAAATTTTTTGAGTATTTGTTCCAGATCTGTGAAATATGTTGTTGGTATTTTAATAGCCACTGCATTGAATCTATAGATTGCTTTGGGTTGTATGGACACTTTAATTATTTAATTCTACCAATCCATGAAGTGGTATATTCTTCCACTTGTTTATATTGTCCTCTATCTCTTTTTTAAATGTCCTGTAGTTTTCGGAGTGCAAGTCTTTTACCTCCTTAGTTAAGTTTATTCCTAAGTGTGTTAATTTTTTTGTTTCAATGGTAAATAGGATTGTTTGTTTAGTTTCTCTTTCTGTGAGTTCATTATCGGTGTATAAAAATCCTGTCAATTTCTGGCTGTTAATTTTGTATCCTGCTACATTGCCAAATTTATTTATGAAATCTAGTAGTTGTTTTTTTTTTTTGGTAGAGTCTTTAGGGGTTTCTATGTACAATATCATGTCATCTGCGAATAATGAGTGTTTTACTTCTTCCTTTCAAATTTGGATGCCTTTTATATTTTCTTCTTGTCTGGTTGCTGTAGCTTGGATTTCCAGTGCTATGTTGAATAAGAGTGGTGAAAGCAGAAATCCCTGTCTTGTTCCTGTTCTTAGGGGAAATGGTTTTAGATTTTGCCCATTGAGTATGATGTTGGCTGTAGGTTTGTCATATATGGCCTTTATCATGTTGAGCTATGCTCCCTCTATTCCCACTTTGCTGAGAGTTTTTATCAAAAATTGGTGTTGAATTTTTCTGTGTCTATTGGTATGATCATGTGATTTTTGTCTCTCAATTTGTTTATGTGATGTATCACATTTATTGGTTTGCGGATATTGTACCAGCCTTGCATCCCTGGAATAAATCTCACTTGGTCATGGTGTATGATCATTTTAATATATTGCTCAATGAATCCTACTTGCTAATATTTTGTTGAGGATTTTAGCATCTATGCTTATCAGTGATATTGGCCTATAATTCTCTTTCTTTGTGGTGTCTTTATCTGGTTTTGGAATGAGGATAATCCTGGCATCATACAAAGAGGATGGAAGTGTTCCTTCCTCTTGATTTTTTGGAATAGTTTGAGGAGAACAGATGTTAGTTCTTTGAATGTTTCTTAAAACTCCCCTGTGAAGCACTCTGGACTAGGCTTTTGTTTGCTTGGAGTTTTTTAATTACTGCCTCAATTTCATCAGTTGTTACTGGCCTATTCAGGTTTTCTGATTCTTCTTGATTCGGTTTTGGGAGATTGTATTTTTCTAGGAATTTTCCATTTCATCCACATTGTCCAGCTTGTTGGCATACAGTTGTTCATAGTATTTTCTTACAATCCTTTGTATTTCTGTGGGGTCAGTTGTTACTTTACCACTTTTGTTTCTGATTTTATTTATTTGAGTGCTCTCTGTTTCTTGATGAGTCTGGCTAAAGATTCATCAATCTTATTTAACTTTTCAAGAACCAGCTCTTGGTTTCATAGATTTTTTGTATTGTATTTATGTCATTTACTTCTGCTCTAATCTTTATTATTTCCTTCTTTCTACTTACTCAGGGTTTTTCTTATTGTTCTTTTTCTAATTATTTTAAGTTGTAGGGTTAAATAGTTTATTATTAATTTTTTTTTTTTTTTTTTTTTTTTTTTTGTT
>NW_005371769.1:2705840-2721908 GCF_000412655.1 Myotis brandtii | reverse complement strand
TCTCTCTCAGGACTGCTTTTGCTGTGTCCCATAGATTTTGGGTTGTTGTGTGTTCATTTTCATTTGTTTCCAGGAAGTTTTGTATTTCTTTCTTGATCTCATTGGTAACCCATTCATTGTTTAATAACATGCTATTTAATTTCCATGTGTTTGAATGTTTTTGAGTGTTTCTATTGTAGTTGATTTCTAGTTTCATGCCATTGTAATCTGAGAAAATGCTTGATATGATTTCAGTCTTCTTGAACTTGTAGAGACTTGTTTTGTGTCCTAACATGTGGTCTATCTTTTAGAATGACCCATGGGCACTTGAGAAGAATGTATATTTTGCAGCTTTGGAATGAAATGTTCTATAAATGTCAGTTAAATCTATCTGATCCAGTGTTCCTTTAGAGACACTGTTTCTTTGTTAATTTTTTGTCAGAAAGATCTATCCAATGAAGTCAGTGTGGTGTTAAAATCCCCTACTGTGATGTATTGTTGTCTATTTCTCCCTTAAAGTTCTCTAGAAGTTTTTTTATATATTTAGGTGCTCCTATATTGGGTGCATATATGTTTACCAGGGTTATACCTCTTGTTGGATTTATCCTTTTAATATTATGCAGTGACCTTTGTTGTCTTTTGTGATGGCCTTCATTTTGAAGTCTATTTTTTCAGATATGAGTATTGCTATACCAGTTTTTTTTCCCATTTGCATGGAAATTTTTTTTTATCCCTTCACTCTCATCCTGTGTGAGTTTTTTTTTGTTCTGAGGTGGGTCACTTGTAGACAGCATATATTTGGGTCATGTGTTCATATCTATTGAGCTACCCTATACCTTTTGATTGGAGCATTTAATCCATTTACATTTAAGGTTATTGTTGATAGGTTTTTATTTATTGTCATTTAAATTTTTATGCCTATGTTTTTTTCTCTATATATTTCTTCTCATTACAGCAGTCTCTTTAGCATTTTTTGTAGTGCTGGTTTGGTGGTGATAAACTACTTTAGTTTGTTTTTGTTTTGTTTTTTGTCTGGGAAGCTCTTTATTTCACCATCTATTTTGAATGATAGCCTTCCTGGATATAGTAATCTTGGTTTCAGATCCTTGCTTTTCATTACCTTGAATACTTCATGCCATTCCCTTCTGGCCTGTAGAGTTTCTGATGAAAAATCAGGTGTCAGACTTATGGGAGCTCCTTTGCAGATAACAGTTTGCTTTTCTCTTGCTGCCTTTAAATTCTATCTTGGTCTTTAATTTTTGGCAATTTGTTTATGATATGTCTGGGCGTGGGCCTGTTTGGGTTCTTATGCTTGGGACTCTCTGTGTCTCCTGGACTTGTGTGACTTTTTCCTTCACCAGGTTAGGGAAGTTTTCTGCCATTATTTCACCCTTGCTCACTTTTTTCACCTCTTGGTTCTCCTATGATGTGAATATTGTTATGTTTCATATTGGCCCTCAGTTCCCTTAAGCTGTCCTCCTGTTTTTCAATTGTTTTTCTTTTTGGTTCTATGATTGAGTGACTTTCTCTACCTTGTCTTTTAAAAATTTTTTAAAATATATTTTATTGATTTTTGTACAGAGAGGAAGGGAGAGGAATATAGAGGTAGAAACGATGAGAGAGAAACATCGATCAGCTGCCTCTTGCACACCCCCCACTGGGGATATGTCTGCAACCAAGGTACATCATGCCCTTGACCGGAATCGAACCTGGGACCCTTCAGTCCACAGGCTGACGCTCTATCCACTGAGCCAAACCGGTTAGGGCTACCTTGTCTTTTAACTCACTGATCTAATCCTCTGCTTCCCCTAGTCTACTGTATATGTCGTCCAATGTGTTCTTTATTATTGCTGTGTCATTCTTTATTTCCAACTGTTCTTTTTTCATAGTTGCAATATCTTTTCTCATGCTGTTGATCATCTTGCCATGATTATTCTGAACTTCCTGAACTCTATATCTGATAAATTTCTCATCTCCATTTCATTTAGCTATTCTTCTGAAGAATCTTCTTTTTATTTCATTTGGGGCTTTTTTTTTTTTTTGTCTCTCCATTTTGGCTTTATGTTTGGGTTTGTGTCTATGTATTAGGTAGATCTGCTATGACTCCCAATCTCTGGTGCAGAAAATCTCACATGCTGTTTGTGACTGGCCTGAGTACCCTGTTTGGAGCTATCAGCAATTCACTGCTTGTGGCTCCCTCTGCTGGGACTGGGTGCCTTTTGGAAAGGACCACAATGTGCACCAAGGTCCGCTTTTACTAGCCCCGGGTTCCCAAATTAGGTCAAAGACTCAAAGCCTCCAGAGACCTGCCTCTGCCTGCAATCTGACTGTTATTCAGTCTTGATTAGCCTCAGGCTATCAATAGGGTGTGGCCAGGGGTTTTCTAATAGTGTGGGGCAATTGCTTCTCCCTGCAGACTGATTGTTATTCTCAGTCTCTTAATGGGCCTCGGAAACTACACAGGGTGGGGAAGAGGTTTTACAATAGGGTGGGCAATTGCTTCCTCCCTTTCTTCTCCTCCTACCCCCCCTTGTGCACATTAAAAGGGAATTAATTAGAGGAAATATTTTAATATTGCTATTTGCCCTTTCTCTATAATAGAAGTGTCAAAGATGAAAGAAAATTAGTAAAATGTATATGAAAATTTTCCTCCTGTCAGAGTCTGGGGCATGCCACAGGACCCAGAGTCAAGTCCCCACCCACCCGTGTGCACCTTGAAATCACGTGAGACCCAGATCCGGCCGGCCCCACCCCCGTCAAGCCCTGCCAGAAGGGGGGCACAGCCTCAGGTCCCTGCTGATCTCTTGTTATGGCTCATTACGGGAATCCCGCCTCCACTGTGGGTGCAGCCATCTTGTGACAATGTGATGGAGTGAGGGTCAATTTGCATATTACCTCTTTATTATATAGAATACCTGTTAGAGTTGGGTTTTGTTCCGAGTGACTTGAGGGACTATAACACACCCCTGGAAAACTGAGCTCTGGTTGCTATCAGAGCGAAGTACTAGTCATGACAGGCACTGGAGACAGGGCCTGGGCTCACCTTAGCCACACGGCTCCACGCTTTCACAAGTCCTTCCCCGGGCTGATGGGGAGGGAAGCACAAGCATCCATGCAGAGCTCTCAGTAAAGGGCGGGCAAGGTCCTCAGTCAACATGCTGCTGCTGATAATGCTGGTGATGAACAGCTACGGGAATTACCGTGTGGTATTTATCACCGCCCATGACGAGTGCTTCGTGAAGTGTGAGTACGTGACTGGGAGGGGTGCACTTGGACTGACAGCCTCCCCCAGCTCCGGGGTGAGCTTTTGCTGACCCCAAGGCTGTAGTGACTGCTCAAGGGTGGAAAGGTGCCCCTTGTGGGTCCTGGGAGTGACACGGGGCTATGGTATGCTATTGGGGAGACAGGAGTTGTGTCTCCCTCAAGATGGTGCACTGTGTCCACAGTGGGACCAGATCCTGCAGCCACTCCTGTCTGTCCTGGAGGCCAGCCTGTGCACAGCCAGAGCATCACACAGCAGCCACGTGTCCTGGCCACGCCATGCTGCAGCCTCCCCCACACTGTCTGATGTTTTAGCAGGTCAGCTTCTGGGAAGAATTCATCCTTCAGCTGTTTTTCTCACTCAAGTGTCCCCTTGCCTGGCAGCCTTGCTGTACAGCATTTGTTTAATATTCCATTTGTAGGACATTCGCCTCCAGATTCACACTCACGGAGCTGCTTGTCAAGAGTAACTTCAGGTGAATCACAAAGGAAGCAGAGAGAGCCACTCATCAAATGTCCTGTGCTGTCCCTGCTGGAGAGGCACTCGGCACGCAGCTCCCACAGGGCTCCCAGGTGTCTCTCCTTGGCTGCTCTGAGGACTCTGAGCAAACACCACCACACATCATCTCTGGCTCTAGGGGTTCCTGGTGCTCTGATCCCTTGCCACATCTGGGCTTCTGTGCATCTTCAGCCCCAGGACCTGTGGTCAGACAGGCTAAGGGGCAGCTGTCTGTGAAAAGCATATATTGTATCTGATTATATGGATTGTTAACTTCTGCTAAAAATAAATTATGTACATGTCACTACTCTGAAACACCACCATAAGCCAGTTGTTGACACTGCTTGTGTTCACCTTGGAGAGGGCACGGGGGAGTATGGACCGTGGCACACTTAATAGACTGCTGTGCATTTGCCGTGCTGCTTGTTACCTGGCTCAAGAGCCGTGTCCGGCTGCTACAGCATTCATAAAAGGCCAGGTCAGCGCGCAATGCATGGAGGCAACTTGACCTCTGGGGAGAGGGGGAGGGAAAGGACCCAGCAGTTGCTGGCTGCTTGAGCGTGCCCAAATGCGGGTGTGCAGGGTGAGCATTGGTGGCTCACAGGCGTGGCTTAAAATGACGTTGTCTCAAGATGAGCAAGTTCAGCCTCACTGACCTGGTAACTTCACCGAAGAGGCCAGGTGCTGGATGGCTTCCACACCAGCACACCCAGTTCCCTCCTTTCTGACAGGGGCCCAGGGTGGCAGCTGCCGAGGTGCCTGGGCCAACGAGCTGACACCAGCTATGTGGGCTTTATTTATCCTCAAGGTCCTGTCTAGCGAAGGAAAGTGGTACCAGATTCCCATATGTCGGAGTGATTATTCTTCAAATTTACAACTTAGTTCCTTTTAGCGTATGATTTGTTGATTTTGGCTAGAGAAGACCGTCTCCTGGCTTGAACCGGGTACATGGAAAACTCTGCCCCTCAGCCCTGCCTCCTCCCCACACACACATCTCATCACCCTCTTCCTTCTGTGCAGCTCACAGGAGTTGATGCAACATGACAGGCGGGAGCGCCCACTCTCCCTCACTAGTTTCCCCCACGAATGGCAGCGGCTTCGGTCGTCTGCACCCTTTCTGCAGGACAGGACACCTCAGTGATGGCCCCACCGTGTATGCCTCGTCCTTTGTCCTGCTGCACAGCACACCGCTGTGTAAATGCCGTAGTTCATTCGGCCGTCTCCAATGGTGGACAGTTACGTCGCTTCCGGTCTTCTGCTGCCAGACTCCGAGCGATTGGGACTAACTCATCCGTACATTAGCGTATCTGGGCATGGCACTCCCTACAAGGTGCAAGGGAACGCTAGCGTGTGATTTTGTTGGGCACTGCCAAATTGCCCTCCCAAAGGGGCTATAGCTTTTTTAAAAAATATTTTTAATTGGTTTTTAGAGTGACAGGAAGGGAGAGGGGGGAGAGAGATATATATAAATAGTGATGTGCCCTGACTAGGAATCAACCCTGCAACCCTCGGTGCACAGGACGACGCCCAACCAACTAAGCCACTCCCGCCAGGGCTAGCTTTTGTCCTTAGAACCGTTTCACTGATCACAGATTTAGTGACAAGAGATGAAGAGGGTGGCAGTGCAGGTGCTGTGCCGGCTGAGATGCCAGTGCACGACTGCTCTGGAATGACCAACAGAATGATTGCTCAGCTGCGGGCGACGGGGCGTGGGGGACTTCCGGTGCTGTGTCCTGCTCCTCACTCCTCGCTCCTCTCAGCGGGGCCCTGGCCTGTCGGGCGGGGTCCAGGTGCCCAAGCAGGGGGTCTCCTGTTTCCTGCCTCACCTGTCGGAGGCTGGCCAGGCATTTTTCGTGGATTCCAGAAGGTCCCTCACCGTAAGCTCCTCCTCAGGCCAGTTTGAGGGGCTTCTCCTAAACCAGCGGTTCTCAACCTGTGGGTCGCGACCCCTTTGGCCGTTGAACGACCCTTTCACAGGGGTCGCCTAAGACCATCCTGCAAATCAGATATTTACATGACGATTCATAACAGTAGCAACATTACAGTTATGAAGTAGCAACGAAAATAATTTTATGGCTGGGTCACAACATGAGGAACTGTATTTAAAGGGCCAGAAGGTTGAGAACCACTGTGACCTAAACCAACCACCTGGAGACACCCAGCACACCTGCCCAGGTGGGAGCCACGTGTTGAGGTGATGTTAGAAATTTTTGTTGCGTCCGTGTCTTTTCCGGTTGCATTTTAAAAGTTAAAACCGAAGTTTAGCTTTGTTCCCTCTTTGGAAAGAAGCTGGCTCCTCACAGGGAGTATTAAGAATTCGGTCTTATAGTCAGAGGGGCGAAAAGGAATTGCTCATCCAAAACCACAAGACAGATTTATGTTGGGAAGAGTGAGGCCTGGCGGGTGCTGGCGGAGCCTGCGGGAAGCGGAGACAGCGGCTCTCCCTGGACCAGGCGTGGAGGCTGACACCCTGGCTCAAGGGAAGGGAAGGCCTTTGCTTTTAACAGAGGAGTCAGATGCTTTTGTCTTTGTTCTTCTTTTAATAAAGGAAGGATCTAGCGAGCTGACCAGGGATTAGCTAGGATTAAGGGCCGGTTTACTCTGCAATATTTCTACCTGCCTGTGTGCATAGACTGGGCTTAGCAAAGGTAAGTAATAAAGGGGCATTAGTATGGGGCTGGGCCGAGAGGGACGCCGGGCTGCTGCTGTGCCAGCCTGGGCCTCCCCTCCCCGTGCTGGTATTCTACATGGTTTTGAACTTTAATTTTCGATTGCTCCAGACACACTGCAAATAGCCCTGATTTGGGGTAATTTCCTTTAATGGCGAAGTTGATTAGGAATCCAGGTTCTACCTGATGAAGAGGCTTATTTACCGCCGGCCGTACAGTGATGGCGGAGACACGGTGAAACCACACAAAGGGCATAGAGCGGAGCCAGGACAAGGGCCGCGCCCGCCTTGGCGGCCGGGACCGCTTTCAGCTGCGTGGTTAAATTTAACTCAAAGGGCTGGGAGGACAATTTGATTAATTTTGTATCTCGGCGGAAATCGGAGCGCCTTAGAAGATCAAGGCTTCGGAATTCTCCTGGGAGAGACACGGCCGCAAGGCACAGAGAAAGCCGCCTCTCCCGTGTGGGAGGAAGACATAACTGTGCCACTTCCTCCTCCTCCTTGAGGAAGTTTACAAACATTTGCAAGTTGTCAGAAATAATTAGTCTAAAATGGTTCCATGCGCTGAGGAGAGAAACGGCATGTGCCTTGTTGAGATCAAAGGGCTGCTCTTGCCTCTTGTGAATCCAAAAGAAATTCGTTTGAAAGTAACTCTCAGGAAGAAGGTGGATTCTGTGGAGGCTGATGGCAGGGAGGGGGCGGAGGGTGTAGACAGCAGGTCATCAGGGAGGAGGCTGGGAGGCTGAAGCCGCCTCCAGAGAAACCAGGATGGGGCTGGAAAGGCCAGGACGCCCCTCGGGGCCCACAGCCCCAGGGCCTGTTCCTGAGCCAGCGAGGGCCCCGTGCCACCTCCTGGGTGCAGCTGGTCCCGTGAGCTTCACCTTGAAGGTGGGAGTGAGTGTCTGCACCTGAACTTCCACAGATACAGCGAGAGCGGGGCTGGCGCATGACAGGCTGTGTTTCCGCCCCCGCGTTGCCATCTCGCAGACGTGGACCCTGGACCGGCCACTCGTCCCTTTGAGCCTCAGTCCACTCCTCTGAAACGTGGCGCAGAGCCGTCCTCCCTGCCCCGCCCGAGCGAAGGGAGGGCTGCAGTAGGGACGGCTTGGTGCCTGGCCCAGCATAAGCTCCGGGCCTGGCGGCTCTGTCTGCCACTCCTTTCCTGAGGGCTCATCTGTGCCAGGCGCGGGGGCGGCCCTGGGGGCTCACTCAGAGCTGGAAGGCTGGCTCCTCATATAGGGAGGTCAGAAAGGCCAGCTCACTGCACACCCACTGGACTGTCCTGTGTGAATGGTGCCCCTAGAGGTGAGCCACAGAGCGGCCTGAGAAACGACTCCAATGAGAGGGCTGGGAGAGGCTCATAGGAGAGGCCCTGGCTGCCTGGGGGTGCGTGAAGGCCGTAGGGGAGCCCTGCTTATAGGATCAGGAGACAGAAGAGGGTGAGATGATGAAGACTTGATGGTCAAGAGGAAGCAGAAGATACAGTGGAGCCAAACAACCAGAGTTCTCCCTCCAACACTTACCTGTTTTTGGCATTTATCTATCCTTTTTGGCAACAGCTGTTTGTTGCTACATTTAACAGAGGGTTGATGTCTGAAGACCCGAACCCCTCTCCTCGGAGTCACTCTTCCCTCGTGCTCACCATCTTCCTCCCACACTCTCAGGCTCTCAGCCCCTGTTCCCGAAGGAGCCACGTGGCCCCTGTGCAACATGTCTCTTTCCAGCCTCTCCCACCCGGGCCTCTCGTCTCCTTGTGCCGGACACAGGGACAGCCGCCCAGCCCGAGCTATGGCCTGGCGGCCACAGGGGCACAGAAATGAGAACCAAGCTCTTCCCCGTGCAGGTGGAGCAAGACCGGATCCTGGATGTTGTCTGGTCCCTCTGAGGACCCTGAAAAGCAGACACCGAAGCATCTGCTGGACTGTCCCACACACAGTCCTGGAACACCCCGTGCGACGTGGACCGATGTGCTAACAAACAAAGCCAAACAACTCCAAGCAACACGGGCCTATGCATTGGAGCAGGTGGAGCAAACCCTCCAGAACGCTCCACAGGGCACCAGTGACAAAAACACAAACCAGTTCAATCCCGGGTCTTGTCAGAGAAGGCTCCGGGTTTGAAACTCCCTGCCTGTGCTTCCTGCTCTGAGATGGAGGTCCTGGGGGCGTTCACTCCGAATGGAGATGAAAGCAAAGGTGAGTGTGCCTTTCCAGGTCCGCCCATTGCCCTGGAGCAGGAGAGAGGCTACATCCTGGGGGCCTGGGAATCCTCCCGGTGGGAGAGAGGCTACAGCCTGTGAATTCTGCGGGCAGGAGAGAGGCTACAGCCTGGGGGCCTGGGAATTCCCCAGGCAGCCTCATGGGCAGACGATAGCTCTTGAGGTTGCTAGAGCAGCCACTCTTTGCGTGGAAGGAAGGCATTTCTACGGCTTTTAAGCATTTTAAAATTGATTAGGCTTACTTTCCAAGTGGGAGAAAGCTTGCCCCGACCGCTTGAAACCATTAATTTGCTTGGAGGAACCACAGACGTGAACCGCATAGGGGCACGTTACACCGTCTTCGTGCCTAATAATCAGTGTGAGTTTGTTCTCACCTAGTAACCCGTGTGGCTGCAGAGCCCACGGCTGGTGACCCACGCAGTGCGCCCGGAGCTACACGTGTGTGTGATGCGTGAGCGCAGGCGCAAGGGGCCCTGTGCTGTGTGGAAGCTCAGGTCCTGGACTGAGAGTCTCAGTATTTTTTAACAAGACCCACTTTTCCTTTTGCATGGAGGTGGCAATCTGTGGCTGGCCCTGCATCCCACCTCCTGCCGCCCCTGGCTGGCGGGGTGCGTCTCTGGTCATGTATCTAATGTGGTGGAGGGTGCATGGGCCCTGAGGGCTTGTGCAGTCTTCCTGCGTCAAGGAATTGACCGCGTGTGAGTGGTGGGGCTTTATTCAGAATTGCCCCTCCTCCTGCCAGGTTCCCAGCCGCCCAAACCAGCCCACTGCTAGGCCAGCCTGATTCTACCGCCCGACCCCAGGTGAGTGACAGCTTCGCCCTGCTCCCCCGGGAACTCTACTCTCCGCCTCCCTCACCTTTGCCCGAAGGCTTCTGGGTGTCCCAGACCCACGCGGCCTCTCTCCCATGCACTAGCACCTCTGAGCTCCGGGTCTCCTTGCAGGTGCAAATATGCCACAAGCCCCTGGCTTAGCTCAGCTCCTAGTGGTCTCACACTTCCCTTAGGAGAAAGGACAAAAGATCCACAGGCGTGAGGTCCGCCCTGCTGTGCTTCCTCTCCAGGCTCAGGTGACAAACTGGGCTCCCCAAGGTGTCTCCTGTCACTGCTCAGGGCCTTCACACGGGCGAGTCCCTCTGCCAGGGGCTCACATGTTCTTGGTGACTCCTGTCCTGTCCTGGCTTCACCGGAAACTGCTTCCCCAGAGGCCTCTGTGGCCCCACAAGCCGCATCAGCCCGCACACGTGGCTCAGGGCTCAGCACTCAGCGTCTCTCCCGAGGCTCCTGCATTGGGCTCCAGGACCAACACCCTTCGTATGGCTTCCTCTGTCTTTGGACCATAGCAGCTGCTCAATAAATACCTTCTCCTCCCCTGAGAAATGAGGGCTCGAGAGCTCCGTAAGTTAGGGTGTCTCCCTGCCTTATAACACTCCATTCAGTCCTCAGATTAGAGGCACATTCAAACATGTTATGTGATGACGTAAAAATGGGCAGGAGAAGTGGTATCTCAACCCCGAGGGGATCCCGGAAGAGGAAATCAACCTCCCCCAGTCTTAACAGCAGCAGCAGGTGAATCCATGGTACCGAATGGCCACCGCATGCATCCTGGAACATTCTGGAAACAGTCCTCACCCAGTGGAGAACCTGCATGAAGAAGCTGCTGGTCAGGAGCAGCAGATGTGGGTCTCACAGTGTTTATTTAATGCCCGTGTCACAGAGATCCTAATGGCCAAATATCTCAAGACAAATGTGCACTTTGGAATGGAAAATGCCTCTTCCTTTTTTCTTCAGTGTGAAAGCAATATATTCTCATTAGATTTCCGCAGCATTTGCATTTTTATGTGTCTGTAAAAGTCAAAGCCCCTCCATTGAATCCCCCAAATCTCCAGCAGCGTTTTCTCCTACAGATACATGCTAGCATCTCATTGTTAACTTATTTTACAAAACCGAGAGCAAACTGAAACCTCCTTGTCCCTCTCGCTCTTCTTACTTAACAAATTGTGGCTACTTTTCTGGGAAACTGAACACCAATCTCGCTCTTTTTTGCTTTTCTCTGCTGTTCGAAACAATGACATGGCCATTGCTTACTTAGCCAGCCCTGTGTCAGTGGAGATTGGGTGCTCTCCATTTTTCACTGCTATGAACCACGCTGCAAAGACCATTAAAAATGTATCCATGTCCTTGCATAATTGGGCGAGGCTTTCTGCAGGATGAATTCCTTCCTAGAAGTAGAATTCATGGGACAAATGGCACGAACATTTTAAATATTAATTGGCATCGCCGAATTGTCACCCCGGGAAGGTTGTGAAAAATGTATATTCTTAATGATCTGCGGGAACTTACAAGAGAGAGGGTGGAAGTGACAGGAAGCCCAGCTTGGAATGGTTTACACGAAAGCGTGCCGTGGAGATTTGCTGCAAGTGCTTCTGTCAGATCGGGCGTCTCTGCTCCGGGCTCAGCTCTGCTGGGCGCTGCGTACTTGGCTCATGGGCAGACAGGTTCTTCCCTCATGGTCACAGGGAGGCTGCCAGTGGCAACTGGGCTACCTGCCCAAGTCCACATCGTGGGCGGAGAGCTTCCAGCACAAGCCCAGGTCACTCCGACGGGGTGCCCACTCTGATGTGTGTCACATGCTCACCCCTGAGCCAGTCAGCATGGCCAGGCCACGCTGATCAGGAGCTGGGTTAGGGCAAGGACGGGCACATGTTGCAGTCTAGGCTGGAGGTGGGCTCTGCTCACACCTTGTGGAGGAGAATGGGAGTCAGGACTGGTTTCATGGGGTGCACCCCGGGCCTGCCCCCATGCTCAGAAGAGCCCCACATTTCCATTTCACACTGGAGACCCATCAGTCATGTGGCCAGTCACAGATGAAAATTGGGCACTTTCTGGAAAAGGGGAATGGAGCCGAGTCGGCAAAACGCACGCCTGCCCCGCAATGGCCTGCGAGAGCCGCTAGGACAGCCCGAGCTTCTCCGAGAACAGCGCTCTCCCTTGCTGACTGCAGTCCTTCTGCCTGCGTGGAAGTTTTCCGACGCTGAGCGCACGGCCTCCAGTCCTGCCTCCCACCTCTGAGCGACGCTGTCTGCCCCCCTCGGGCTCTGGGAATCAGCCTGCACCTGGTCCAGGTCATGGACGTGGTGCTCTTCTTAAAGTACGTAGCCTCGTTGTGTTGGTATAAAAACATCACTGAATGAAAAGGAAAAACCCCAGTTCACAAGAACAAGAAAGCTGAAAGGATGCGCCCCAGCTCCATCCACTTCTTAGCAGCCGCCAGTGTAATGGGAAATCCTCAATCAGAAAATCCTAAGGCTTAGGGCAATGCTTTTTGAAGATTCTTATAAATTGATAACAGCGTGGTGTAGTGGATGACATAGTTTCTTAGTCTGCTTCCTTTTCACAAGGAACCCAATTATTTCCCCCTAATTAAGGAGCAAGGTGGACACTTAAATGACATCTACGTGTTTCTGATGTGCTTGCCTCCTCTGCACCCTCATAAATGGTCCCATCCATCCATTTCAGTGAAAACCATAAAGGCCCATCTTCCAGAAAAGTGATTAATATTTAATTTAGCTATCAATATGTGAATACATTCCCTTGTAAAAAAAAAAAAGAAATAAACCATTTCAGATGAGGGTGAAGTCCTTTCTGATTAAATCTCCCCTCCCTCCTCCTTCACTCATTCTCAGTCCTGACCTTTCTCAGAGGTAGCCACTGTTATCACTTCGGTCGTCTTCTAGAATGTTCTATGCATTCACATATCTATCATCTATCTATCATCTACCTACCTGCCTACATATAGATACCTATTTTTTGTTTTATTTTGACGTAAGAGGCATCACCGTGCATGTCTATTTTGACTTTGTTTCCCTCCGCCGGGCGGGTGGGTTTCCGCGGAACCGTGCGCAGCTGCATCTCTTCCTCTCAGCTCAGGAGAGGGGGCTGTGGAAACACCCCACGCTGCACACGCCTCAGCCCTCTGACTGCAGGCGTGGCCATCCTCACAAGCTCACAGCAGAAGCCTTGCATGTGCCCTGAGGGCAGTGGGCTGTCTGGCCTGGGTGCAAGAGTGTTAGGAGGCCGTGGGGTGTGGCAGTTTGGGGTCCCCGTGAAGTGGACTCTGAGATGGCTGAGGTGGGCTGTTCTCAGGATCCACACATCTGCGGAAGTCGAGGCAGTGAGGTGGGGCTGAGGGGACCTTAGGCTGTGATGAAGCTGCCCTCAGGTTGGGGGATCACTTCAGAGTTGTTGGGAGCAGAGGCCTTCAGTCCATCACTGGGTGTGGGCTGCCCGGGAGGGGCGTGGCCTTGCTGTCCTCAGCAGCAATCCCAGGGATGGGGAGGGCAGGGCGTGGTGGGCAGGGCTGGGCCCTCAGCCCCGGCACTGGGGCAGCCTGAAGACCAGAGGTCGGGCCATCAGGACGGGGTGTGGCAGAGCCCAAGGCCCTCGGGGTTCTGACACATTGAAAGGTAGATTGCCTTGAAAGGGCATGGGCTTGCAAGGGGTGGAGTTGCGAGAGGATGGGTCGCCCCATGTGGCGAGCCGGCGCAGCCGTGGCATACTCAGCCCCAGGGCGCCTTATGTGCCACGCCAGCTCAGCCAGGTTCAGTGACCGTGAGAGGGGGCAGTGAAGGATGGAGAAAAGATAGACAAGAGAATAAAAGCTGGGTCTGGGTGGGACACTGCTCCTGGATGGAGAGACAGAGCCACAGACTACAAGCCGTGTCTTTATTTTATAGCCAGATTCCACGAGGCAGAGTAAGGGCGTGGTCAAGATGTTTACAACATTCTCGTCGGTTTCGATCCTACTCAATTACATGCACCTGAACTCTATCAAGCCCACATCACTCAGGCATGTGCGGCCATGTGTTCGGACCATAGGTTCAAGCTTACACTATAGCTGTTGGCTATAACTGTGCTGGGAGGGCCCTGCCCTCCAAGCTGGGACTTGCACGTGGCAATGAGAGGACTGTGCCCTCGCATTAGTCCGAGGCTTGAACCTGTCCAAACCCTGTAGCCGCTCTCCACAACCCCAGACAAAGGCAACAGAACCACGCCTTCCCCCTTCAGTGTCCGTGGCTTTCAAGGCGATAGCGCACACTCTGCCCAGGGCCTGTCTCAGATTCGGTGAGGCGGTGCATGGAAACTGTCACTCCTAACACACGCTGCTCTCAGAACTCAAATAGATTGGGGTTTGATAACTTATTTTTACACTATAAATTTTATTCAACATAAGTGGAAATCATTAGCTGAAACACTTAATTAAAACCATGGCCAAATTAGATAAATGCTAAGGAGAGTGCTCTGAATTTATTGCCCAGCGATCCATAGGCTTGCTCAGTAATACACTCCTGGAACCTCCGAGTGAAGCTATGAAATGCTTCATATGCACCAAATGGCCACAGTTAGAGATGCTCTGACCCAATTTACTTGCTAAGCCAACAAGCCTGTGGAGAGAAGCTGCTAACTTCACGGATGACAGCCACAGGACAGAAGCCCGCACCTGCCTGAAAACAGACCCTGTAGCAGCAGCAACTTACTGCCCCTGGAGGCTCGGAGGTGAAAAGTTTGCCACATCAGTCAACCAGGCTTGGACTTTCCTTCCCGCAGAAGCAGAGCACGCCCCTCCGTCCCTCGCTGTGATTTGCGTGGGGCCAGGCAGGAGCATGAGGGTGGCCTGACGCACCTGCACTGGCGGTGGTGGGAGGCTGCAGGTGTGCACTCTGGAGGCGTGGCCCTGAAGGCACCCAGCCTCCCCCCTGCTCTTCCCCTTAGAGCAGTGGTTCTCAACCTTGGCTGCACATTAGAATCACCTGGGAATCTTTTTAAAATCCTGATTTCTGGGCCTCATCCTCCGGAAATTCTGTTTCTTTGTTATGGGGTGGGGCCACAACATTAGTAACAAAGAAACAGAATTTCCAGAGGACGAGACCCAGAAATCAGGATTTTAAAAAGATTCCCAGGTGATTCTAATGTGCAGCCAAGGCTGAGAACCACTGCTTTAGAGTCTTGTCAAATGGTCACTGCCTGCAGGTGGCTGCACCTCCTGTTTCTCATTCCTAAGATTGGAACTGTCAGACTTAAACATAAAACAGCCAGTTATTTTGCCAGCAAAATGGGTTTATTCAGGAACTGCAGAGAATTGCAATTTGGGACAAACCGATCAATAAGTGATAAATTAGTAATTAAGAAATATGGCCTTTTCAGGTATATTGATGGGCATTTTGATATTCATAAAATTTCTTTCTTGCAGTTGTTACCAAGGCTGAATCCTTCTGAAGCCACATGGTGAAAACACAAGATTCTTACCCAAACCACGAACTCTTCACAGTAGTAAACATATTCCTCCCTTTAAAAGGGAGCCAGCTGTTCTGGCCAGGTAGCTCAGTTGTTTAGAGCATTGTCCCCATACACTAAGGTTGTGGGTTCGATCCCTGGTCAGTGCACATACAAGAATCAACCAATGAATGTCTCTATAAGTGGAACAACAAATCGATGTTTCTCTCTCTCAAAAATCAATAATAAATTTAAAGAAAAAAATTTTTTAAGGAGAGGACTACCAACGTTTGCATACAAATGCTTTTTGTTGATCAGCTCAAAAACCAACCCATCTCTCAGCGAGCAGATTGTCATTCAGACCATCACTAATTTCCAGTGACATCTCCTGGGCCATAACAGAGGCTCAGAGCTCTTTATTCCAGAGGAAATGGTGTTGGAACACGGTTTGCATCGACCTCTTTCAAGCTCTAGTCCCTGTGTTGTTACTAAGTAATAACGCTGCTTCCTGCCAACACCATGCTTCCCTCCTGCGCTTTGCGCCAAGCTGTGGTTTGGAGTGGAAGACACGTCAGCCCCAGGCCCGCCTGGCGCAGGGGGCCGGCCCAGGCCGCTCCCACAGCAGTCTTACATCACCTTTACGAGTACATCAACTTACCTGCAATTAAGCTGAGATTGTCTCATAAAATCTGGTGACATTTGAGCTTACAGTTTATGTCCTAGTAAAAGGCTCCAAATGTTATTGAGGTAAGAATCCATGTGACAACCCAATATAACCTGTATTTCAGGCTAGACAGCTGACTGTTTAGAAATGGTAGGGCAGGGAAATGGAGGGATCAGGGGTCATGGCTATTGAGGATTCCTGAGGGCTTCGTTTTCACTGTCAAGTTTCCCTTCTAGGACTCAAAAAGCTCAGCTCACCCTTCTTTCCTCCCTCTGTCATTGAGGTAAGAATCCATGTGACAACCCAATATAACCTGTATTTCAGGCTAGACAGCTGACTGTTTAGAAATGGTAGGGCAGGGAAATGGAGGGATCAGGGGTCATGGCTATTGAGGATTCCTGAGGGCTTCGTTTTCACTGTCAAGTTTCCCTTCTAGGACTCAAAAAGCTCAGCTCACCCTTCTTTCCTCCCTCTGTCCCTTCCTCCGTCCTTTTCCTCCCTCCCTCC
>NW_005371769.1:2701359-2704785 GCF_000412655.1 Myotis brandtii | reverse complement strand
GGCTCTGCTGATCCCGGTGCTGGGAGGCATATTACCCTTTTACTATATAGGATAGAGGCCTGGTGCATGGGTGGGGGCCGGCTGGTTTGCCCTGAAGGGTGTCCTGGATCAGGGTGGGGGTCCCGCTTGGGTGCCTGGCCAGCCTGGGTGAGGGGATGATGGCTGTTTGCAGCTGGTCACACCCCCTTCAGGGTGGGGGTCCCCACTGGGGTGCCTGGCCAGTCTGGGTGAGGGGCTGAGGGCTGTTTTCAGGCTGGCGGGTGACTGAAGCTCCCAACCTGTCCTTTTTTTCTTTTTTTTTAATTCTGGGCCAGCTTTAGCTCTGAGGCTTGGCTCCAGCTCTGAGGCCTTGGCTCCTGAAAACAGGTATCTGGTTTGTTTGGATTCTATAATTGAAACACTGTTTCAACTCCAGCTCTGAGATCCCGGCTGGCTGAAAGCAGGTTTCTGGGGTTTTGTTTAGCTTCTATATTTGTAACAATGTTTCCAACTGCAAGCTCAGAGGCCGGCAGCAGCAGGCGGGGAACGTTGGCTTCCTCCGTCACTGAAGCAAGCAAGCCTCCTGTTCGCTTCAAGCTGCCTGGCTGCCGGCCGCCATCTTGGCTGGCAGTTAATTTGCATATCTCCCTGATTAGCCAATGGGAAGGGTAGCGGAGGTACGGCTAATTACCATGTTTTTCTTTTATTAGATAGGATGTGCACTCTACACTCAGAACCGGTTTTTCGTGCACAATGCTGTGCTGCTAACCCCAGGTGCTACATGGTGCAGGAGGGCTCATTATGCAGAACTGAAACCTGGGGCTGCCCCTCCAGCAGCAGCTCCCCTTCCCCACCCCGCCTCTGGCCTCCACCATTCTCCTTCCAATCTCTGGATCTGACCGCTCCGGGTCCCTCATATAAAAGGAATCTCGCAGCCTTTGTCCTCTGGGACTGGTTAATTTCACTGAACATGACGTCCTCCGGGCTCATGCTGTGGTCGTATGTGGCAGGGTTTCCTTCAAAGGCTGACGCGTCCCCTCAGGTGATATACCGGCAGCACTGGCTTCTCCAGGCGGCGCACGGACACGGGTTGTT
Organism: Myotis brandtii; assembly: GCF_000412655.1. Taxonomy (NCBI): domain Eukaryota; kingdom Metazoa; phylum Chordata; class Mammalia; order Chiroptera; family Vespertilionidae; genus Myotis; species Myotis brandtii. The sequence goes on along the minus strand of NW_005371769.1, from coordinate 2,703,711 downwards.
TTCCCGTCTCGGCTGCGATGAGCACGGGGTGCAGGTGCCTCTTCATATCCCGATTTCAGTTCTTTGGACAAATGCCCAGAGTGGAATTGGGGGGTGGAAATGGTCACGATGCCTCTTGTCATGGGCTTTGAGTTTGGGCCACAGACATGGGCGTTGATGAAGTCTCAGAGTCTTGCCGGCGAGTGTTCCTGTGTTTAGAACATTAGGCTCCGAACCCAGCTCCCAAAAGATGGCCTTCACCGTAACCAAGTGGACAGCTAGCTCAGAGGTCCCTGAGGAGTGCCCCCCCCTCCCCGGGGACTTCTGCAATGTTTGTGGACATTATGGGGTCACACCTTGCAGGGGAGGGGTGTGCTACAGGCAGGTAGGGCTGGGGGCCAGGGATGCACAGGCCAGCCCCACCCCTGAGAGAGAGCTGGTCCGAATGTCTAAGTGAACCTACCTGCTCAACAGCCTGACTTTCCAAGGTGGCTGCCGAGTGGCCTCATGTTTTCTCCCTGAATCATGATTCTGCTCCGAAAGTGACGGGCCTGCTCTGATGAAAACGCAGGGTGAGGTCAGGGGACCGCCAGCCCCGGACCCCTGCTGGGGCGGGGACCAAGCAGGCAGCAGCCAGAGACAGCTCAGGCACCTGGCGTTTGCGGAGGCAGGGGGCAGGGGGCAGGGGGCAGGAGGCAGGGGGCAGGGGGCTGGGGGCACAAAGATGGAGTAAGCAGCCGCCGGAGTCTGGGGAAGCAGGGCAGGATCCTCAGCTCCATGGAAGGAGGTGCAGCATCGAAGCAGCGACTTCATAAAATGCACATCCCCTGAGAGAAAACACACAAAAGCAGTACATTTGGAAGCAGCCTCCCAGGGCCCCCAGGATGCGCGGCGCTCCGAGTGAGCTGTAGGTGCCCGCGGTGAAGTGTGGAGTATTCAATGTCTCTCATGCCTTACAAGCTTACAGACTCCAGGAATGAAGCTCATGCATAGACCGCTCTGGGGCTCGCCTGTCCGCGCCACCCTGGTGCGGGGCTGGGCTATAGAGTGCTGAGGGGGACCAAGCGGGACCCTGTGCCCAGGCCACTGTCCAGCCCTCCCCTGGACACAGTGTGCACCCGCCTCCCTGTGGCTCGGAGCGCCAGCGCCTAAGGAGATGCTCTGTTCCAGACAGGGCTTACGACACACCAGAGAGCGCACATTTCCACGGAGTCTGCAGTGTCCTGAGCACAAAGAGGAGAACAGCTCTCAGTTAAGGAACGCGGGTCAGATGGGGGCTGGGATGGAACATCTGAGCTGACGGGATGTGGAGAGAGGCTCCGGGAGGCCTGCCGCAGCTCTGAGCTCCTCCGGACCCGTGTCAGAAACTTCCAGGTCAGAGACTGCGGTCCTGTTTGAATTGAAGAAAAAGCCAAATTGCCTGGAGCGCTGGTTTCTGCAACTGTTTCCACTGGGCTTGGGGAGGTGGGGTGGGGTGGGGGGGCAGGCTGTAGATCCCTTTGCAGGCTAGAGAGAGACCCCACCCCTCCCTTCCGCCCCTCTTCTATCTGGTAACTTAAGATGCCAAATAAGATTTTTGTGCAGAGGAAACCCCAAATGACTATTATTAACTCAAAGCGGGAGGAGCTGTTAATTAAAATATCGGCTTTAAACTATTTAAGAAGAAGAAATCAATTTGTTCACTCCTTAATGCTGGAGGCTTGGAATTCAGGAGTAAAAGAACCTTGCGGTCAAACAGGCCTCCGTCAAAACGGAAGTGCCCGTGCCCTTTCCCCTGTGACCTTACCCCGTGACCTCACCCGAGCCTCCTTTTCCTCATCTCTATTTGGAAGAAGCAGCCAGAGTCTGAAGGGCACTGGGAGACGACAGGCAATCCCGCCCAGGGCTCCCGGGCTGCGGAGAGGCCGGTGAGTGCGCAGCGTCAGCCTGCGGAGAAGGGGGTGCTGGGCTGCGTGGAGATCCTGGTTCCAGGCTGGGTTCCTGTTGAGCTTTCTAGTCTTCTTTGGCAGCAAGCGACAGAAACCTGCGGTATTTTAAGCAGCAAAGGAGTCTACTGGAAGGCTGTTGGGAGGCTGGTTCACAGCATGACGAAAAGCTCAGAACCAGGAGCCCCTCCAGCACAGAGCTAGGCTGAGAGCACTGCTGGGCATCAAGCAGGAGGGACCTGCTGTCTTCAGATTTCCCACCCACCCTGTTGGAGAAGCCAGCCTGTCCCTCAAGGGAGCAGATCGCCTTCACGGAGATGCCCTGAGCCTGTCCCTCAAGGGAGCAGATGGCCTTCACGGAGATGCCCTGAGCCTGGGCACAGGGAGCGGAGGGCCTTCACGGAGATGCCCTGAGCCTGGGCACAGGGAGCAGAGGGCCTTCACGGAG
>NW_005371769.1:2669048-2700443 GCF_000412655.1 Myotis brandtii | reverse complement strand
AGTGCCGCCCTCCATTGGGACTGAATCCGCGTCCTCTGCCGCCCAATGAGAAGGGACTGTCAGTTCGGAGTCCGCTGCCCCCCAGTGTTTATGTGAAGTCGGGATTTTGCAGAAGCGCCCCGCCACTGCAGATATTCCTCCTCCAGGCGGCAGACAGGCAGCAGGTGGCAGCTACTGTCGGGGGGGTTGGGAGTCTTTCTAATGGTGCACTGCACACCTTGGCCTGAGATCTCAGTTTCCAAGTCAACTAATCAGCCGCGTCCCCAGGAACAACGTGTGAACAGTCGCCTCCAGTGCCCTCCATGGCAGGCTCCACGCGTGGTGTTTCCTCACGCAAACATGCCCGGCTCCCCCCGTGCCCCTGTGCAACGACATCCTTAATCTGTGGGGAAAGTCTCAGATTTGTTTCAAAAGTATCTTATTCGGTACAATGATATGAAGAAATCTAGAGAAAAAGAATAACACAGGCATATTGATCGGCTAATTAAAAAAATAGGCTTGCAAAACTGAGAGACGCAAACACCTCTGAGCCTCCAGCTTATGAAATATTTATTCAGTGGCAAAGAAGACACTGAAGTCGGAAATGAACTTTGCAGAGTAATTACTTTTGATGCCAGCAAAATGCATTCAAAGGCCTTTAGGTAAACATCACAGCTGAGAGGCACGAGGTGGATTGTAAACGGACGTTATGCTTTTAAAGGCAACAAGGGATGGATCAAAGCAAGCAACCTGTCCACGGGCCTGTCAAAAGGGTTCCTGCGTGGAATTTTCTAGGAGCTGCTGCTGAAGAGCAGAGCAGAGATGTGAAGAGGGGAAGAGGAGACGTGATGTGATGGCGATTCAGAAAAGCTACCGGCAAGAAGACCAGAGCGGAGCCTCCTCCTGCGTAAAGAAACTCTAAACAATGCATTACATTTAAAAACAGAGCATGTGCCCCTAATTTTGATAAAGATCTTAAAAATGACATTAAAATGGAGATAGACTCAAACTAGGCATCTCCTGGGACAATGTCACTTGTTATGTTGCCTTTGTTTTCCGTTTTGTTCCAGCGCTCTCGCTCTCGTGCAAACAGCTGTACGGTCAGCGCTCCCAGCGGGAAGAGGCAGTTCCAGGCAGGGCAGCATTTCTGGGTTTAAATGGGCCCTGGGGGAGGCTGCGGTGTGGGAAGCACCGGCCTCGCCCGGCCCAGGGCCTGCCGGGTGCTGCTGCTGGGCGGCTGCTGTGCTCCTTCATCTTCGGTTTGCGCCTGTGTCAGAGCAGCAGGCCATTCCTGCGCTTCAGGGTCATTTCTAAAGTGCCCTGTGGAAAGTGACCTTGGTTCTGAGTTAACGTGTGACTCACACCTCATGAGGGGAAGCAGAATTTGCCACCCGAGAATCTGCCTTCTTGGGATACTGATGATTTTAAGCTGATTGTTCTTAAAAATACAAAAGATTCGGGAAGAAACCCTGGCCTTCCCTCCAGCTTCCCAAGAGCTTTGATGGAGGTCCGTCCAGGAAGGAGCTACTTCACGGGGAGCAGGAGTGATGGGCAGGGAGGGACCCAGCAAAACCCATTGCTCCAAGTTCCTCTGAGTCCCACTGTGACATATGGCCCAGCAAACGTTCATTTACAAACGGTTGCTTTTCTATCTTCATGTGAATTGCTTCCTGCCCTTTGAGGTCCCCAAAATACAAACATCCCCCCGACCTTAGCTCAGGACCATGTACTAGTGTACCCTCAGCTGCCTGGTTTGTCCTCAGGGCCAAATTCTGACGGACCGCCCCCCCCCCCGGGCCCCCCCCCGCCTGTCCGCCGTATGTGCATATGTCATACATTTGGTCATTGTCTCCTGTTAATCTCTCTCATGCAAATTTGATTATTAGTCTGGCCAGAAGAATTTAGAAAGTTTGGAGGAAAATTATTTTTTCTTCCCCACACCCACACGGCTCAGTTTTCCTGGGTCCGCACAGACCAGACCCACTCGGAGGTGATCTGGTGACTTCAGAAGAGGAAGAGCTTGTCCTACAGCCACAGTCATCCAGGTGCAAGGGACACACCTTTAGCATTTCATCCCCCGGAAACGTCAGTGTTGGGCTGGTGGAAGCAGGCTCCCTGCTTTGAGAGCTGTCATGAGAAGAGAATATTTTGTAAATTCTCATAGAAAAAAAAAGGAGAAAAACTTGAACCTGTCTCTTTATTTTCACAAAAATCCCGAAACAGATTCTCATAACCCACTGTCATTCTGAAATGCTCTTCCTGGATCCCTCCTGTTGAAATCATGGGAAACTCTTTGAAAAGAAACAAAAACCTCCCTTCCCATCCCTAGCCCACAGGAGAAGCAAAATTTCAACGTTTTTGAAAGGAAACCCTGGAACCGGTCTGCCTTTCCCCGGTTGGGTGCTGAGCGGCGGGGAAGGTGAGGGAAGGTGCAGAATATTAATAAAGGTCAGCTCACTCCCAGGGAGGACTCCCCACTGGCCTCCGCCGTTGTAACTGGGAAATCGCTGTGGTTCTGAGGCGTGCTTTGCTGATCAGGGAAGCAAGCGGAGGTGTTATCTTTGGGGCACCCAATGGGGCCACCCTCACTGCCCAGAGATGGGCAGGGGGACCGGCTGGGAGCAGCACATGCTCCCTGAGGGGAGTGACCAGGCCTTGTGACAGGTGTGAGCAGGGAGCACTCCCAGGAGCCTCTGGGGAGGGAGTGGGTCCACGGGACAGGATAGGCCGATGGAGCCAGGCAAGTCCCCACAGGTGGCTCCAGCCGGACCCGCCAGGGGAGCCAGGGGGTTCTCAGACTGGAGCTCACATTGCCCACAGGGGTCCGTCATTGGCTGAGGCTGACCCGGTGGCTGTGATCCCCCGGCTGGGCACCTGTGCTCTCAGGAAGTGCAGGCAAGGCCTCGGGGAACCTCAGGCTGCCACAGGGACTGGAGGTTAGAGCAAAAGCACACCAAGCCGGGAGGGCCTGGGGCCTTGTGATGAAGTGGGGAAGGATGGGACGGGATGTGGGTGGAGCCCTGGGGGAGGGAGACCAGCAGGGCACAGCTGAGAGCCCGTCCTTGGCCTTGACTATGGGAGTGTCCCCAGGCTTCACAAAGCACCACAAACCTCAGCTGTGATGACAGATAAGTACAGGGCTGGTTGCACAGGCACGGGCCAGCCCTCCCCACCTCAAAGGCTAGGAGGGGCACAGTCCTGGGAGGCCGATTTCCTCGCGGTTTGGATACTCTCGGGTTGGATACTCTCTGCATACGCCGCTCTGTATTGTTTGACTGGAAATCTCTCTCTCCGGGCAAAAGACACAAATAAAGCAGCCCATGGGCTTCCTGAGTCCCGGACCACCGCTCCAGCTGCACACCGATCGAGGTGTCTTGAGATGAAAATCTGGCCACGATATTATATCTCCAAATACACCTCCTGTCACACGAGGTGGTCCACACACTTCCTGCCCCCACGAGGTGGTCCACGCGCCTCCTGTCGCACGAGGTGGTCCACGCACTTCCTGCCCCCACGAGGTGGTCCACGCGCCTCCTGTCGCACGAGGTGGTCCACGCACTTCCTGCCCCCACGAGGTGGTCCATGCGCCTGAAAAGGGCCACCCAGGTGCAGCCAACGTGCTGCAACAGCCGCCAGTCCACAGCCAGGGCACTGGCTGGAAAGATGGCCCTGTGCCTGGTCACTTGGGATGGGATCAGGACTGGGCCCTGCACACTGGAGCTACGGGCAGGCGGCCTCCAGGAGCTCACATGTCTCAGAAGCCTCAGCGTGGCGGCTCCTACGAGAGCTCTGCCCTGCTGGCCCCACCCGCTCACAGGCACTGAGGGCCACGCGGGCCTGAGGGCTGAGACCAGTGGCAGAGGCACTAAGGCCGGTCAGGAAACCTGCCGGGTGGCTGACTGAAAAGGCACTTCCCCTGAATCCCAGCCTCCTGCCTTTCCACGGAGCCCCATGTCCTCACAGGCATTTTGTCTGAGTTTGGCTACAACTGTCTCCTCCCTGAGATTAAAGCGATTCACTGGCTCACCTCACTGCTTTGTACGCTGCAGAGCCCGGGTTGTTTGTTTGACTCCCTTCCCTCTTCCACCAGGAAGACAGGCAGGGCCCTTCCTCCCAGAAGATGTGGCAGTTTTGCTAAGTGACAGTGAGAAGTAATTAGCACTCGAGTCCCCCGGCCTGCAACCTGTCTACAGCCGTTCCCGCTTTCCCTGTCAGACACCTCCTCCTGAGCACATGGATAATTCATGGTTCCTCCTCCTGCTGGCAGTGAGGCTGCTCGGCTGCTGCTGGAGACAGGGCTGGGTGACGGGGAGGCGGGCTTCCTGCTGGAGATGGAGCTGGGTGACAGGGGGAGGCGGGCTGCCTGCTGGAGATGGAGCTGGGTGACAGGGGGAGGCGGGCTGCCTGCTGGAGATGGAGCTGGGTGACAGGGGGAGGCGGGCTGCCTGCTGGAGATGGAGCTGGGTGACAGGGGGAGGCGGGCTGCCTGCTGGAGATGGAGCTGGGTGACAGGGGGAGGCGGGCTGCCTGCTGGAGATGGAGCTGGGTGACAGGGGGAGGCGGGCTGCCTGCTGGAGATGGAGCTGGGTGACAGGGGGAGGCGGGCTGCCTGCTGGAGATGGAGCTGGGTGACAGGGGGAGGCGGGCTGCCTGCTGGAGATGGAGCTGGGTGACAGGGGGAGGCGGGCTGCCTGCTGGAGATGGAGCTGGGTGACAGGGGGAGGCGGGCTGCCTGCTGGAGATGGAGCTGGGTGACAGGGGGAGGCGGGCTGCCTGCTGGAGATGGAGCTGGGTGACAGGGGGAGGCGGGCTGCCTGCTGGAGATGGAGCTGGGTGACAGGGGGAGGCGGGCTGCCTGCTGGAGATGGAGCTGGGTGACAGGGGGAGGCGGGCTGCCTGCTGGAGATGGAGCTGGGTGACAGGGGAAGGCGGGCTTCCTGAAGATGGCGCTGGGTGACAGGGGGAGGCTGGCTTCCTGGAGATGGAGCTGGGTGACGGGCCGGGGCGGGGGGGGAGCTGGCTTCCTACTGGAAGAGGGTTTTCACATGTGTGACCCATTGGCAGATGGCTCACTCCAACTGGCTCCTAGGAACACAAGAGATACCCACCAACCCGACAAAAGCAGAGCCCTGAGGATGCCTACATTGGTTTTGGGGTCCCCCTTCCCCTTAAATGCTCTGCTTATGGCTGTTGAATTCATTCATTTGCCCACTGAGTCTTTTTTTTTAATTAAATTTTTTTTTTTCAGATTACATTTTTTCTTTTTTTTTTCCCCCCCCATAACTCCCCTCCACGATTTTTGTCCAGTTTCTTCCCGCATCTCCCATTCCCCTTTCCCCCCCAAGAATAGTCAGTCCATTCCCTTTCTATGTCCCTGATTCATTATAATCACCAGTTCATTCTGTACATCAGATTATTTATTCACTTGGTTCTTAGATTCACTTGTTGATAGATGCATGTTTGTTGTTCACAATTTGTATCTTTACCTTTTTCTTCTTCCTCTTCTTAAAGGATACCTTTCAGCATTTCGTATAATACTGGTTTAGTGGTGATGAACTCCTTTAGCTTTTCCTTATCTGTGAAGCTCTTTATCTGACCTTCAATTCTGAATGATAGCTTTGCTGGATAAAGTATTCTTGGTTGTAGGTTCTTGGTATTCAGCACTTTGAATATTTCTTGCCATTCCCTTCTGGCCTGCCAAGTTTCTGTTGAGAAATCAGCTGACAGTCGTATGGGTATTCCCTTGTAGGTAACTGAGTTTCTTTCTCTTGCTGCTTTTAAGATTCTCTCTTTGTCTTTTGCTCTTGGCATTTTAATTATGATGTGTCTTGGTGTGGTCCTCTTTGGATTCCTTTTGTTTGGGGTTCTCTGCGCTTCTTGGACCTGTAAGTCCATTTCTTTCACCAGGTGGGGGAAGTTTTCTGCCATTATTTCTTCAAATAGGTTTTCAATATCTTGCTGTCTCTCATCTTCTGGCACCCCAATTATTCTGATGTTTGTACGCTTGAAGCTGTCCCAGAGGCTCCTTACACTATCTTCGTATTTTCGGATTCTTTTTTCATTTTGCTTTTCCGGTTGGGTGTTTTTTGCTTCTTCGCATTTCAAATCTTTGGCTTGATTCTTGCGCTCCTCTGGTCTGCTATTGGGTGTAATATTCTTTATTTCCGACCGTGTATGCTTAATTTCTAGTTGTTTCTTTATCATAGCATCGAGGGTCTCATTAGTTTTCGTGAGGCTCTCCAAAAGTTTATTGCAAGCCCTCAAAATTGCGTTTTTTAGCTCTATATCCTCCATTTCTGTCATGTTTTTTTGTCTCCGCATTTTTTATGCTTTCTTGGTGCACCCCCTAGTGGTCTTTGTGCGCAGTCTTGTTCTAGTTGAGCCTTGATTGTTGTAGTTAATACTAGAGGGATTTGACCACCAGGCCGACTGGCTGTGTGAATCAGCTGTGTCTGCCGCGGAAAACTTCTGTCCTCTGGGGAGGTGCTAATCTAGCCTTTGCCTGAGGCGATCTGGCAAATGGCTCTGCGCAGGGCTTGGGCGGGGCGGGCTCAACAGGGCGGGCGGAGGGAGCCGTTATGGTGCCCTCAGTCCTGTTCCCAGAGGCTCTGCTTCTCAGAACCCCCGGAACCGCTGCAAACCTCGGAGGGAAAGCTGCCTTCCAACTGATGCCAGACACTCCCGCTTCTCCCGTTTGGGTCCGAGTCCCCAGCGATTCGCCCGTATCTGGAGCTCAGAGTCTGAGACTCCCCCCTGACCGAAAACGACAACCGCGCTCTCAGCCACCAGCCCGCTTTGCGCGCGCACCTCCGCACCTGAGTTTTTTCCACACTGCGCCTCCTCTGAGCCTCGGTGTGCTGTTATTTTTCCTTCTAGTTGAAGAGTCTCTCCTCAGCCAGCCTTCCTGTGGTTCTGGGTGATGTCCGTTCCGTCCTTTAGTTGTATTTTTGAAGTGGTTGTTTGCGGCAGCAGTCTCCGGTGTTTACCTATGCCGCCATCTTGGTTTCTCCCACTGAGTCTTTATGGAGCCTCACTGTGTGAATGAGCCGGGCTTCTGTCCCTGGTCACCAAGCACAAACAGATTGCCGGTGGCTTCCTGTGCTCCTCAGATGCAGAGCGGGGCCAGGAGGGAGATTCCAGGAGACGCAGCTCCAGCTCACCTGGGGCAATGCCCTTCCTACCTGCATCTGCTATTCATGATGGAGCCATTCCCAGCCTCAGAGACTGACTGTCTAACATATACAGGTCATATGCTTATGCTAGGGTCTCACAGAGAAGTGGCCAGGGTCTGGGTGTATATGCATGTGTGTGTGAATGTGTGTGATTATGTGCATGAGTGTTTGTGTACATGAGTGTATGCATGTGATGTTTGCAGGAGCTGTGTGTGAGTGTATGCCTTCACAAATGCGCATGATTGTGCATGTATGTCCACCTCTGTGTGCATGATCAAGGGCGCATGTGGGTGATCCTATGTCTCAGTATGTGTTCATACAAATGTCTGAACATATGTGTGAACGTGTGTGTAAGTGCATGCATGTATGTTCATATTCGTGGACATGAGTGCGTGCATGTGTTATGACGTGTATGTACACATGAGTGTGAATGCATACCTATGCATACATGAATGCATGTGCAAATGTGCCTAGTGTGTGCATGTTGCATGCATAGAGTGCTGAAAATGTCCTTTCTGCTTTCCACCATGTCCGCACCCGAAATCTTATGGAATTATGAACCCCATATGCTCCTGGAATAACTCCTCACATCTCTCACCTCACCTGCCTCCAGCCCTCCTAAGGGTGTGGGGCCTTGGAGACTTGCCTACTGCTGTGCCTGCTCTGGGCACTGCCTCCCCGTCTCTGGCAGCCTTGGTGTCCCTGACTGCCCTCCTCTCTCCAGCCACAATGATGCTAAGGCAGGGGAGGGGTCATTCTTCCCTCCTCCTTTGCTCGGCTGCTGCTTCTAGCCTCGGCCAGACCCTCTGTCTTGTCTTGTCTTGTCTTGTCTTGTCTTTTTAAAATTCCGAATGCACTTATTTTGGCTCTTAAGGAAAGTATAACGTACATACAGAACAAGAAATCATAAAGGACAGCCTGGCAAGTTTCCACAAAGTGCACATACCCATCATATGTAGGTCAGGAACTAGACATTGCTATCCTCCTGGTGCCACCTGCCGGCCACTGGACACTCCTCCCCAGAGATAACCGCCATCCAACACTGAAGGCCTGGATTGGCTCTGCCTGCTTTTAACTGTATATAAAGAGAGCCATACAGCAAGCTTGCTGTTGTGTGTGCCTTCTGTGACACATTTTGTTTGCGGGTCCATCCTGTAGCTCAATAGCATGTCCTTCCTTTTCATTGCTGTATAGTATTCTACTGTATGCACATACCAAATGGATTTATTACTTTTATTATGGATGGGCATTTGGATTTTTCTGGATTTGGACTATTTTTAATACTTCTATGTGATTATCCTTATGAATTCATTTTGGTGAATGCACATAGGCGTTTATGTGGGTTTATACCAGTGGTCGGCAAACTGTAGCTCGTGAGCCACATGGGGCTCTTTGGCCCCTTGAGTGTGGCCACGAAGTTTCAATTGCACTGTACGTGTGCGCCCGCACGTGGTATTTTGTGGAAGAGCCACACTGAAGGGGCCGCAGTTTGCCGACCACTGGTTTATACCAAAGAGTGAAATTCTGGGCTCCCTCGTATTCCTTGCTGGGACTCCAGCAGTGGCCTGGGACTGGTGCGCCTTGATCTATCCCAACCTGCACTCCCCATGCACATCTGCAGGGAGCCCAGCTCAACTCGACTCAGCACCTCTCAAAGTTTCCACGGACTATACCACATTATTCGCCTTCTAGGATATTCTTTATGTAGTTGTCTGCAACGAATGGCCACACAGCCTTCCGAGCCACCTACTCACTAGCCACAGAATCATGACAAATAGGTGGTTATTACAACCTTAAATTTCCACGTGGTTTGTGGCATTGCAAGAGGCCAACTGGCAGACCCCACAGCCTCGCCTTCACATTCCTGCTTCAGCCACTGACAGCTCCTCCCGCCCTCGCGTCTGCCTTCCAAGTCTTGCCCTACGTTGGTCTCCATGCCAGCACCCGCCTGCCCCCTTGCCTTCCTTCTGCTGTCATCTCTTCCAACCACATCATCCCTTCCTCCTTGGGACACTCAGTGTTGTCCTTGCTTCTCGTGGGCCACTGCTGTCCCCTGCCTCGTGACCCAGTGGTTGAGGGCTTATGTCTTCCCTACAGCGTGTCCCTAGCATAGGGCCAGCATCATATTCACGTCGCCATGCTTCTAGCAATAAGGATGCTCCTTTGCGGGTCTTCAGGTGCTTCACAGACATTACCTCACTCCTTCCCTGAGCGTCTCCCATCACCACCTTCAGCGGTTTAGAAGACCGAGGCCATGGGGGTAACCGACACCAGATGAACCCAGGTGGTCAGCTCCACGGCCATGGCTTTCCATGAGGGCATCCCGACAGGGACGGAGGAGACACGACATACCCGCTGAGTGTCGATGGATCTGGGTCACTGGGTCCCTCACGGTTAACAAGCTTCCCTTTCCAGGCATCTCTGGCAGGAAGGGATTTAATCCAACAAGGAGAACAAGAGCAGAAACCTAAGAGTTTCCCAGTAAAAACTGCCTGGCATGGAACACACAGAGCATTGCTTCCTGGTCCCATGGGGTGGGGTCCCAGGCCCGGGCTGCACGCCTCGCCTGCTCCAGCTCAGCTCACCTTGACGAAGCCCAGTCTCAGAGCGGTGATGCTGTCCCAGGTCCCACAGTGAGCACGGCCGCTGGGCTGTTAATTTATGTGACAAATTAATGAGCCAGCTCAGGTCAGAAGCCCCACCCTCTCTGGGACAAGGCTCTCCAAGCCTCACGTGCTGACGCCTCGGCTCGGCCAGGCCTGGCGTCGCCAGGAGGCCGGCTTCCTGCGCTGGCCCTCACGGTGATGTGCGGACCAGGTGGCGGCTGCAGGTCAGAGGACTCACTTCTCAGACGTGGCGGTGGCTGGTACAGACTTGCTGGTCAGTTTCTCATACAGGTTTACCCAGCTACACGCTGACTTGTTGCCACACATTTCCAGCACTTTCCTCCGGTCTCGCCACCGGTGATAAATCCCGACTTCTCGGACCTCGGGGCAGCTGGCCCTCACTTCGCAGCGTTATCTAACCACGAAGCATAGAAGGGAAATGTGGCTGCAGTAACTCTCCCAGCACGGCTGCTCCCTCATTGGGAGGGCTTCATCTTCTTGGTCTTTCTTAGACAAGCGTCACTAAGGACAGACGGGCAGGAAAGGCCTCCCCTGGAATTCGCCTGGCTGCGTGCATCAGGGTCGTTCTCCATGAGCCGAATCAGACGCCCCCAGTGACGCTCGGCTCCTTGGCCATGATCTGGAAGGACAATGGGGGGCTCTGAAGCCCCCCGGGTGGAACTGAAGAGCTCACACTGAACATTTGTGGTGCAGAAAGGCCTGAGCTGGAATCTCCCGAGGCAGAGGGGGGATGGAGGGAGCGGTTCTGGGCGTCGCTCAACCTGATATAAATGGAATTGGATGCTTTCCTTTAATTGCACATTTCATTAGGATGCTGGCTACGCCTGGAATAACATGACGCTTTTCCCTGCTTGCAGACTTGAATAATGCATTTCATTTATTTTAAATATTCTACAATGCAGGGCATGGAATTGGTGCTTCTGTTATCCATAATACCATTCACGCTGCGTTGCCTAGCCCGGTGTGAGAAGGCTGAGTTCTGCAGTCGTGGGTTCACATTCTGTTTTTTTTTCAGTATAATCCGTCTGCTCTGCTGACCTGGAGGTGCCTCAGTTTCCTCCTTGAGTGGGCATGATTCGTGTGAGGCCCGGGGAGATAACTGACGAGACATGCCCGTACCGAGCACACTCTGAGTGGCGCTGTTATCATTACTGCCGCTGTCATGACTGTGAGTGGGGGCACTACACAGTGCAGGGCAAAGGAGAAGTGGGCCCACAAACACTGGTGTGAGGGGACCAGTCAGTGGGGATGGGCAGGAATATCTGGAAAATTATTTCTTAGAGAAGTTGCTTTTGGCAGAAGAATTCCTGGAGGAATGAGGGGCATTCCATAAGCAAGCATCGGGGGTGGGGCGAAAGTGGCGAGGGTGGCCGACAAAGCAGGGCAGGAGCCAGGTTTGCACGCCTGTGTCTGTGTGTCCCGCTGTGCAGGCGGCTGCTTTGTCCATACGTGTGCTGGTCTTGTGTCTGGAGTCCCGAGGTCTGTGCTGGCATCTGTCCACTCATTTGTGTCCCAGATGCAGGATCTAGTTCCAGGACAAAGCACTGTATGCTGGTTGCTGGTTGGGGACATACGCAGTGTGAGTGGGTCAACCGGAGGTGCCAGGCACGTGAGCAGACGGAGCAGGGCACAGGCAGGGCTGCCCAGTGGGGAGGGGCCTGCTGCGGGGCCAGGTGGTGTTGCCTTAAGAGCCTGCTTGTTATTCACAGAGGAGAGCAACATTTTGCAGAAAAAGATAAATGTTCCATGCAATTGCACCAGTTTTCTTGTCAAATTAAAAATATGAATGGTGTAGCAGCAGCTTAAATATTTCCTGCATTTTGTGCCACCTCCAGGAAAAAGAAGGAGAAGGGAAAAGGTGGGGAGGAGATGAAAGGGGATGAAAACCTGGGCCCAGGTGAGGCGAGGCTCACTGGCTTCGCGAGTGAAAAGACTGCGGTCCGCAGGTGGAAGGCTGCCAGGAGCCCCCTGGCGCAGCCGCTGTGAGCTCACTCTCCCACTCACATAAGCGCCCCCGCTCACAGATCCTGTCTGTGTGCCTTTGTTGTGTTGTCCGAGGGGAGAGACGAGAAAGGGCCAGATGCAGGATCTAGTTCCACTGGGCCTGTGTCCCCCGGCCCGACCCTCTTCTGACGGACCCCACCCCCTCCCCGTCTCATCCTGAAGCAGAGGCGAGACCCACTCAAACAAACCCAGCTGGTTTCTGCTAAAGGTGAGAAAGCAACTCAAGGCAGGAAGGACAGACTCTCAACAAATGCTGAAGGAACTGGACCCATAGAGAACAAAACCCCCAAAACCTCACACCTATTCCAGGATGAACTCAAAATAGATGATGGACCTAATGTGAACCTGAAGCCATAAGCTTCCAGGGCAAAAACACAACACAGAATAAAATCTCGCATCACGGACAAGGCGAATGGTTCTCGGACTCGACACCAAGAGGGTGACCTACTTAAGATGGGGTGCACTCAGCTCCCCAGAATGGAAACCTGCCCCACGCAAGCCCAGGGAAGAAGATGGGAGGAAAGATTCACAAGCTACACATCTGGTAAAGGGCTGGTCCTTAGAATACATAGAGAATTCTCAAAACGCAACAGTGAAAAACCTTAAACAATTCAACTAGAAAATAGGCAAAGAACCATAAAGAAATCTTTCACAGAAAGGGTATACAGAGGCCAAGAGACATGTGAAAAGATGCTCAATGTCACTAACCATCAGAGTGATGCAAATTAAACCACAATGAGGTATCACATCCCACCTGTCAGAATGGCTGCCATTAACAAATCAACAAACGACAAGTGCTGGCGAGGATGCGGAGGAAAGGGAGCCCTCGTGCACTGCTGGAGGGAATGCAGACGGCGCAGCCACTGTGGAGAACAGTGTGGAGGTTCCTCAAACAATTAAAAATGGAACTGTCTTATGACCCAGCAATTCCACTTCTGGAAATAGGTCTTACTTGGACATTTTTTAAGTGGAAAAAATAAACTTGTTTGACAATAATAGTGTGGCTAGTGTGAATATAAGGTTACCTCATTTTCTTGGGAGGTAACATGACAACATACATTTTTAAAAAGACCTAAAAACAATAAGGGGGAAAAACCTTAGCCCAGCATCCAACCTCCATGAATTTACCCTAAGGAAACAACTGCACAAGCGTGTGAAGATATATGTGCCTCGTTATTAACTAAAGTATCCTATATAATAAAAGGCTAATATGCAAATAGACCAAATGGCAGAACAACTGAACAACTAATCGCTGTGACATGCGCTGGCCACCAGGGGATACACATGGAACATGGCGGGCATCGGCCGTGGCGGCATGGTGGAGCAGGTGAGCAGGGGTGCCAGACCACAGCGGGTGCTGGTTGCTGTCATCAGGGCGAGGCTCTGGTGGTTACTGAAAATTCTTTGCTCCTGCATACCGCGGTCCCGCCTGGCGCTCACAGGTGCTGCCAACACTGGCCCCAATCGCTCCACAGAGTACGTGGGAGCGGTGGCAGTGGGAGCGGCCTATAGGCAGATGGGACCGGGGGCCGTGGCTGGAGGAGCCAGGCAGGGGCACAGAGGATGGGCTGAGACCTGCCCCTGTGCCCACTGCAGCCTCGAAGCCCACAGTTTCTTTCAAGGTGCATGGATTCGTGCACTGGGCCCTAGTTATTTATAAAAGTGAACAAACAGAAACAAGCAAAATGTCCAAAATATACAAAATAAGATTGGCTGAACCGATCGTGCACACTGAGAAAATGGACAGGGGACCTCTTCCAGGTAAATCAGGTTGGCATCCCTGGGTGTCACACGGGTGTGCTGTGCAAAGCCACGCTACCTGTACTAAAGTTCCATGAGCCCCTTTAGCGGAACCCCATCCAGCACATGGAGTGGAGTTTGTGTCTAAAAGTGGCAGAGAGGGCTGGCTCTCAGAAAAGGGACGAGCCATGCAGTGACGGCACTGCCCTGAGGAGATGTGCCTGGGCCAGGTCCCGCACCGGGCACTGCACATGTCTGATTTTCAGTTGCTTCGCAGCCCGGCAGAGCAGCTGCCGACCCACTGTACAGGCAAGGAGCGAGACTCAGCCATCAGTCACAGGCGCACCCTGGGAACCGCTGGCGGCGCG
The DNA here is from genome assembly GCF_000412655.1 of Myotis brandtii. Taxonomy (NCBI): domain Eukaryota; kingdom Metazoa; phylum Chordata; class Mammalia; order Chiroptera; family Vespertilionidae; genus Myotis; species Myotis brandtii. Next base: position 2,686,553 of record NW_005371769.1, on the reverse strand, counting down.
TGACCAGAGCTCTGAATATTTACGAGGAGGGTTAACAGCGTGGTGGGGCGTTCGCCTGGAGAGAGATCTGGGCGGTGGGCAGTCACTGCTCACAGCGGGGCGGCAGCTTCTCTTCTGAGCACAGGTTGGCAGGTGGCCGTGGCACAGTGGCTCCGCCTGCTTCCTGTTGGATGCCGCGGGATTAAGCAGCTGTGACCACAGTGCACGTTATCCCACACCCTGGACCTTTCCAGGGCTGTGACCTTTCTTTGTCCTTGATCCCCTTCAAATCAAGTCAACCCGCACTCGGTGAGCACCACCCAGGAGCCATCTCTGTGAAGGTGATGTGCCCGCGTCCTTCAGGAGCTCGAGTCCAGCAACTGTCACTTTAAGGGACGTTGCTGGGACAGTCATATGTACATGCCAGACACTGGCTTCGCTCTCATTACAGTAACTCCCCTCCACTGTACTAGCAATTAAGGCCCCTGTGTGTGCTCCAATTAGTTATGTCCTCTACCTAATACAATGTTAATATTTGATAGCAGTCCTTAAAAATTAAACTTTAATAATTATATCAACGGAATTAATATTAATTAGCATAACGTGACAGTCAGAGGGGTGCGGCTTCGTAGCCCAGTGGTTTGTCATATGAATCTGCCAGTTAGGCGGCGCGCCAGAGGGGGGACCACATTCTTTACTGCTTCACCTTAAATAATTTAAATTCCTCCTGTCCATGAGCAGCAGCTCCTCCAGCCCCGATTTAGCTAACTGAATGGCGCTGCCCGTCAGCGAGGAGTGGACAGTTGTGGACACAGCCTTTCAAGTGCCCCGGGGACCACAAGACGAGGGCCCTGCTCTGCCTGAGAAGCTCTATGATGACGAGAGAAGACTGTCCTCTAGAGGGGCGACCCAGTCACCACACAGCAGCAGCCGCTGTGCGCCGCGAGGACAGATGTGAGCAGATGTGGGGCCGGGAGCTCCCATGGCTCCAATCTGCGCTGAGGAGGAAACAAGCTAAAAGAGGGAAATGAGATGACTGTCACCGAGATTCATGCCTCGAGTTTTCTGATTCCATTTCCCATGAATTTTATTAAGGGATCAAGGGCTAAGCATAAAAATTGGGTATGCTACCACCAGGTGGCAGCATCCACTCTTTTAAAAATAGACTTTGTCCAACACCTACTGTGCTGGGTATTCACATAGCAGGAACCAGGGCAGAGAGAGCTCTGGCATCATGAAGCCTAGAGGCTAAGAGGGTGGCAAGGGCTAAGAGCTTATAATCTGTTGCGAGAAATAGCTGGCTTTAAAGGACATATGATAGTTAACAAAGAACAACTGTTTATCTAACTCAAAGCCATAATTTGTATTAAAATATAAAAAATTAATGGAAAGTAAATATTAAAATAGTTATTAAGAAAATGAGAAATAATATTCTGTTTAGTTATAAAATTAAATGGAGGTTTTCAAATATGTTAAAGCTTTGTGCAACCGAAATCATGTGAGGCAGCAAAAGCCGTGATACAGAAAAGAAAAAGAGCTTTTTGCTTTGAAATGGGAAGCGGGTATTGGGAAGCCCTCCCACTGGCCAGACCCCCAGGGCTCCGCAGAGCAGGGCTGGGGCAGCAGGCATCGAGAGGTTCCCGGCCACAAACCCACGCCTGCCCTCGTGTCATCCTTCAGCCTCCAGCTCAAACCCCTGCTCAGCTTTGACGCTGCTCCCTCCTCGTCTCCATCACAGTCACTGTGGATGCCTTTCTTGTGCTCGGACCCGCCCGGGCCGCCCCAGTGCAAGGACTTCAGCGGCTGCCGCTGGCTGGCCAGCTCAGCTCTGAAAGAAGTCGCAGCGCCAGCTGCAGATATCTGTCCTGTTACTTTGTTGCTTTACAGCTTTCTGGTCAAGCAGCCCCGCCCAACACGTCAGTTCCCTGGGAGACCCCTTTTCAGCAAAAGAAAAGGGAGAAGGAAAAGGAAGTCCCATAATGGCTGCTGGGGAGAAACCCTCTGACTATTTTTATCCCCTTCAAACAGAAGGAGGCGACCTTCCACTCATTCTCTCTTTCTTGCTCTAATATTTTTCACTCTGTGTTTTATCTATAATAAAATATTAGGTCATTTGGAAAGTAGAGAAATAAAGAATTAAAAAGATCCGATCACCATCTTAATGACAGCACTATTATTTTGCTCTAATTTCTTCCACTATTTCCCCCAATATTTATGATTTACTTGATAATTGCCATCACACTCAGTAAGATTTTGAGTCGTGATTTTAAGATGTGTATTTGAGTGGTCAGTACCCATTCACATAGCCATTCTCTGACATCTATGTTGCTTCCATTTGTCTAAAAACAGATGCAGTGGAGAAAGACTGTCGTTCTCCATCTACTTACCATCCATCAGGGCAGATTTCCACATATCTGATCACTGGGCCCAATGCTACCAACATTGGTAAGAGCTCTTCATATGTGTTGACTGATACTTTCCAAAAGCTTATTATTCCCATTTGCTGGTTTACCAGATGCTTCCAGAAATATATGAAAATGCCAATTTCATGACACTGCTGCCAGCACAAGGTATTTCCACTAAAGCCACTTTAATGCTAGATCGATAGGTGAAAGGGACCTGCTGCCACTGTAACTGCCATCTCTTTGGCAGAGGTGGAGCCAAGCACTCCCCAGAGGGCGGAGGCATCGCATCTACACTAGACTCCGCCTGGAGCAGCTGCTCTTTCCAGCTCCTGCAGGAAGCCACCCTGGCCTCACCCTCATGGGTCAGACTTCCTGTGTGTTACATGGCCCCAGCATCCTGCCTGTGCCTTCGTCACAACACATTTGCTCCACACTCTGCTGTCTTCCCTTTCTCTGTTGTTGCCAGTACTGGGCCTGAGCAGGGGAGGAGATGCCTCTTCGTGCCCCCCCAACCCTCCATCCAGCACAGAGGCCCAACCGAACTTGGTGACATGACTAAAAATGACTCAACTGAAAGGATGAACTGAGAAATGGTTCCATCATAAGGCCTCAACACGTGTGAGCTCCTGAGTAGAGCCCGGAACTCAAGAAGTGGGTCTTGGTTCTGTTTTCTTCTGCCCCTGAATCATGTCTGAAGGCCCATGTGGTCTTCTAGTCACAGCTGATTTGAAAAAGGCCACGGGGCCAGATCCTCTCAGCGCTGTGCTGGGGAGTCAGCACCAGGCTCACAGGGAGGAGACAGCACTCCTTGGAGGTGGAAACAGGTGCCTCTGGATCCCCCACTTTCCTTGTGAGGTCAGCAAAGCACAGGGAGAGTGCTGTCATCCTCGGGGGTACCTGTGCAGCATTCCTGACATTTATTGCCTCACTGATTTGATAGATATTTTTAGGAGTCTGCCATATGCCAAGTGTTGAGCTGCATCTGAGAATGAAGATCAAGGGTGATAAGAATGACCAGAATATGGATGTTTAAAATATTGTCTCAGCTACTTGGTCATGTTGGAGCTTGATGGGAAGGAAGTTGACTGATCAAGGTGTCCAGGCTAGGAAGCCCTCATTGGTACTGGGCATCACTAGGATTTCTCAGTCGTATAAAGGGCCCCTGCAGGGTCTTTGTGATGGCTCCTGGGTATCACACAGGCTTACTCTTCCCTGGCCCTGCCAGAACCAGGAGGGCATCTCTCTAGGAGTTTCCCATGAGAACCTGGAAGGTGGGTGCGTTCCTGCAGATAAAGTCAGAAGTGTGGGGGTACCTAAGACTGCAGCCCTGGGAATTTCCCACTTTTGAGCTAGTACATTCAGCCATAGCATTTTGTCAAATTACTGTCCAAGTGCTCCTCCCAATTTATGACCAATGATAGGCAGAGCTCAGCTGCCCAGACTTCTGGGTGGTGGTGTGGGGGAGGAAATAGTTTTCCTCAATCCTCTTAGGGTCCCTGAGTGGGTGTGAAAATTAATCTGACAGATGTCAATTAACAGAAGGGAAACATACATATTTCACATGGCTTGGAGCCTTCATGAGGACATGAAGACCAGTTAGATCTGAGAGCTTCTGCGCCAGGTTTGACCAGGAGTAGACAGTGGTCATGGTGAAGATGACAGGCCAGGAGCATGAGGTAAGTGTGGTGAACTGGGAAACAGCAAGGACTGTTCATTGGGAATCTTCTGGGTCCCTTGCCTTGGGAGACAGGATGATCTTCCCTTAGGTGTAGGGAGGGCACCTCTCATGTGAGGGCTTTCCAGGGGAGGATGAGAAAGGAGGAGGTCAGCGTGACCTCCCGCTTATTCAGGTTTCTCAAATTTCTTCAGCTTAAAATATTCACTATGCCCCGTGAACAGATTTGGGGCAGTGTGTCCTAAACTCATCAGTGGTTTGCCATGGGAACTAGGCACCTGGTGTCCCCCTGCAGTCTCCTTCATCTCAGCACCTGGGTCTTCCCACTGTCCTCACCACAGCACCTGTGTCTTCCCAGTGTCTCCTTCATTACAGCACCTGTGTCTTCCCGCTGTCTTCTTCATCACAGCACCTCAGACTTGTCACTGTCTCCATCACAGCGCCTGTGTCTTCCTGCTGTCTCCATCACAGCACCTGTGTCTTCCCACTGTCTTCATCATAGTGCCTGTGTCTTCCCACTGTCTTTATCACAGCGCCTGTGTCTTCCCACTGTTTCCTTCATCACAGTGCCTGTGTCTTCCCACTGTTTTCACCACACCGCCTGTATCTTCCCACTGTCTTCATCATAGTGCCTGTGTCTTCCCACTGTCTTTATCACAGCGCCTGTGTCTTCCCACTGTCTTCATCATAGTGCCTGTGTCTTCCCACTGTCTTTATCACAGCGCCTGTGTCTTCCCACTGTCTTCATCATAGTGCCTGTGTCTTCCCACTGTCTTTATCACAGCGCCTGTGTCTTCCCACTGTCTTCATCATAGTGCCTGTGTCTTCCCACTGTCTTTATCACAGCGCCTGTGTCTTCCCACTGTCTTCATCATAGTGCCTGTGTCTTCCCACTGTCTTTATCACAGCGCCTGTGTCTTCCCACTGTCTTCATCATAGTGCCTGTGTCTTCCCACTGTCTTTATCACAGCGCCTGTGTCTTCCCACTGTCTTCATCATAGTGCCTGTGTCTTCCCACTGTCTTTATCACAGCGCCTGTGTCTTCCCACTGTCTTCATCATAGTGCCTGTGTCTTCCCACTGTCTTTATCACAGCGCCTGTGTCTTCCCACTGTCTTCATCATAGTGCCTGTGTCTTCCCACTGTCTTTATCACAGCGCCTGTGTCTTCCCACTGTCTTCATCATAGTGCCTGTGTCTTCCCACTGTCTTTATCACAGCGCCTGTGTCTTCCCACTGTCTTCATCATAGTGCCTGTGTCTTCCCACTGTCTTTATCACAGCGCCTGTGTCTTCCCACTGTCTTCATCATAGTGCCTGTGTCTTCCCACTGTCTTTATCACAGCGCCTGTGTCTTCCCACTGTCTTCATCATAGTGCCTGTGTCTTCCCACTGTCTTTATCACAGCGCCTGTGTCTTCCCACTGTCTTCATCATAGTGCCTGTGTCTTCCCACTGTCTTTATCACAGCGCCTGTGTCTTCCCACTGTCTTCATCATAGTGCCTGTGTCTTCCCACTGTCTTTATCACAGCGCCTGTGTCTTCCCACTGTCTTCATCATAGTGCCTGTGTCTTCCCACTGTCTTTATCACAGCGCCTGTGTCTTCCCACTGTCTTCATCATAGTGCCTGTGTCTTCCCACTGTCTTTATCACAGCGCCTGTGTCTTCCCACTGTCTTCATCATAGTGCCTGTGTCTTCCCACTGTCTTTATCACAGCGCCTGTGTCTTCCCACTGTCTTCATCATAGTGCCTGTGTCTTCCCACTGTCTTTATCACAGCGCCTGTGTCTTCCCACTGTCTTCATCATAGTGCCTGTGTCTTCCCACTGTCTTTATCACAGCGCCTGTGTCTTCCCACTGTCTTCATCATAGTGCCTGTGTCTTCCCACTGTCTTTATCACAGCGCCTGTGTCTTCCCACTGTCTTCATCATAGTGCCTGTGTCTTCCCACTGTCTTTATCACAGCGCCTGTGTCTTCCCACTGTCTTCATCATAGTGCCTGTGTCTTCCCACTGTCTTTATCACAGCGCCTGTGTCTTCCCACTGTCTTCATCATAGTGCCTGTGTCTTCCCACTGTCTTTATCACAGCGCCTGTGTCTTCCCACTGTCTTCATCATAGTGCCTGTGTCTTCCCACTGTCTTTATCACAGCGCCTGTGTCTTCCCACTGTCTTCATCATAGTGCCTGTGTCTTCCCACTGTCTTTATCACAGCGCCTGTGTCTTCCCACTGTCTTCATCACAGTGCCCATGTCTTCCTGACTTCCCCTTCATCACAGCGCCTGGTGTCCTCCTGTTGTCTCCTTCATCACAGCACCTTTTTCTTCTGTCTGTCTCCTGCATCACAGTGCCTGGTGTTTTCCCTTCTGACATCCATTCCAGTCGACATATGCTCTGCTTATAGGCTTCCAATCAGTCTTGGGATGGCAGGGATAGTGGTCCCTTCATGTGTCATTCATCTCCATGCCCCATCCTTTGCCCTGATAAGGGGGCCATCACATATTGGCGAGCAATAGAGAGATGATCGGAGGGCTTCACCAATAGAGATATGATTGGAGGGCTTCACTCCAGTTTAGGTGATTTTTATATTAATCCTTCTTACATTTGCACAAGGCCGGACAATGTTGCAAGCTCCCTTATGACCTCAGTGGACCTTTACAAACCTTGTGAAATGGTGGGCAGAGCACCGCGGCATCGGGGAGATGTGCCCCATTTGGGAATAGAATGTTCAAAGCAATTCAAACTCTCAGTTTTCTGTGTGAAGCAGAAACTTTGAGGATTGTTTCATAAATAATAGACCAAGGATGAGAAACAAACAAGTGGCGAAAGAGAAACCAGGAAAGGTACAGGGAATAGGAGAAAGGGGGAGGTCAGGTTTTGGGGATTCTGTGATTTCAGGGATCACCACCGTGGTGATCCTTCTGATTAATGAGTGGCATTTGGATTTCTAAAGCAGAACATACACTTCTCATGAGATCACCTGTATGTGTGTCCAATCCTTTCTGCTTTAAAAATGAAGAGAATTTGGCTTCTCTTTCTTCTGGCATATTTGCAAGTTATCCGAAACCAGACCGTCTTTGATAACTCTCTGTGCTGCCTGCTCCCTTAGGCCATGGCTTGCTCAGGAAATGCCCACGCTGACGGGCTGTCTCTTGGTTACAGGGGGGAGACCAGCATCCACACACCCTGTTCTCTGGCTGGGACCAGATGATGCTGCCACTCAGCGACACCTGGCCATTTAAACTTCGGGATTTTTAAACTAGACCCTGGATTAAAAAGTGAGGTGAATGGAGCAATCTATTAGGACAGATTGGTATTGAGCTACAGTTAGGACCGTCCCCTGAGGCCATCATATCTGCTGTGGGTGGAGAGACAATACAGTGAAGTCTGAGTACTGCTCTCAGGTCGGCATCCGTCTACATTACTGTGAAGATTGGGAACAGTCCTTTAAGTGGAGGGAGACAGTGAGCTGACATGGGAGGTACAGGCAGGGACCATCCACAATGATGTCCTGACTAGACGGAGCCAAGGACTCCATAGGTCTTTGTTCTGAGGACTGAAATGGACTTTCAACTGAACTGAAACCCACACTGGAGCCCTGGCCAGTGTGCTCAGTGGTCAGAGCGCTGGCCCGAGCATTGAAGGGTAGCAGATTTGATTCCCAGTCAAGGTCACATATCTGGGCTGCAGGTTTGATACTCTGCCCTGGTTGGGGCATGTGAGGGAGGTAACCAATCAATGTCTCTCTCTCTCTCCCCCTCGCACCCTCCCTTCTACTCTCTCTAAAAAAAAAAAAACCAATGAAAAAATATCCTCCTCTGGAGGAGGATTAACAGCTACAACAACAAAAAACACACAAAAGAGGCCAGCACTAGAGGTGACCTGGCTCCTCCCAGAGGACCCCTGGAGAGGCCACTGGCCACAGGACAGGGCCACTGGCATGACTGCTGGTCTGACTGTTAACGGCAGCTATGGGAGGTCATGTGTGCAGAATTAAAGATCGAGGGCACTGATATTTAAATACTCCACAAAATATGATGCTTAATTCAGAGAGCAAAGTTCAAGTCTGCAGGCTGCAGGGTTCACAGGAAATGGCCTGGAGTTGGGAGAGGACTCAGTGGGAATCCCTGGCGCCTTGGTTTAGGATAAGCAATTGGAACGAGCATCAAGTCCTGCCCGGAACCCAGGGCCGCTGAGCTGCGCTAACTGTTACAGCAGCAAATTAGCAGATGATCAAAGGAAATTTTAGAATTTCTTACACAGAATGAATACACTTGAAATTCTATCCTCTGTTCCAACAAAATGCACACAGGGTCAAATTAAACTTAGCTAATTAGACTAGGATTGCATTAACCCACGCTGTTCATGTGCTAGGCTGTACTGTCATTCATGGAAGATGTCATAAAGTCATGGGCTGTATGCATTGCAAGGACCCTGTGCTGCTCTCATGCCCCCATAATGCTGCACTTGCCCTGGTTTTAATTCCCTAGGCACCTCACTGTCCAGTCTGCTTCAAACTCTGAGACAGGGACCTCGCCACTCCTCCCGCCCTCTCCGAAATGGAAGTGGGAGTATATCATGTTAAATGCACAGAAAGAGGGTGATTAGTTGTCAACTTCAAGGAAGACATTGGAAGGAGAAACTGATGTTGGGGTTGGGGGTGGCAGGATGGGTACCTTCTGGTGATCACAGTGAGAGGAGCCAACAAGCAGCTATAATACAACCAAACGCAGCACCAGCTGTGGCCTCACTTACAGCGTCACCGTGCAGAAAGGAGCTGGAGAAGGGGGGCCCCATTTTCCGAAGGGTGGCTTTTGCAGCAAGAACTGACTTCCTTTCCTTCGCTTCCACCCAGGGGCTAAGCTCATTCCAGCGGGTCAGCAGGACGGGGATCGGGAGCCGGGGCTTGTTGGCCACTGCGGTCATCTCCGACCTCATCTTCTCCCACCAATGCTGCCTCCTCCGTCTGAAATTTTACCCACTCAGCATCTACAGAACAGACATTTAAAAGAAGAGTTTTATAATCAAAGATTACTTTATGAACAATAATATGCACAAGGCTTAAACATTTAGTTCAAAGAGTTTTGTCAATCGTATACACTTGTGATTACCCAAAAGAAGACTTGGAACACTTCCGTCACCCCCCTCCCTACCCTCCCCCCAAAGGTTCCTAGTCCTCTTGCCAATTGATATCCTTAAAGGGCAAGCACTTTCTGGTTCTGGTTACTACAGAATAGTTTTGTTACTTGTAGTTTATTCTTAGATCTCATAGAAATGCAATCATACAGAGCCTATATAATGCTAAATCTGACTTTTCTTGGTGATCCGTCCAAATAGTTCATTCCTTTTATTGACAAGCAGCATTGCACTTTATGAATATACCTCAATTTCTTCACCATTCACCTGCTGATGGACACTTACACTGCTTCCAGGTATGAGCGATACCTGAGGCTGTGATGGACATTCTGTGCAAGCCTTTTGTGCTCACACATTTTCATTTTTTGGGGAAACACCTTGGGGTAGAACCACTGAGTTAGAGAGGAGTTGTATATTTAAGTATATACACAACTGCCAAAACTGTTCTCCCAAGTGCTGTCCACATGCCCACCAGGATTGTCTGAGGGTCTTGGTCACCCTGTGTCCTTGTCAAACTGAGCACTGTGACCCGACTTCAGACACACCAGAGGATGTAAAACCGCATCTTGCTTTAGTCTGAGCTTCCCTAAGGACTAATGATGTCAAGCACCTTTTCGTGTGCTCCTGTTAGCATTGATTTGCCCACTTTTGTGAAGTGTCTGTTCAAGCCTTTCCCCCAGGATTTTAATTACAGTGTTTGTCTTTTTGTTATTGATTTGTTGGAATTATTTAAACATTCTGAACATAAGTCCTTTGTTAGATAAATGTCTGAATATTTCCTCCTTTTCCGTGGTTGCGTATTCATGTCCCTAATGGTGTCCTTTAAAGAGCACATTTAAATTTTTTTGTGAGTTCCATTTAATCTTTGTTTTTCTTGTTGTTTTTTAGATATTTTGTTTGGTCTGAAAAAAATCTTAGCCTACATCGAGGTTGTGAAAATATTCTGTTTTCTCCCAGAAGCTGTGTGGGTCCAGCTTTTACATTTAGGTCTATAATCTCTTCAACATTATTTATTAAAAATGCTTTCCTTTCCCCTTTGAATGGACGTGGTGCCTTTCTCAAGCAAGGCACTTTCTATTTCTGGCACGTGTGTTTTGTTCCACTGATGTTCTATTCACATAATGACGTTCTATTCACATAACTTTGATATTTGTTGTCCTTATTATTCAGTTGGTCTACCATTTGGTTTTCCCCTGCAATTTATTCTGTGACTCATGTGTTATTTGGAGGTACAGAATTTTTCTTAATATCCAACCATTTTGAGGTTTTCTAGATGTTATTGTTTTATGAGTTCACACTATTTTTGGGAGAGGACATATTCTGAATGGTTCAGTCCTGTGAATGTTCCACGTGTACTTGAATGTCAGGTTGGTTGTTGGTGCTGAGCCATGTGCTATGGCCTTAGAGTGGCTCTTCAGTTGTTCTCATAATTACTCTAGGAGAAATGTTAAAATCTCAAATTCAGACTGGAGACTAATCTATTTCTCTTATCTCTGCTGATTTTTACTTACATTTTCCCATTCTCTTATTTGCATAACATTTAGGATTTTTATGTCATCACTTGACACTTGAATAAGTATAAAATAGCCGTCACTGTCTATGATACTACTTGTCTTAAGGTATTTTTTTCTGATATTAATGTAATTTTCTTACGCTTATTTTTTGCCTGATATATCTTTTTTTGACTCAGACTTTCAACCTATATATCTACAATAGAATGTTTCTAGTAAACAGCATACTACTGGGTCTGGATTTTTTCCCCTTGAAATTTGACAATCTTTTACATGGAGTGTTCAGCCTTTTAACTTTAAATGTAGATGTCAATATAGTTGGATTTAAGCCCATCATTTTGTCAATTTTTCCTACTTGTTCCATTGTTCTTTGTTGTTCTCCGCCCCCTTCCCTATCTTCAGTTGGGTTAACTGAATATTTTTGTAGTATTCCTTTCAACAACCCCTCTTTTCTTGTTGTAGCTATTTTTCTGTACTTACTTTAGTGGTTGTCCTAGATATTACAATATTCGTTTTCAAAGATCACAGACAGCTTCAAATAATGCTACCAGTTCACAAACCATGTAAATAACATAACCATGTAACCCCACCCATTCCCCATAACACTCTGTGCTCTTATTGTCATATATTTTACTTCTGGGTATGTTGTCAACCTTTCAATTCTTTATCATTTTTGCTCTGAACAGTCAAGTCTAGTATCATCCCCACTATCCTGAACAACATAGTTCAGCAATTTTTTGGTAGAGCTTATCTGCTGGATATAAATTCTCTCCGCCTTTGGCTGTCTAAAAGTGTCTTGAATTTCTCACTTCTGAAGTATGAGCTTCATGGTTTCTGTTGAAATGCCAGATTGCATGCTTTTCCACTCTACCTTTGACTTCAGCAGTTTGATGATGATATTCCTAGTTGTGGTTCCATTGTATCTATCTTGCTTGAAATGTGTTGAGATTCTTGGGTCTGTAGGTTGATGCCCTACATCACTTTTATTAAACTCAAATCAGGATTTCAAATACTGTTTAGTCACCATTCCGTATCTCCTTTTTTGAACTCAAATTACACTTATTTTAGACTATGGTTTTGATTCTTAGTTCTCAGACCTTCTCTTCTGTTTTTAAAAATTGCTTTCCTTTCATTTTGAGTTTCAGTTTGAACAGTTTATAATGCCATCTTTTTAAGTTCATTGACCATTTCTTCTGCTGGGAAAGGCCTTCTATGAAAGCCTGTTGATGAAATAGTAACATCTCATATTGTGTTATTCAGTTACTGCATTTCTAATTGTTACTGAAAGTTTTCACTTTTATTTTTTCTTCAAAAACATCCTATCTGTTCATACATGTTGATTGTTTTATGGTAGCCCTTTTAACACATTTTTATAGTGATAGTGAAGTCCTTGTCTGCTAATTCAGCCATTAGGTCCTCTATGAATTTGACTATTTTTTCTTTTCAAAATAGGTCAAGTTTTCCTTCTTCTATGTCTCACAATTTTTAATTCCAGATATTTTATGTGAGAAATAGTTGGCAGCAAATAAACACACTTTATCCCTGAAATGGTGGCATAGGCTCTCTGTGTAAGGAGGCTAGTGTTAGGGTCGAGTAAGTCTAGTCTGTGATTGAAACAGGTCTGGGCTTTGAAGAATTCATACCATTGGGAGCCTCAGTTCACTTAGTTTTCATTTGCTCTCACCTCTGTGATGGGTCTTTAAAAACCTGATATTGTGGCGTATCTGTCTTGTTCTCACTGCTCATATGGTATCAACAGTCTCTTCTGCCTTTCTACATACTTAGGCTAGAGATTTCTATTATCTTTGATGTTATGATTATGGTGATGTTTTTATTAACCGCAACAATGGTTTTCATCAATAGTGAGTAATTAAGCTATAACGTAAATCCTTAGATAGGCTGTGTTGCTTCAGGAAAATTGTTGGCTATGGAACCCTTGGGCTTTGAGGAGTTCTGTGCTGCTTGCTGTTATTGAACAATACAACAATTTATGGCAGGGGCTGGTGGATACCAGGTGGTTCCCATCTCTACTTAGAAATCTGCACTCAACACGAGGGAGCGTATCTATCAGCTGCTCTCAACTGCATCTTCTGAGGCCAGTTGTGAGTCTGCCCAGTAGGATCTGACCTGCAGTCCAGTGGAGCTGCAGACAGCTGCGGCTCTGGGGTAAGAACCTGGGACCTGAGTGGGGCACAGAGAGGGGCTGAGGGAATAGGAAGCTCCTTGCATGTGGGAAAGGAAGCTGGAAACCATATGAAAGACTTATGCGTTTCCGAGGCATGGGACAAGAGATTGGAGGTAACAGAGGTGGCTATAAGAATTAGACTTTTTCTAAGAGAATTCAAGGGGTAAATTAAATCCAATCGAAAGGCATTTATTGAGTATATACTTCATTTCAGGCTCTGGGTTAGAACAGCATATATTAATGTTAATGAACACCAATGGTTTCCTCAGGACCCCGCTGAGCATTTTAAATGCATTATCTGAATATATCTTCACCACATCCCCGTGAGACAGGGACTGCCCTCATGCCTGCTTTAAAGGCTTAGACTCACAGAAGGTAAGTGATTTCTGAAGTTTACAAAGCAAGTAACATAAAGTGGAGCTAAGGCTTGACTTTGGCTAGATGAGTTCAGAGTAATTCTCATTTACAGGTGAAGAAACGGAGGCACTGAGGCAGGGCTGTCCTTTTCGACCATGGGCTTCATGTGAGCAAGGGCGGCGTTTCTCTGCCTCACTGTCTTCTGCACCTTGTATGGTGCCTAGCACCCTGTCAACACATTAATTTACCAGTGAACGCTATGCAGCAGGAAGACTGGAGGAGTCAGTCATGCTTTTCGCCTCCTCCGATCATAAAGGAGATGGCCAAGGAAATGAGAAGATTGCAAGGCTCTTACAGGATGCGGGAGAAAGCGTCCTGTTTACTTGGCTGCCTCCCCCACGAGTCTCTGAAGCTCCGGATGGCGGGTTAGCATCGTTCATCTCTTCACTCTTATCTGTTCATCAGGATGCTCAGTGGATGGCTGGTGGCTAAGTGTCAAGTGGAGGAAGCAGAGATCAACTTCTCTAACCAGGGCAGAGAGTTTCACAGCGGTGATGTCCAGCAGAGCTTATTCAGGGTAAATCGGACAGGATATTGCCTGCCTGTCAGGAGGAAGGCTTGTCTAGACTGAGGAATCGGACGATGCTGAGATCACAGCGGGAGGGCAAGGGGGAAAGGAGAAGGAGGAAGGAGAAATGGAGGAAGGGAGGGAGAGAGAGAAACTTGACATTATCCAGACCCCCTAAGCCAGCCATGTCTGAATACTAACCCCTTGGACTTCTTAGTTCCGGGTTCATGAATTCCCTATTTTTATTTATCTAGTTTGAGTCTGGTTCCCATTTTGCAACTGAAAGGATTTTGACTTTAAATTGATAAGTTTTTGTTCAGTGACTGTGTCTTAAACTATTTTTTTGTATCTGTTTAAAGCACAAGTTGGCAAACTGAAACCAATGGGCCAAATCTATCCCACTGTTTTTGTACAGCCGATGAGCTAAGAATAAGAATGTTTATTGCCTGTTTAAATGGCTGAAAACTAAAGAGTATTTCATGATGTGAAAATTCTATGAAATTCAGACTCCAGTGCTCCGAATACTGCTGGGCACAGCAGGGCTCAGCCGTGTGCGTGTGGTCTGTGGCTACGTTCCGCTCCCATGAGGCAGAGTGGAGAAGTCTGAGATGTGATGTCTGGCCCTTTATAGACAGTGTTTGCCAACCCTGCTGTAAGGCCTGGAGCGCAGAAAGCGCTGATGTTCATGGTCACTGAGGGTGTGACCTGCACTGAGTGATGAGGGAGGAGGCTATGTTTGTTCCAGGATTGCACCCCTCACCCCGGAGGTTACTCAGCTCCCACGCCCTTCATCTCCTTTCTCCTCTCTTCATTTTTTAAAAAATATATTTTATTGATTTTTTACAGAGAGGAAGGGACAGAGAGTTAGAAACATCGATGAGAGAGAAACATCAATCGGCTGCATCCTGCACATTCCCTACTGGGTATGTGCCCACAACCAAGGTACATGCACTTGACCGGAATCAAACCTGGGACCCTTGAGTCCGCAGGCTGACGCTCTATCCACTGAGCCAAACCTGTTAGGGCTCCTCTCTTCATTTTGATGCCCGTGTCTGCTAGGCTCTCTTGGGCATTCATGAACACAAAGAGAACTTGTGACCACAGGTACCCCAGCCAGACTCTCTGACCTCAAGTTTCCTCATTAGTGAAGTGGGGTGATTAATGAAGCTCATTTCCTAGGCTGGTTATGAGGATTAAATCATGGTACATGTGCGGTCAGGAGATATCAACGAACGTTTTCTCTCAGCCTTTTACTGTGAGAAGCAGATGAATAGGCTTTGGTAACACTGGGACCCACTGCTGAAGGAAAGGAAATTTAATGTAACAGTGACCACTGTCCAGATCAAACTCTGGATTCATTATATTTCCCCTTCAATGAACTAATGTTATATTGTAAACATAACCCATACTCCTTGATAAAATTTAGAATAGTACAACAATGTCAGTAGTGAGATATCAGTAACGCTCTCCTTGCTCCTTAGACATTCTTCCCAAAGGCAAGCATGGTGAACATTTTGAACACTTCAGAGGGGGTTCTGCGCACGCCCCTAGCGGACAGATGGCTCATGTGCACGGTGTGTGGACTCCACCGCGCTCCTGTACCTCCAGCGCCACGCCGGTGGGAATTCCCCGAGACCTGTACAGGAACACTGAGAGCAGCACTGTTCGTAAGAGTTAAAAGCTGGAAAGAGCCCAGGTATCCCTCCACGGCAGAGTAACTGCACTGCAGTGTGCTTTTCACAACAGAACACCAGCCACTAATGAGCATGCCCAAACTACACTATAACAGCAAGGTGGATCAATGGCTCCGATTTTTTAAAATATGTTTTTATTGATTCCAGAGAGGAATGAAGAGGGAGAGAGAAAAATATCAATGATGAGAGAGAATCATTAATTGGCTGCCTCCTGCACACCCCCTATCGGGGATCATGCCCGCAACCTGGGCATGTGCCCTTGACTGGAATTGAACTCGGGATCCTTCAGTCTGCAGGCCGACACTCCATTAAGCCAAACCAGCTAGGGAAATGGCTCTGGTTCTAATCTCTGATGTCAGAGTGCGAACGGGGGACCCCTGGGTGGGAGAGATGGAGCGTAAAGGGCTCTGGGCACTTGGCTGTTCTGACACGCGAGGTGGGTGTTGACTACCCGTGTGTGTGCACTTAGGGTTTTGCACACATTTCTGTGAGTAGGATTTTTCTTAATAAAATTCAGACCAGAAACTTAAAAAACACATATCTTGGAAATGGATTTCAGAGCAGATGTGTTAGCTCTTCTTCCATAGCCGCAGAGGCTGTCTTTAGATGGTCTGCATTTTCCTTCTGCCGTTGGCCCTTGGATGCACAATTATGCTGTTCCAGCTGCTATTTTCCAAGATGTTTCCTAACCACCCTTCTACACTGAAGCAGGTTGTTATGAGCACAGACAAATGATACCTGGTTGAACAGAATCAATTGTGCCTCACCGCTGCCGAGAGGCAGGCCAGCCTGTGCCAGACCACCATGCAGGCGCGGGGCCCTGCCTGCCCTGGACCTGCACAGGCATCTGTGGGCGGACTCACCCACTCACTGCATGGCCCAGGGGCTGCGGGTGGTACCCCAAGGGCTGGCACGGTTATTTGCATTTTCTCGTTGTCAGGAACGCCCAAGTGTTCTGAATATTAATGAAACCAGTCACAGCCTCCTTTGCAGGCTTGAAATATTCAGCATCAGACATACTGTTCTCTCCCATTTCAGCCAAGCTTAATTTCTCTTAACCAGCTTTATTTTTGTGAAGTAACATTAATGTATAATTTCAGTGTTTAAATCTCAATTCTCAGCAATTCACGACAGATTGCAAGTGAATATGATTTGTTCGTTAACACCTAATGGGTTGAAATAATTTACGGCACAAACATTTCCAGAAAAACGACGCCACTTGAGGAAAAGCAAATCAGGAAACGTTGCTTGTTTATCTAATAAACTATCCCGGGGTGAGCATGTGCATTAGCATTGCACAAACTTTGTGACTTATTTATCATCACTATTTATTATTAAAACTTTATCTGTTTCAACTTAGCGAATGAGCGCCTTGGGATACACTGCTTGCAGCAACAACAACAAAATAAAGTTTATGCAATTTGCATAATACTGCACAAAGAATATTAGCTTAGAACAATATGAATCCCTGGATCATTTGCACAGCCTTTTGGTGTTTAATGCTGGTAAATATTTAACTAACAGCCAGCTCGTGTAATTATAGAGATTTTTCTTTCTAATCTGCCTGGGATGAGCGGCTGCTGTAAATCACCTCGGCCGTGTGGCCTGGCTGGAGGCTGTGAGGGGGTGACGAAGGGGCACTGGTTGCTCAGAATGGCCAGGAGGATGGAGGCCGAGAAGCACCTGCTCAGGAGAGGAGTCTCAGACAAGGTGCTGAAGTCTCGCTTTCTCCTTTTTAACCCTGATAACAGCATCAGTGTCTCCCACCAACTGGTCCTGCTTGTAACAGTCAAGCAGAAGATGGGTTGTGGACTCTCAGATCCTCTCTCATGAAGGGGGTGGTTGCATGTTAAGATGAGTCAGACTCCAGGGCCTTTGCACATGCTGCTTTTTCTCTTTGCATTGTTCTTCTTGTTATCCACATTGTAAGCATACTTGTTCAAATGTCTTTCCTCCCCTATGGACTCTGAGCCCCTTGTGTGGGCAGGCGGGGTGGGGG
>NW_005371769.1:2663851-2668967 GCF_000412655.1 Myotis brandtii | reverse complement strand
TTAGAGGGTGCTGTGTCCAGGGTGTGACAAAGTTACATTTTTGTTAAATGGAAGATTAAATAAATGAATATATGTAGTCACTCACTTAAAGAAATGAATACACATTCAACTATCACATGCTATATTACCTTTCAAATTAAACAAATCAAAAATTGAATTAGAATGCCTAGTGCTGGTGAGAGTTTAAGGATGTCAGAACTCTCAAATACATCAGGAGAACAATTTAGCTGCATGAAGCAAAAGTCTTAAAGCGATCCCTCTATTTTTTTGGCTCAGAAAATACATTTGTGGGGGTTGGTGCTAAAGCAGTAATGCGGGAATGTATGGACAGATTTGGTCCCAAGGATATTCCTCAGTGTTACTTAAATTGTGAAAAATTGATAACAGCTTAACTGGTCAACAATAGAGAATTGGCTGAGAGTTGTAATCCATCTCAACAACAGAGTCCTGGGAAGGTGCTAGAACAGCGATTTAGAAATATTTCAATGGTGTGGGAAGAGGTTTATGATATATTCTGGAGTGAATAAAGCAAATACAAAACCAATGTAACTGATTCCATTTCTGTAATGATGTTATGTATACAAATAAGAAGCATATTTTTCATTTTTAAAAAAATGTATTAATGAGAGAGAGAGAGAGAGAGAGAGAGAGACATGGATTTGTTGTTCCACTTATTCATGCATTCATTGGTTGATTCTTGTATGTGCCCTGACTGGGGATGGAACCCACAACCGTGATGTGTCGGGATGATGCTCCAACCAACTGATCTACCCGGCCAGGGCCAAGAAGCATATTAACATACACACTACAAATAGAAGAGGTTACTGCTTGTGGTTTGGAGATTTTGCTTATAATATGACCCTTCCTCAAAAGCAGAATGAAACAAATAAAGCTATGGTTTCAGTTTCTGGCTGAGCCTACAGAGCAATTAATTTAACTGACTATAAAGCTGTACATCTTAGTGAGGTATATGTTAAGGACAAAAAGATATCAAAGGAATTTTTTTCCAGTAATTATACTGTTAATTATTATATCAGTATTTCTATTTGGAAGAGTCAGAGAAACAAATAAAAGTCCTATATAATAAAAGCCTAATATGACAATTGTTTGACCGGGAGTTCAACCAGGGGTTCAACTGCTTGCTATGATGTTTGATGACCACCAGGGGGCGGCGCAGGACATGGCAGGCATTGGCAATGTGACGCTGGCAGTGGGTGGCAGTGGAGGTGCGGCCGGCCCCGATGGGCCCCGACAAGAGCAGGACCGTGGCCAGATGGTGGAGCAGGTGAGGGGGCGGCACCAGGCCAAGGCTGGTGTGAGCAATTTTTGGCCCGATTGCCCGACCAATCACCCTGACCAATCGAATGGCAGACAGTGACCTGCAGTAAAAAAAATGTTTTTCAAACAAAGCATACAGTCCTATATAATAAAAGCCTAATGTGCAAATTGTCCCCTCGGGCGGTCGTTTGACTGGGAGACCAGGAGTTCGACCGCTCACTATGATGTGTGCTGACCACCAGGGAGCAGCACGGACCATGGCGGGCGTTGGCGATGCTGCGCTGGCAGCTGGTGGCAGTGGAGATGCTGCTGGCCCCCCCCATGGGCCCTGATGAGAGTGGGACTGTGGTGGGATGGTGGAGCAGATGAGCAGGCGGCGTTAGGCCATCACCCTGCAGATGGTGACCAGCAGCAGGGGCCAGGGCTGCTGCCCGGCTCCCAGGCACTGAGGGAGCCAGACTTGGGGATGGGGGGCGCGACCGATTGCCCTGTAGGTGGGATGGTGGAGCAGGTGAGGGGGTGGCACCTGGCTACAGCGGGGTGCCAGGCGGGACTGCGGGGCTGCGAGGCTGGGGACACAAGCTGGGGCCCAATCCTAGGCTACCCTGAGGGACCCTACCCATGCATGAATTCGTGCACCAGGCCTCTAGTCTTACTAATAAAAGCCTAGGTGGTCCTCACACCGTCATGCCATGATGCCCTCACGCAGTCACAAGATGGCCGTGCGCACAGCAGGCGCGTGCAGGTGGGCGGGGCTGGGCTTGACTGTGTACGCAAGGGCGCTGGAGGGAAGTTGACCAGGAGGTACATCAGGGGAGTCCCGTGGGGTGGGACTCAGGGGAGTCCTGCAGCCAATAAAAGCCTAGGTGGTCCTCACACCGTCACGCCATGATGCCCTCACACCGTCACAAGATGGCCGCGCCCAGCCGGCGCGTGCAGGTGGGCGGGGCTGGGCTTGATGCTGTGTGCGCAAGGGCGCTGGAGGGAAGTTGACCAGGAGTCCCGTGGGGCGCCAGCCATGGAGTGGGACTCGGGGGAGTCCTGCAGCTCCACACTAAACATCAGGGCAAAGGGCACCACCCCCACTCCACCTCCACCCGGGGGAAATGAGATTCAGCTCCAGTGTGGGATAAACCCTGGGGTAGTGGAAGCTGCCCACACTTCATGTCCACCCCCAGCCTTGACCTGGGGTATGAGCATGACAGAAAACCTCCCTGGTCACTGCCTGGTCCCCTACCCTGAGCTTCTCCCCACACAAGAGCAGTGATTTCATTTCCTGACAAAAGCAGTGACCTCACTTCCTGACAATGGAGCCCAACAGAACGTGGAACCCTGGTAGCCAGGCAGCCACGTTCTAAAACAGCCCCTACCTGGCTCATCTGATAGAGACATTCCCACCAAGGCATGTTCTGTTGCTTGCCGCAGTCCTGCCACCGTGATAGGCAAAGAGCCAGCCATGACAGCTTCTTCCACCGCTGCCGCTGCTGGCTCTGCACTCAGCCCCGACGCCTCTGGTCCTTTTCACGGGGGAACCCAGAGGTAACCCAGGGAGGCCCAGGGCAGTTTTCTTAGAGCCAGGCCACCACTCTCATCCCTCTCAGCATCCCCGTGTCCCCTGGGGCACCAGCTTTGACGTTGTGTCCCCACTGGCACTGTCAGACTCAGACAGGAGGGAGGAGGGAACCGGATACCCACACCCAGGACTTGGCAAATAGTGATATTAAAATATTTCTTCTAATTAATTCCCTTTCAATGTGCACGAATTCATGCACTGGGCCACTAGTATTTAAATAAAAACCCTGAAGACCTCAATTTGAAATAGAAATATCAGTCCAGAGTCCTGATGTGCTTTCTCTTAAAACGCACATCCCTACCTCTGTCCATGGAACAAGACCGGAAACCAGGAGCGACCAGCAGCAGTGAGCATCCATACTGTGATTGCTACCCGTTTCCCACCGAACCAACCAGAGCTCCTGGGAGAAATGGCTGACTCCAGCTCAGGGGCGGGGGGTGCGGAGAAGAGCCTGGCTCGGCTCATCTTACCACGGGAAACAAGAAGAAAGGCTCCAGGTTAGATCGGGACTCAGTCACCAGCCTGGCCAGGCTCCCTGGCAGAGATGGCTCCCTTGGAGCATCGATAAGAATAATGGCAACAGCAGATTAAACCCCTTCTGCTGTGCGAAAATCCATGCGTAAAACTTGTAACAACAACAACAATTTAGTTTCTTCTGAGGCACAGTGGTAACCAGCTCACTTTCTGAAAGCTAGCAAATGGCCAGAAAGAAGCAAGCATTTTCCTGCCTTCACTTTACACTGAAACCTCATGAACCCAATGGTTTACTTGAGACGGTTTCTCTTCATATTGGAGAGCCCCAGCTCAGTCCGAGGACAGAATGATAGAATTAGAATGTCCCATTTTTTTTTTTTTTTTTACCTCAAATGCAATCACCACATCGTGTAGCCACCCAGTGACTGCCGGCCAGAAACAACCAACCAGACACATGCGCCTCCTGATGGAAACATATGACACTGTTCATGGGATTTTCTTGCCAAAATATTGAACTTGAAGACAGGGGATAGAGAAACACATAAAATAGCCTCTCAGGGATGCAAGCAGCAAAATTTTAAATGTAAGGAACTGGGTGACATCACAGAAAACTGCAAAGGAATTAAAAAGAGAGGAGCAAGAACCTACAGAGAGATAGATGCAAGGTGTGACCTTGTGTAGATCCTAACTTGAATAAACTAATTGTTTATAAAAAGAAAAAACAAGGAAATTTTTAATACTCACTGGTTACTTGGTGATATTAACAAATCATTGTGTATTTTTTTGTTGTTAATCCTCACCCAAGGATATCTTCTCCATTGACTTTTATTTTTCTCGAGTGGAAGGACCGGGGGTGGGGGAGAGAGAGAGAGAGAGAGAGAGAGAGACATCGATGTGAGAGAGACATATTGATTGGTTGCCTCCCCCACACACACCACACACCCTGACCAGGGCCAGGGAACAAACCCACAACCTTGACCGGGAATTAAACCGGAAACCCTTCAGTGTTCAGGCTGACGCTCTACCACTGAGCTACACGGGCCAGCGCTATTGTGCTTATTTTAAAAACAACTTTTACCTTTCAAAGATATAGGCTAAATTATTTCCAGGAAAACCCGCCAGAGCATGTTACACATTCAGGCCTCTTCTGTACTGTCACTGAGTTTTTTCGGCTCTTGAGACCCTTTCATTTTGAAGACTCAAAATGAGACCTTTGTCTTTTCAATGCTTAAAATTTTTCTATTACTTTATTGATCCACGCCACAACCACATTTATTCTGTTTTCTCGTTTTGTAATCCCCTTGGGTATATAATGTAACCTAGACTGGCTCTCTATTTTGCTTTTCTTTTCCAAATTCATCATTCGAGAATAATTGAATTACTCTGAATTAACTGAAGTTGATCCAAAGCAACTTATGTCCAACACAGAATATGCCAGCAACTAGATATTACATCAGCTGGATATTACTACAAGGGGGAGGCCTTTTTCAAACAGGAAAAATAATACAGCTTTGGTCTTTTATGCTACAGAGAAGCAGTGTGAGCAAAGAGCCTCTCAGCTACACTAGGAACAGTAGTAGGTATTTGGATCAGCTATACAAGGCAGCCATAAATAATTCCATTTTCTTGGGCCAACCACCAATCTGTATCTATCTATACTAATAAAATGGTAATATGCTAATTAGACCGGGAGATCTTCCGGATGTCCTTATGGATAAAGCCATGGTGGTGGGATGAGGCAGAGGTGGTTAGGGGCGATCAGGCCAGCAGGGGAGGGCAGTTAGGGACAAT
>NW_005371769.1:2634931-2663773 GCF_000412655.1 Myotis brandtii | reverse complement strand
GGGGTGATCGAGCCAGCATGCAGAGTGGTTAGGGGCGATCAGGCAGGCAGGCAGGCAGGTGAGCGGTTAGGAGCCAGCGGTCCCAGATTGTGAGAGGGATGTCCGACTGCCGGCATCCCCCGAGGAGTCCCAGATTGGAGAGGGTGCAGGCTGGGCTTAGGGACACCGCCCCTGTGCACGAATTTCATGCACTGGGCCACTAGAATATATATAAAAGGCTAATATGCAAAGTGTCCCCTCGGAGTTCTACTGGGAGACAGGGAGTTTGATCACTCGCTATGACATGCACTGACCACCAGGGAGCAGTGCGGAATGAAGGACGGCCCTGGCCGGCAGCCTGAAGGCCCCTATTGGCCCCGATCACCGGCCAGGCCTATGGACCCTACCCGTGTACGAATTTCTTGCACCAGGCCTCTAGTTGTACTATAATGTTCTCAACACTTTCATCTGTCCTTGCTGGGAAATAGTAATGGAATGCTCTAGACCAGAAATTTGGGACTCTACTGCTTAATGAAGACACAAGTCCCTATGTGTACCTAAAAGTACGACAGAACCAGGCTGATTCTCAAATGAGGATGGTGGTTTTGGGATAATATATAAGTATGTCCACAGTGTCTACAACTATAAGACATCAGATTAAGCTGAGTTGGTTGAAAAGGGTTTCATGGAAACAGCTCAAACTGTAACCCTGATCTAATTAGCTTGTTTACAAAATTTAATTGATTTATTTCCCTAAAAGACCTTTTTCTGGAGTTCTCTGCAGATAGTGTTTTTCTTAAAAACCTTCTAGTTACTTGTTATCAAAACTCAGCTCAAAAAATGGGTTCATTTTCCTTTTCTAAGGGAAGACATTGCCTCAGTGAATAGAGAGGCCAGAGGCAGCATCCCAGTTGCATAGCCGGGCCCTCAGGAATGCCTCTCATTTCTGCTTCTCTGCCGTTCCCTGCGTCAGCTTCAGTCTCTGCAGACTTCCTACCTGCTGATGAAGGTGGTCACCAGTGGCTTCCGCCACATCTTGCCGGGTTAGGAACCCCACTGGAAGGAGCACTAACCCACTGATTGGCCTTGCCATCCATCATGTCTGCATTCCTAAACACATCAGTGGCTGGGGCATGCTGTCTGTGGGCCAAGGTGGGGTCCCATGTTCACCTCTGGGGCCACTGTAATGGCAGAGGGTGGGGCTTTGATGGGAACTCAGACCCTGCTCCTTGAAAGGGAAACAGATGCCTGGCAGGCACACACGCATTGGATGCCCATGCAGAGTCTCAAACAATTTTAGAGATAAAATCTCCCCCTGCGTGGACTGGCCTGGTATTTCCAGGTTAAAGGAATGGGAGTGGCAGCTTGGGAAGCTGAGGGAAGCTTTGCTGCTCTGCATCTAGGGGTGGGGGAGGAAGAGTTGGAGACAATGCCTAGTCCTGATCTGTCCCTTCCCCTGAGGATGCAATGGCAATGATTGTCAGTGGTACGTTTATCAGCAGATCATTATTTTTTAAGTCGTAAGAACAGGAAATCTTCTGTTCTTTGGGATTTTAGGAATGGAGTAAATCCCCTGCTTTATCATTGTCAAAGGTTGTACAACGATACAACTTCATCAGAGAACATGAAAAATGCTGACCTGGAACTTTCTGCTCAGACAATGGGTGTGACACAGCCACAAACAGTGGCCAGCACCTGGGAAAGGTGGCATCTAAGTGGCTTTAGAGGTGGGACGTTCAAACAGGCAAGCCTGTGTACAGGAGGGTGGGGAGTTTTGAGTCTGGTAAGACTTGGTCCTCGTGTATTGAATACTGACTACGCCACATGATTTGCTCTGCATCAGCGGTACAAATAAAAATATATGAACGTGCATTGGTGCGATACTGTGATCTATAATATGAAATATATATTTGGCCTTTGTCCCCTTTCCTGCCACAGAGCTCCTAAAACCCTTGGAATTTCCTAAGCATTGAGAGCCATACAGGTGTCTTTGATGTTAATGAGGTGACTTCTGGAACCATCTAAGTATGTGTGCTCCTTGTCAGGAGAGCCAACCATGTGATTAGAAGGCTCTAGCCAACAACTCCCAGGAGGGGAAAGGGTCATGGAAGTTGAATCAATCACCAAATCACTGATGGCCAATGAGCTCATCGATCATGTCTACATAAAGAAATCTCCATAAAGTCCCCAAAGGACAGGGTTTCTGAGTTTCCCAGCTGGTGAGCATGTGGAGATGGGGTGCGTGTGGCACTAGGAGAAGGCATGGAGGCATCAAATCCCTCCCGCACACCTTGCCCTGTGCACCTGTCCCACCTGTTCCTGAGTTTTATCCTTTTACAGTAAATTGGCGCTCCAGTAAGCAACACATTTCTCTGCATTCTGGGAGCTCCTCTGGCCAATTAATGGAATCAGAGGAGGGGCTGTGGGAACCTCTGATAAGCCCATCAACCTGGGCTCACAGCAGGTATCTGAAGTGCGGGAGGGGGAAGCAGCCTACAGGACTGAGCGCTTAACCTGTGGGATCCAAGGCTCTCAGGGCAGACAGACAGTGTCTGCATGGAGTTGAACTGCAGGACACCTGGTGTCCTGGGGGATTGCTTGGTGGGGTGGGGAACACACACTGGAGAATGGTCTCAGAACACCAAAATAATTGGGGACACAAATACACATATGTGGCTCCCTGTGTCAAATACACTGTGTCCTGCTTGTAACAGCGGCTCAGAATAATTCAAACAAAACAAGGGAGAGGGCTGAAGAAGTGAAATGTCAGGAACTTTATGTTTCAATAAAGAGTTTTATTCCTGAATACTCTGACAGACGGATAGAATAAAAATAATCTTGGACTTCAAGGTTTTTGTGCCAAATCTCCTTTGACCTAAGGAGTCGAGGTGCAGACCTCTGAGGTGGGTGAGTTTATTCTCTGTGAAGTAAGGTTCCAGCAGACCGTCTTTAATGACTGCTTCTTTCTGCTTGATGGAGACTCGAGGTTGCTGAGGTTTCCGCATGTCTGATATGATTTCCACATGGAATCTGGCAGGCTTACGCACACGAATACATATTTATCAGGGTTGAGAAAGACCAGGCCAGGGTTGTTCAAAACCCTGGGGATATGGCTTATGCTTGTTAGCACTTAGTGGTCTCTGGTTCCGACACACCACGCTCACTGCCAACCTTCAACAGAGAAAGCAGCACGAACATATTTACATGGGTCTAATGACATTCCCTTGCGATGCAGAGCTAGTGCAGGGAAATCACTCATCCACGGGCCAGGAAACCTGGACCAATCTGACATTCCTTACAAATGCCCGGCTCTAATGAGCATCCTCACCACTGCGGGGGTGGGGCAGCAAGCTCCTGTAGACCAGGCTTCCCGGCTTATTCCCCTTCATCTCAGTGGGAGATGTTTAGAACTGGTCCCTGCGGCTGTCGGCTCCGGTACACATTTTTCTCTGTGTCTGGGGAAGGTGGGCCTTTCAGTCCAGCCCTCAGCAAGTGTGGATTTCCTGATACGTGTCTGCAATACAGAGACACGCTGCAGTGCAGGAAGAGGCTTTCCGGGCCGTGGTCTCAGCATAAACATACCTCTCCGTGATCAAGGAAGTCTGGGGCTCCTCCAGGTCTTGAGGCTCTCAATATATTCAAAATGAAGGAAACGTGAATCGAGGTTTTAAGAATTAGTATATATTTTAAATATTTGCATCAAATGAATTCCTGGTTTTTCCACAGCAAAGTGCAATGACTGTTGGGTATTGCACTTATCTCATCTAGCAATGGCTGGTTGAGTATCTGTGACTGTTTGGCTGGTCCCATGAGAGGCCAAGGGCACAGGGAGGGCAGCTGGGCTCTTGACTACAGAACTGAACCTCTGAATCACATCACCTGAAGTCTTCAAGTACAGGCCCTCCGCCGGACCCTTCATAGCTGAGCCAATAGAGTCTTTATTTTATTACCTCACTGAGAATATGTTTTTATTGATTTTTTTTTTAGAGAGAAGAAGGGAGAGACAGACAGACAGACAGAAATCCATCAGTTCCCTCCTGTATGTGCCGCGACCAGGGATCGAACATGCAACCTTCTCGTGTATGGGATGACGCTTCCACATGGCCAGGGGTCCAATAGATTCTTATTTTTTTGTTAATCTTTACCCGAGGATATTTTTCCATTGGTTTTTAGAGAGAGTGGAAGGGAGGGGGAAAGTCAGAGAGAGAGAAACATTGATGTGAAAGATACACATTGACTGGTTGCCCCTGCATGTGCCCCAACCAACCCAGGGATCGAGCCTGCAACCTAGGTACGTGCCCTTGACCGGAATCGAACCCATGACCCTTCAGTCCACAGGCCGACGCTCTATCCACTGAGTCAAACTGGCTAGGGCAGGTTCTTTACTTTCTGAGCCAGTTCAGTGTTGTCTCTTTGAAGTTGAAATGATCAGAAGTGATACAGACCTCATTCCGCCCACTGCCCGCCCTCTAACCTCTCTCAGCTCACACCCAATACAAAGACTATCTTTATTTAATCAAAAAGTTAATTACAGGCAGAGGGCTGTTGTACAGTATGTGGTTATTCTGGTGTCTAGCAGTAAACACGTCTGACAACTCCTCTTACTGATTTGACTATATGGATGGATTGTTGACGTGACATAATTCTAGCTATTAGCTGTCAATCCTTTCATACCTAAAGACACTGTTTTCTCTTTTCTTTACATCGGCTTGACAATTTATACAATTTGAAATGTTTTTCCAGGCATTATCGCATCTGATCATAAATTCATGTTCGGGGCTCACAGAACAGACATTTCCTACCTTTTCAGAGGAGGAAGCTGAGATGGGAGCCTGGGCGAGAATGGGCGCCTGGCTCCCCAGGAAGTCTGTTCTCACGGCTCCTCGTGGGCTGACCAATGCAGTCAGTTTCCGAGCTGGTTGTCATGCATTACGCTGTAAGTGACAGAACACTGACTCAGACTGATCCAACAGTACGGACATTTAGGACGCTGCCCAACAAAATCCAGAGGCAGAGTGGCGTCGGGCGTGGATGTCAGGCTCTGAGCCTTCATCTGCATTTCTCCAGGCTCCCTCCCTCTGAGTGTTGGCTTCATCCTCCCATGCACAGGAAGGCTGCCTGCTCGAGAGTCACACCCAGACACAGCACTGTCTTGTCCTTTGGCTGGAAACCTGTCTCATAAGCACCCCAGCACACACTTCCATTTCCCCAGCCCAGCACTGGGTCCATGCCCACCCCCCAACCAGCTAGTGAGAGGGAAGGGGTGTCCAAGATGGGCTCAGAACGATCAGCAGACCAGAAGAGGACATGGGTGAGTGAGGCACAGTAGCTGCCACTGCATTCATGTAAAGCACATCAGGTTAAAATATACAGCAGCTCGAAAGAACTGGTCTGGGGTCGGGTGGGTTGTTGCCATCACCGTCCCACGTTTGTTCTGCCTCCCTGTATCCATGCACCTGTGTAGTCCCCACCCTCACTGGTTCAGAGCTTGGCCACGGGAGCCAATGAGGAAATAGTAAATGTTACACAAGGAGCTCGCCTTCTGGGACCTGTTATGGACTGAACTGTGGTCTCCCACAATCCATAGGCTGAAGTCCTAACCCCCACTGTGACTGTAGTTAATGATGGGGACTGTAAGCAGGTAATTATGGTTAAATGAGGTCCTAGGAGTGGGCCCCTGATCCAATAAGACTGGTGTCCCCCGGAGAAGCATCTGAGGACACAGCAGGCAGGCAGCTGTCTGCAAGCCAGGAAGCGAGGTCTCACCAAAACCAAACTTGTCACCACCTGGGTCTTCGTCTTTGCCCTCAGAACCTCAAGAAAATAAATTTCTGTTTTTTAATATGTTTTTATAATTATTATGTTTTTTAGAGAAAGAGAGAGAGATAGAAACATCAATCAGCTGCCTCCTGCTTGTCCCCTACTAGGGATGGAGCCCGCAATCCGGACATGTGTCTGGACTGGGAATCAAACTGGTGACCTCTTGGTGCATGGACCGTGACCAAACCAACTGAGCCACACCAGCTTGCAAATTTCTGTTTTTCAAGCCACTCAGTTTATGGTGTCCTGTTATGAGCCTGAGCAGACTAACACAGGAACCCTACAACCGCCACACACGAACAACCCTGCTGGCAGATGAAAGGCACGAGCCAACTACCTTCCCAAACTTAAATTATCGCTGCCAACTGGCAGGCATGTGAGTCAGGGCCTGACCACCAGCTGACCACAGCATGAGCCTGGGTGAGACCAGCACAAAAACAATTGGCTGAGTCCAACCCAGATTGTTGACCCACAAAGAGCCAATGTATGGCTGTCTTAAACCACAAAGTGTGGTGTGAGGGAGGTTTGTTACACAGAAATGGGTAACTGATGTGTGTGGGATCCCTGGGGCTATCAGTCACCTGCTCTGATGTTCTGTGAGTGGACTTGAGTTGCATCTGTTCCTTTTGGTCTGCCTTGGAATGCAATTTATCTTTCCCCTGGGTCAGAGCTGTGTTTATAGAGATCAGGCAAAGTTAATGAGCAAGGCAGACTAGATATAAAGATAATCAGCAAACTTGAGTTCTATCTTCTGTCTGTTATTAAATACACAAGTACAGAAATATTCTCATAAGAAAACAACAGTGTAGGTGAGATGCTTGGTGACAACTGACACACACAGTCTCCGTGATGGGGCCACTATAGGGAGTGGTGGGGCCTTTGGAGAACTGGATGTGCCCTACCAAGGAGGAAGGCCACTATTCAGTTCTGGCCCTTGTGGCCATGTGGAAGAGAAACCAGAAATCTCGATTTTTATATAAAATCTCCTAATTGTAAAACATTGATTCCACTTAAAATAAAACACTATATACTACAGTCTAAATAAAACTGACATTAGCGTGAACTGCTTCTTTAGAATGTCTGTTCTACACACACTTGCTCACCTCTATACTAATAAAAGGGTAATATGCTAATTAGACTGGACATCCTTCTGGACAAAGCCACGGTGGCGGGGCCGAGGCAGAGGCAGTTAGGGGTGGTCAGGTTGGCAGGGGAGAGCAGTTAGGGCAATCGGGACAGCAGGGGAGAGCTGTTAGGGGTGATCAGGCTGGCAGGGGAGAGCAGTTAGGAGGATCAGGCTGGCAGGCAGAGGCAGTTACGGGTGATCAGGCAGGCAGGGGTCCCAGACTGCAGAGGGTGCAGACTGGGCTGAGGGACCCCCACCCCACCATGCACGAACTTCGTGCACTGGGACTCTAGTCTATGTATATATATATAAAAGCCCAATAACCGGAAAAGCAGAACAACCAGAACAACCGGTGGCTATGACGCGCACTGCAGCAGCCAACCAGCCTCATCCAGGCTCCAATCGGCCCCCAACAGCTGGGGGCGGGGCCAGGGCCAGCCACCAACTGCCCACGGTCCCAACCCCCGCCGGCCCAGTCCGATGGGCCCCCATTGGGGCAGACTGGCCAGACCCCACCCATGCACAAGTTTGTGCAGTGAGCCTCTAATAAAGTTATAAATCAATAAAACACACTGATGTCAAATAACGGTTCCCACATTCCTGTTGGTTTGGGATTGGCATATTTGCAGTGACAGCTGCAAATGGAAGACTTTTCAGAAACGTGGGTCCAAAATCCAAAATGTAACAGAGAGAAAATGAAACAATGAAAAATACAGTCTGTGATTGCAGATTTCTCTGCCTCCAAGCTCAGAGAAAACAAATAAATAAAACACACAAAAAACCTAATATGGTAGACTCAGTACAAAAAGTTTTTCACATTCAGAAAAACAAATAAATGAAGGTTTGATCCTTTGCAAGTCAAAACAATTCCCAGCCTGATGGTAAATTCCTTGAAATAAGGGGGTTGATTTTATTTACATTTGTGTCACCAGAAGCTGGAAGCACCTAGTCAACGTGAAGTCAATGAAGGAACAAATGACTATTCCAAATGGATTTATAGGTGACTAACATAAGGGACTTGTGTTGGGGAGTGGCCTAGTATGGGTTATGAGCGGGCGTGAGGAGCCAAGAGACCTGGGTTTTTTCCTACCCGCTCTTCCATTTTGCAAAGGTAGTTACCTAACTTCTCTGTGCCTCCATTCCTCATGTGTAAAATGAAGATAATAAAAAATACCTACCTGACAGCATTATTATGAAGATAAAATGAAAACCTGTGTGTAGACTGCACAGCACCTCCTGAAATGAAACATGGGCCCCCGGATGTTGTTACTGAGGTTGATGGCTAGTTAACATTAAACAGTGGATGGCTAGGTGCATCGATAGGAGGGGAGATGGCATATTTTACTCCTTGGGGGCAGAGCTTTTGAGCAAAGCAGTATGAATTTGGAGGAGATTAAGTAAAAGCGTTCTTTCTATGGATCTGTGAGAATCAGCTCAGGTCACATTGTGGACAGAGGCCTGAGAAATCCAGAAGTAAACACAATGCTGTTTCTAAAGCATTTTCTGCAGCTATGAGGCCCAGATGCTTCCCCGGGGAAGGATTCTTGGCTATAGAATCGGCCATTTTCAGCAGCACACACTGATGTTGTAATGAGGGGGATAAAACACGTCGGTCCACAGCGGCTGTTTATGGAGTGCTCAGTATAGCCTAATTGTTCTCCAACCAGCAGAGAGAGATCGCATTCTCTATGCTGGAGGAAGCTCTCGGCTTTTCATTTTCTGCACCCTTTGGGGTATTATTGTTTTCCTTTTCCCTTTGCCGTAATATGGAGTGTGCTCTCCAGAGCAAAATAGACGCTGGTCTTAAGCATTTCTGAAGGAAGAGCTATTGCAGTTGGAAATTACCAAATAAGTCTCAGGGTATTATTTTGCAATTATTACTGCACATTTGCTATTATATTCCTGAGTCTGCCTGGGACCTGCTGGTCTGCTGAAATGTAGGTAAGGTCAGGGCCAGCTCCCATCACACACTCTGAGAAAGAAACATCCCCCTGTGCTCCAGTGTGGGGAGAGGCCAGCAGGTGGGTCAGCAGCGGGGGCTCCTCCTTCTGTGCCTTCGCATCCTGCTGGGGGCTTTCTTGAGTGGGGGCTGTTCAGCTCCATGTTGAGCCAGATGGAAAAAATTAACTTCTTTACCGGTTCTATAAATTGATCCTATTCACACATAATGTGAATATAGCAACCTTTAAAAAAACAAACCAACCTAGAGTTGAGAGTGGTGAGAATGGTGAAAATTTTTTTTGCATTGGGATAAGATTAAAAATTAAACAACAACTTCTAACGGAATAGCAGATAACACTGCCCTTGAAATGCCTTTTGATGACCCCCTAGCATTCATCAGGGATTCCTCTGATCTACTCCGTATTTCCTGCCCCGTCCTCAGGTTTGACTTGGGACTCCAAATGCTGGGAGCATCTACATTCTCTGCAAAGTCCCCTGAGATCACACACCTAATTCATCCAGATCTAGTCGGCAGAAAGGCACTCCCCCCACCCGCACCCCTTAAAAAAGCAGCTGAAAGTTACCAAAGTGATCTTTCTGTTACAATTCCAATCATCAAATTGATTGATTGATTTTCAAGGTAAGCATATGTCCTGCTTACACCTCTTTTTCCAGTTTAATTATTCAGAGTGCCAAGATTGCCCCATTAGCCCTAGCTGGTTTGGCTCAGTGGATAGAGCATAGGCCTGTGGACCAAAGGGTCCTGGGTTCGATTCCCATCAGGGGAACGTACCTTGATTGCAGGCTCCTCCCCGGCCCAGGCCCTGGTCAGGGCTTGTGCAGGAGGCAACCGATCCGGTGTGTTTCTCTCACATCGATGTTTCTCTCTGACTTTCCCTTTCTCTTCCACTCTCGCTAAAAGTCAATGGAAAAATATCCTCGGGTGAGGATTAACCAAAAAAAAAAAAGAGAGAGAGAGAGATTGTCCCTGTTGGATGAAAAATTCATGCAGTCATCGTTCCATTGCTCATTTTTTATTTAGAGTGGTGCTTTACAATAAACATATACGGAGCCATATGTGTAATTTAAATTTTTCTAGATGCCCCATAAAAACAGGTGAAATTAATGTTAATAATGTATTTTATTGACCTAATATGTCCAAAATATTATCACTTCATATGTAATCAATGTAAAAACAAATGAGATATTTTACCTTTTAAAAAAAAAAATCCAGAAGGGCAGGCATTTCCCTGCAGCACCACTCGGTTTGGACAGGAGGCTGCAGGTGAGGCTCAGGTGAGCGGCTGGCGGGCGGGCAAGTCAGCCTTCGGGCTCCACAACAGCCCGGAGTGCCCAGCGTCCTGCTCCCCTGGCTGCGTCCCGGACCCGCTCTAGGTCCTGGCTGCAACATGGCTAGAGGCCCACACACCTTCATGGTTGCAGGAGGAGGCCAACCCAAGGTGTCCCTGAGGGCTGCTGGACCACGTGTCCAGGAATGGGCTGAGCTGATTGGCTGCCACAGCGCTCGTCAGGTGCTGGGGGTGGAGCTTCTTGGTTCCGCTGCCCCAGGAGTTCCTGGGGGAAGTGGGGAGGCTGCTGCAGACTGACAGGCACAGGTCTCACAAGGGAGGGACTTCCGCCGCTTGTCTTGGCGGCTACCCCGAGGAGTAGTTTTATCATCAACTCTGCAGAGAGGCCTGGCCGGTTCGGTCCGGCACCCACCTGGTCTCCACAGCACCTGCTCTCCAGCCGGGCCTGGGACCGCTCCACGGTGGGGGCAGCGGGTGGAACCTGCGTTCCAGGGGAGCGAGGGCTGCGGACCGCTCCCCCAGGACGCACAGCCCAGCATGGGGGGAAGGAGGAGAGCGGTGCACCAGGCAGCCCAAGGCCCGGAAGTCCTGGAGGGCACGTGTGCCCGCGTCCCCCCAGCGTCACGTGTAGCATCTGGTGCTGGACCAGGGAGACTTCTGATTCGCACAGGTATGAGGTGTGAATCATGAACGCGTTCCAGCCTCGCCTGGCTGTGTCCCCGGTTAAACTAACCAATGAGATTGACATGCAGCCTCGGAACCGGTTTCAAAGGCGAATCACCAACCATTAGTGGCGCTTAGTGCGAAGTCAGAAGTGTTAGGAGTGTCAAGATGGTGACAGCAGAGCAGGAAGCCGGGTGGGGGGCTGTGCAGCCGGGCAGGTGGCTCCCCGTGCAGCCGGCAGGTGCCCCCTGTGCAGCCAGCCCTCCGACAGCAGCTGGGGGCAGCTCGCACTCCCTTCAGGAAACGCCCTCAGATCGCAGTGCTAGGTTCTCCCCGTGGTTCACCGTCCTCATGACGCCTCACGGAGGGCAGAGTGCGTGTTTAGACCAGACGCGGCGCCTCTGTTTCCCGTTTCCTTCTCCCGTCCACTAGCTGTGTGTTCAGTCTCTGTAAAATGGGTGATAACTCCATCTCCCTTGTGAGGTGGTGTTTTTTAAAACATGTATCGTTATTGATTTCAGGGAGGAAGGGAGAGGGAGAGAGAGAAACATCAATGGTGAGAGAGTCACTGATCTGCTTTCTGCCGCCCCTACTGGAGACTGAGCCTGAAACCAGAGCATGTGCCCTGATGGGGAATGGAACCGTGACCTCCTGGTTCATAGGTCCACACTCAACCACTGAGCCACGCGGCTGGCGGGAGGTGGTTTTGAGGATTTAACTGTGAGATGGAAACAATGAGCTGGGAATCGGGGCTGGTGCCAATTGCCACTCCCCGGACTCTTATAGTATTGAGGTTCTGAGCCCCATTGCTGGAGATATACGGGTACCTCCCTGCACACGGCTGCCCAGTCTTGCCCACGGTGTGTGCGTGAGCTGTCCAGCATGCTCGCTTGCTTGATTTCATGTAGATAGAAGTTGACATCATTGACTTTTTAAAAGCTGTGATGCTGAACTACAACCATTGTAACCAGTGAAACATGTTCAAGAAGATTACATGTTCCGAGGTCTGCACAGGCAGTCTCCTGGGCTGTCGTTAGGTGTATATCACAGGCATGCATGTTGCTATTTGTTACACAGGATTGGGGGCGGAGTAGTTAAAATGCATCTTAAGAAAAAAGAATTTGAACTAAACCCTGGCAGAACCCTCAAAATCTGGCCCTCGTCCCTGTAGGCTGTGATCTGGGATACTTAGCTCCTGGTGAAAGTCCTCATAAGTGACGTCCTTTACAATAGATGCAGGACTTTTGTTATTAAGTGATTAAAAAGAAAAACCACTATTTTAACTTTGTCTTTAATGAAATGAAAATGAGATAATTTTACCTTATATTTATTATTTAGATAATAATCACAACTATGAGCTAGTTTTCAAATAGAGAAAAACTGTCTTGATTTTTTCCAATTTTTTATTGTGGTAAAATATACATAAGATTTCCCACTGTAACCATTTCAGTGGCATTAAGTGCATTCACACTGCTGTGCAGCCAGCGCCACCATCATCTCCAGGACTTTTTCACCTTCCTGAACGGAAACTGTCCCCATTAGACACTGACTCCCCATTCCCTCCCTCCAGCCCCTGCCACCATCCATTCTCCTTCCTGTCTCTAGGAATTTATCTAATATAGTTCCTCCTGTAAGTGAATCATGTGGTATTTTTGTCCTTTTGTGACTGGCAAGCACTACTTTTTGTCTAATTTTCCTAACAAGTTTGGATTACAGCACAGCAGTCTGTCTTTCACTTTAGTGCTTTCATAGAACCATCAGCGAGAGGAAATTCTTGAAGAGTTACTCAAGGGCTTCATTGCTTGTGCACGAATACTATTTAAGTTTTTTATTGAAGGGTGACTTACAGTAAAGCGCATTTGCCTTAACATTCAGCTCTGTGAACTTGTACATCTGGATGTAACCATGTCGGCACCACCCAGACTTTGACGTAGAACATTTCCACCGTCCCAGCGTCTTCCCTGTGCTCCCCAGTCACTCCCTCCTCCCACCAGGAGGACGTCCCTTACCCAGAGCAGTGTGCCCTGCCCCTGCCCCTCATGTGAGTGGAACCACCAGAATGGGCTCCTTTGTGTCTGGCTTTTCACTCAGCATAACGTCTGCACTGTGCATACAGGCTGCTGTTCTTGGCAGTTCACTCTTAGTTACACTGTGTACTATTTTATGCTATGAATGTACCACAATTTGTTTACCCATTCTACCTTTGACAGACATTTGGGTTGTTTTAATTGCCTGTTATAAATAAAGTTGCTATAGCCACTCTGCCAAGAACATTTCTTAATTCAAACAATTTTTCTTTTAAAACGTCTGTGTTGTCATCATTCTTGTAAATTTTCTCTTTAGTTCTTGGCTCTGCCATATCTTCATACTTAAATGCTTCCACATGAGATTGTGCTTTCCAAAAATCATGGTTTTCTACTTCATAAAATCCTGCATCATTTGCAAGGTTTTCACATTTCCTTTGAAACCAATTTGTCTTGTCCTTTTAGGGGCTACCTGCAGATGGAAGGAGCTGGCTGACAAGGGCAAGGGCAGGAGCTGTAGCTGAGTGGGCGCTGAGGTTTGAAAGGTGCTAATGTGCTGACAGTCCCTTAGAGGCGAATATTTTTATGTTATGATGCCCCTCTCTTCTCTGTGCAGCCTGTGACTGGGGGTTGGATTCATGTGGGCTCGGATAACAAGATCCTCTGTGTTCGGTCTGAAGTCGCTGCTTCCTGAATGCCACTTTGGAGGTTCATCTTCCTGTCCTTAGCCCGTGCTGCAGCCTTTGATTAGTGGTGCGCATATGGGCGAAGGGTTCAGTTGTCACTGAAATTACAGACCACAGACCGTGGATGGTGGTTTGAATTGCATGAGCAGTAAGGCCTTTCGTGTGAGAAATGTGCGAAGCCCATGGTTTTAGTCAGCCATCAGGAAGTGTAGATAAAGCCCCCTGACAACATCACAGCGGGGGACACTCTAAGAACCTAATTTTAATGAATATGCATTTTGACTTTTCAACTAAAAGGGAAGTAGGGCAGAGATTTATGTAGATCTTCCTAATTATCAGTCCAGTGTACTAGGCAGGACCATTCCAGGGCTATTCTGTTACCCCAGAGAAAACGAAACAAGAGGAGATACATGTATAGGTATATAGTTACATGTATAAATGTGTGTAGACGTACTAGTATAAGATTTATTATGGGAATTGGCTCCTGAGATTATGAAGGCCAAATGTCCCACCACCTGCCATCTGGGAGCCGGGGAACCAGGAAGGCCTTGGTGCGGTTCAGCCATAGTCCGAGGGCCTGAGAACCAGGAGTGCCAGTGTCCACAGCCAGGGGACGACGGACGGCCCAGCTCAGGCAGACAGAGAGCTCTCCTGTCTTCTGCCTTTTTGTTCTATTTGGGCTCTCGGTGGGTGGGGGATGCCCACCTGCGTTGATGAGGGTCATGCTCTTTACTCGGTCTACCAATTCACATGCTGATCTCACACACACACACTTTTATATTCATTAAGGAGGAGGGGACAAGGAAATCTTCCAGTTATCAGCCTGGCATAAAAACGCATCCTGGCACCATGGCACGGGCCCTGGGATGGCCACTGTTCTGGGTGGAGCTGCCCTCAGAGGTCCCTCAGATGCGATGGGAGCCATGTCTGGAACAAAATGGGCCGCTTCTCTGCACTTAGTGCATGACCTCCAGGCTGTGTTTGAGCGTTTGGAGGGGTCACTCCGCCAACGGTTTGGCAGGTGTTCGGAGGGAGTGCAGGAAGCGGTTGGGCTCTCAGTGCCGGCGGACCTGGAGGAGACTTTGTGCAGGTAGCTGAGGTGCTTCAATAGGAACGGAGCCCTTGGGAGTGCTCAGCGATGGTTGGCTGAGCTCCGCTGAGCTCTTTGCTGACCGACAGGAGAGGGTGTTTTGTGCTCAGTGAATGATAGGTAGAGCCTTGGTCAGCACTTTCGTGAGTCAACTAATCCTTTGTGGAACATACGCCATGCCCACGTGTATTCCCAGTTACCCTCCCGCTGGGTCTCCTGTGTCAGCTAAAGGGTGGCAGTGCCCCTCTCTGTGCATCTTACTCTCTTACGGGTGCCGTTGCACTGGGGTGTAGAGAAGATTTCTATACAAGAGTGCAGGGCTACGAGAAATGCCGTATTTCTTTATTTTCTCTAAACGGGATGAGATAGGACTCAGGCAATATCCTGGCAGGCTGGCGGGAAACTCAGTCAGTGCTGACTCTCTGTTGGGACACAAAACTTGTGCAGGTTTAGGTGAAATCGGGAGGCGCCCATCTGCTCCTCAGTCTGTGCAGCTCACTGCCGGCACCCTTCCGCATGGACTGCGTCTTTAACAACAAACCAGAGGCCCGGT
Source organism: Myotis brandtii (assembly GCF_000412655.1). Lineage (NCBI taxonomy): Eukaryota > Metazoa > Chordata > Mammalia > Chiroptera > Vespertilionidae > Myotis > Myotis brandtii. Next base: position 2,648,581 of record NW_005371769.1, on the reverse strand, counting down.
CCTCCCGCAGCTCCTGTTCCAGTTCTCTCGCAGGGTTTATCTCGATGGATTATCCTTGCACAGGCATTTTTGAATCAACATTTCGTACTGTGCTCCACAGGCCTCCCAGGTGAAGGGATGAACGGTAGTTTCAGGTACATGCTTGCTAGGTTGTCAGCTCCCGGAGAGCGAGGGCCCGGCCTGCCTTAGTCACCTGTCCATCCCCAGAGCCCCGGACAGTGCCTGGTGCGTGGCAGGTGTGCCATCAATATCCGCTGGATGGATGATGGAGATGTGATAAGCTTCAGGGCTGATCACTGAGGAAGTTGGCTTCTTGGGACCAGCCCTGACACAGCGCCTGTGGACTGGTAGCCACCTTGGAGAAAACACTCCTGAGACCCACTTACCCTTTTCAGTGGAAAGTAACCTCCGGGAAGCCCTGGCTGGTTTGGCTCAGTGGATAGAGCGTTGGCCTGCAGACTAAAGGGTCCCGGGACCGATTCGGGTCAAGGGCACATGCAGGGTTGCGGGTTTGATCCCCAGTAGGTGGCGTGCAGGAAGCAGCCAATCAATGATTCGCTCTCATCATTGATGTTTCTATCTCTCTCTCCCCTCTCCCTTCCTCTCTGAAATCAATAAAAATATATTTAAAAAAAAAGAAAGAAAGTAACCTCTAGGGTCACAAAAAAAGTCCGGTGTAGCATGTTTTCCCCTCATGTGTCCTGTGTAAAGAATCTCTGTTGGCCCAAGACGTGAAGATATTCTTTTATATTGTCATCTAGAAACTTTGTTTTAATTGTCACCTTTCACAATTAGGTCTATAGGTCATTGGAAACTGAGTTTTGTCTGTGTCATGAACCAAATAACCAGATATGTAGTGTCTGTTTTCTTATTTCCATATAGCTTTATGGATTCTCTCTTTTTTTTTTTTTTAAGCCCAGTAGTTCTCAGCTGGGGGACATTATTGTTGTCGTGTGTGTGTGTGTGTGTGTGTGTGTGTGTGTGTGTGTGTGTATGTGTACTACTGGTATCTCATGCTGCAGAACATCCTACCACGCACAGGCCAACCCCATAATAAAGAGTCATCCATCCCAGTGTCAGCAGTGCCAAGCCGGGGAGCCTGGGCTATGCCCACACCAGGGCCATGCCGTCTTATCTACTTGGTTTGGCAGATGTGACCCTCCGGTTTCCAGCATCGTTCCAAGCCTGCCTTGGCTCTTCTCTTGCTTGTTTTTCCTCATACACTTTTTTTTTTTAACCACTTTGTCAGCTTCAGAAAAGATATCTGCTGGGATTTTGATGCGATTAGATAGAATCTTTACATCCATTTGGGAAAATTAACATCTTTCCAATAACAAGTTATTTGTATATGAACACGGTACATACTTTCATTTATCAAGCTCTTAGAGAGTTTCTATAATTTTTTGTAATTTCCCCTCTAGATGTTTGTCATGTTTTTGGTTAGATTTATTCCCTAGATATTTGATATTTCTACTGACATTGTAAATATGACCAATTCATTCCATTTCAACTTCTAGTTACTCATCACTGGTGTATAAATTACACTTGCTTTCGTATATTGACATGAATGTAGCAGTGATCCTGAATTCTCTGAATAATTATATGAGTTGGTGTATTCTTTTGGATTTTCTGTGCATCAGTATTAAATACGAGAGCTTCGCCTTTTCCTTTCCAGATATTATTGTATCTGTCTATTTATTTATTTACTGTTTGTTGCCTTGGTTAGGATGCCCAGTACAATTTTAAATAATGACTATCATGTCTTATTTCCAATCTTGGCAGAGGGTGTCCAGTATTTCACCACCAAATCGTCCCTGATAACTTTCCTCCTTTGAAGTCTGCTGTGTCTGAGATGAATACAGCTACTCTTGCTTTTTTTTATTAGTATTAACATGGCATATTTTTCTCCACCCATTCACTTTTAATTTTAATCTCTCAGTGTCTTCATATCTAACGTGGGTATCTTGCAAATAACGTAATGGTGATTCTTGTTTTCTGATCCACTCTGACAATCTCTGTGTTTATATTGGTGTAGTTAGACCTAACCTTGGTGTTTAAATTTATTGTTGATATAGTTGGATTAGTATCTATCATATTTGTTACTGTTTTCTATTTATTACCCTTGTTCTTTGTTTCTTCTTTTGTCCCCCACTATTTTTCTGCCTTTTGTGGTTTTAACTGAGCATTTTGTATGACTCCGTTTTTTCTTTTTTCTTACACCATTAGTTATACTTCTTTTTATCTATTGTTAATCATTTCCCTAGAGTTTGCAACATACATTCACAGGTCATCCAAGTCCACTTTCAAATAACACTATATTGCTACAGGTATAGTACAAGTGTCCTATAATTACAAAATAATCCTAATTCTCTTTCCTGTTCTTGCATCACTGCCATCATTTATTTCACTTAGATATAAGCATATATAAGCATATAACACAGTAGAGGCCCAGTGCACGGATTTGTGCACTGGTGGGGTCCCTCAGCCTGTCCTGTGCCCTCTTTCAATCCGGAACCTCTCGGGGGATGTAGTAGTGTGTGAAGTGGCAGGTGGCCGGGGAGGAGACCGAGCCCAGGCTGGGTGCTACTCCCACTCATCCTGGCCCCCCTGCACCTGCTGCCGCCCCCGCTCAGTAGTGCTGCTGCGGAGGCGGGAGAGGCTCGTGCCGCTGCAGCTGCACTTACCAGCTGTGAGCCTGGTGTCTGGCACCTGTCACTCAGCTGAGAGGTGCTCCTGTTGTGGGAGCACACTGACCACCAGGGGGCAGCTCTGCGTTGAGTGTCTGCCCCCTGGTGGTCAGTGCACATCATAGCGACTGGTCAAATGGTCGACAGGTTGAGCGGTCGTCTAGGGTTTTATATGTATACTAGAGGCATGGAGCACAAAATTCGTGCACTCGGGTGGGGGGGGGTCCCTCAGCCCGGCCTGTGCCCTCTTGCAGTCCAGGAGCCCTTGGAGGATGTCTGACTGATGGCTTAGGCCCCCTCCCTGTGAGCCCAGCTCAGGGCTTCTGGCTGAGTGGCGCTCCCCCTGTGGGAGCACACTGACCACCAGGAGGAAGCTCCTGCATTGAGCATTTAGCATCTGCCCCCTGGTGGTCAATGCACATCATAGCGACCAGTTGTTCTGCCGTTTGGTCAATTTGCATATCAGCCTTTTATTATATAGGATAGATGTTGTGTATCACATATATGTCAGCATGCATAGTCAAAGACATTGTTGCTATTATTATTTCAAACAGACTATTATCTGTTAGATCAATTAAGAATAAGAAAAATAAATTTTTGTTTTTCCTTCACTTATGCCATATCTAAGTGGGCAGTGTGTGATCAGATCCCAGTTAGATTCTAGACTGAAGGCTTGCATGAGCTTTCGGATTGGTTAGACTCTGGAGTATTGTTGCCATCATAGCTTGAAGGGCATGATGCTGTTCAGGACTCTGTGGGGGAGAAGATGACTGGAAGCTTTGCGCTTAGACCTCTCCCCGTCTCTACTTCATGCACCCCCTTTTAGCTGGTTCTGATTTGTAGCCTTTTGTTAGAGTAAAACTATAATTGTCAATGCAGCACTTTGCTGAGTTCCATGAGTAATTCTAGTGGATTATCAAATTTAAGGCCGTTGTGGGAACCCCCAATTTATAGCCCACTGGTCATTTGAACACGTGAGTGTTGTTTGAGTGAGGACAGTGTCCCTGGAGACTGTGTCCTTAATGTGTGAGGTTTTGCCCAGCTCTAGGTAGTCGGTACTAGAACTCATTGCATTTTTGCAAATTGATTTTTTCAAATGTTAAACCAATTTTGCATTTCTTGAATACATTCAACTTGCCCACAATGCATTATTTATATTATCTTTTTTACATATCACTGAAAAGTTTTGCTAATGTTGTGATAAGGATTCTGCACCTGTGTTTATGAGTGGGACTGGCCTGAATTTTCCTTTCTCACAACACCCTGGTCAGGTTGTGGCATCCAGGTGATTCTGGCCCCAAACAAATACGTTAGGAAGTGTTCTTCTTCTCTTCACTTGGAGAGCTTGTGTATGATTGACACTCTTTCTTCTTGAAACGCTTGGAACATTCTTACCAGTAAAATTTTCTGCACCTAAAGTGTTATAAAAGATACTAGAGGCCCAGTGCACAAAATTCGTGCACTTGGGGGGGTGGTCCCTCAGCCCGGCCTGTGCCCCTCACAGTCCGGGAGCCCTCGGGGGATATCTGACTGATGGCAGTTGGACATCCTTAGTGCTGCCGCGGACGTGGGAGAGGCTCGTCAGCCATCAGCCTGGCTTCTGGCTTCTGGCTTCTGGCTTAGCGGTGCTCCCCCTGTGGGAACGCACTGACCACCAGGGGGCAGTTCCTGCATTGAGCATCTGACCCTGATGGTCAGTGCGCATCATAGCAACTGGTCGTTCCATTGTCTGGCCGAAACCGGCTCTTTGACATTCCCCCAAGAGGTCTGGGATTGTGAGAGGGCACAGGCCAGGCCGAGGGACGGATGCGGGAGGTTGGCCAGCTGGTGAGGGACCACAGGAGGGCTCCAGAGTGTGTCTGGCCTGTATCGCTGAGTCCCAATCAGCTGGACCCCAGCAGCAAGCCAACCTACTGGTTGGAGTGTCTGCCCCCTGGTGGTCAGTGCACATCATAGTGACTGTTTGATTGATCGACTGCCCCCTGGTGGTCAGTGCATGTCATAGTGACTGGTCAACCAATCGACTGTCTGCCCCCTGGTGGTCAGTGCACATCATAGTGAGCAGTTGAGAGGCCTTAGCATATCAACATATTACGCTTTGATTGGTTGAACAGCTGACTGGACGACTGGACACTTAGCATAGTAGGCTTTTATTATATAGGATAGGCTACTCATATTTATATTTCTTATTCTGTCAATTTTGGAAAGTGGTGGCTTTCTAGAAAATTATCAATTTCATGTACATTTTCATACTTAAAGGGTAAAGTTATTCTTAATATTCTCTTGTTAATTTCTTAGTATCTGCAGATTCTGTAAAGCAGCAATTTTCACCTTTTCCATCTCATGGCACACACAATCTAATTTCTAAAATTCTGTGGCACACCAAAACATGTATTATATTTCTGCTGATCTTACAAAAGAATAGGTATAATTTTGATTAATTCACACTATGTTGTGTTGGCTGTTGTCATTTTCTTATTTGATAATCTAAGGGGAAAAGAGGTCAGTGCCCCTGACTAAATATCAGGTATTACATGTTTTAAAAATTCTTGTGGTCACCAGTGTGCTGTGACATTACGGTAGAAAATCACTGTTCTAAAGACACCATATCTTGCGTTATTGCTATTGGCCATTTGTTTCTTCATTTTTTTCTAGATCTGTCTTGGTAGGAATTTACCAATTTTATTAGCCTTCTCAAGATGGTCACCTTGGCTTGGTTGATTTCCTTGTCTTGGATATGTGTCTTCTATTTGATCATGTGCTGCTATTTCCCTCATCTTCCTCTCCTACTTGGAATGTTCTGGTTTTTCAATAACAATTTCTTGAGATTGATGATTCGACAATTGATGTTTTAGCTTTGTCTTTCTCACATGGACATTTAAGACCATGAATTTCTGGCTGGCCTGTGTGGGTCAGTGGTTGAGCATTGACCTATGAACCAGGAGGTCATGGTTCGATTCCAGGTCAGGGCACATGCCCAGGTTGAGGGCTTGATTCCCAGTAGGGGCATGCATCAATGATTCTCTCTCAACATTGATGTTTCTATCTCTCTCTCCCTCTCCCTTCCTCCTTGAAAACAATAAAAGAAAAAATTTTTTTAATGTTAAAAAAAAAAGACTATGAATTCCTTCTCAGCACAACTTAGCTGCATGCCACACACTTTCATTTTGGCACATATGTGTAAAACGTTTTATGTAAATTTGAAGAGTGTGCAAATTCTGCAGTTGGGTGCAGCTGGCATGTGGGTGAAGTCTGTTAACCACAGTGCAAAGGCTTTTGGATCCTTCTGGCATTTTGTCTGCTTATTGCATTGTTCCCTGAGAGAGGTGTGCTAAAACCTAGCAAGGTTATTGGAGATTTTCTGTTTCTCCTTTTATTTCTATCAGTTTCTGCTGGATATGTCAGTCAACCTCTGAGAGATAGAAAAGCACCAAATTGGCTGGAAGAGGGAGGCAGAGCCGGCTGAGGTGGCAGAGAGGAGACCCGCTCGCTGGGGCCTGATGGAACCTTTAACGAGTCTGAGGTGAACTGGAGCCTCTCAGAGTTGCTCTGTCAGGGAAGCATGGGAATCCCACTGGCCAACACTGGAGGTTTCATTCAGAGCCTCTCAGGGGTAGAGAGAGCTTACACTGGAGCCACTTCTGCCCTGAGTGCAAAGCTTGTCACCTGAGGCTGACGCGCCTTCTTAGCCTGCGGACAGGAACGCTCCGGTACCCCCTCTCCCTGTTTCTGGCCGGCCCCCAGCCTGGGTGCTGATGATTTCTGATGCCCCCGGTGGTCTGTCTGCAGGGGGCAGAGCAGGTGGCCTAGGCACCGGGAGTCTTCTGTTCTCCTCAGGAGTTACTCCTCAGTGAAAATCAAATGGGTGGCATTCTGCATAGGACTTGACTCCTTACATCTGTGGGTGGTGCGGAGACACATTTTCCAGCCGCCATTGTAATTGCAGGGCGTTTCGTTGCCGTTTATTGAACACTGCCTAGGAGCCGGGCTCCCTGTGCAACCGTATGGGTTCCCTTGTGCTGATCCACACTGCAGTCCGGGGCTGGTCTGGGCACCCTGCGAGGCAGGCACCAGAAGCTCTCGCAGCGGAGGAGGTGTGGTGCCCTGAGGTGCACCAGGGACTCCCAGCCGCCTCTCCCCAGGTAGGAAGGGACCGGTCGACCTGACAGCATGGTGTGAAGTCACTGAGGGTTGGCCAGGGCACAGACTCTGGTTGGGAAGAAGGTCTAGTGGGGGTGCATTTCATGGGCTTAAATACTCAGTGGGGGGCCTGGAGAGCCAGTCTGGGGGGAGGGCAGAGCGAGGGTCTGTCTGGCCCCTGAGCTTAGCACTCCTGGTGTGAATCAGGCTAGCTCTTTTTCATCTTGTGTCATTCTGATTAATAGTCAAGTCAAAATATGGTGTGTGTGTTGGCGGGGGGAAGTAGGGGGTGCTGAGAGAAAGATAGAGATAGGCAGAGAGAGACAGATACAGAGAGAGAACTCACTGAGATTGTCCCAGTCTGGATGCCAGTCCCCCAACCTGCACCCCACTGAGCAGTGTTAGGGCACCTTGCCTATAGCCAACCTGAGACTGCACAAAGTGGGAGAGGGGGAACCCCCCATTTTTTGAAGTGAAGGGGAGAGGAGGGTGGGGTTGTGCAGGGCCCATAGGCCCCACGCTATGTAAAACGGAGGAGAGGCTTATGCTTTGGATGGTGGCTGTGGGAGGATAGAAACCGTTCACGATGTTGCCACCAACATATCTGTTATGCAGAGAGCCGGGGTCCGAGCAGGCTCACTGTATTGTTTGCCATTTCCAAAGAAATAACCTGGAGGTTCATTCAGACTGATGTGCACACCGGGGGGCCTGCCAGTGAAGTCTCCGCACACAGGCTTTCTCAGTCCAGGGCTATATACAGCACAGAAAGCAAGGCAAACGGGTAACACCTTGTCCATGCCGGTGGGTGCCCTTGCGCCAAAGCTGTGTGACGTCAAACGCCAGCTTTTTACAATCCGGGCTCATATCCGAGAACAGTTTCTTTCTAGTTGATCCTTGATTGAGGAGCTGGCCAGGCCCCCCAGGTCCCACAGTCCACTTACAGATGCCTTCACCACGCTCCCACACGGTGCGGGAGGGAGTTGGAGCTTGGGGAGGGGCCCATGTTCTCACGGAACACACAGTATCTGATAAAAGATCTCTGCCTAGAAAAACTCAATTTTCCATAAATCATGTTGAAATAATAATAGCATTTTACCAAACTTTGGGCATATGAAATTTGTCTGTCTTTAAAGTGAAAATAAACCTAGAATCATCTATTTCCCCTCCATTACTTTTAATTTCTTTGCCGTCATTTGTTTTCAAACCAAGTAAAATCCATGAGAAATTTGGTAGAAATGAATGGGTTCTTATTGGATGTGTTCTACAGATCAAAGTCCCTTCACACAATAATTGTCTTAAAAATTGCCTGAGAGTGTGCCCTAAACATTGGGATGTCTCTGAAAGTTTAAGAAGGTGCAGGTTTATCAAAAAGGAGATGAAGCAGTCAGAGATATTTCAAAAGGAATGGGCTTCAAATGAGAAGATGCCAGGTGACTCCTTTGAGCCCTAAGAGGAGGCTCTTTCTCATCTCGGAGCAGCTGCTGGGGATGTGTATCCACCGACTCTGCTGTGTGGAGGTGAAATGTGGGGCCTGAGGAGAGACAGGTCACTATGCATATTTATAGCCACCAAAGACCAGCTACTTTATTGGGAACAGCTGCTTTTAATTTTTATACAAGCTTTGAAATCAGCAAAAATTGGATGCGTTTGATCACGATGAAATGCCCAAATTCTGCATGGAAGGTGTTCTCAAAGTCAGGTTCCCCATAGAGTATGGGGCGGCGTGGGGCAGCCTGTCTGCCACACTCCCCTCCCCACCGGGAATTCCAGCTGGTCTTGGGGGGCGGGTGGGTGCTGAGTTGCAAAAAATAAGGCATCCTATAGAACAGTGATGGCGAACCTTTTGAGCTCGGCGTGTCAGCATTTTGAAAAACCCTAACTTAACTCTGGTGCCGTGTCACATATAGAAATTTTTTGATATTTGCAACCATAGTAAAACAAAGACTTATATTTTTGATATTTATTTTATATATTTAAATGCCATTTAACAAAGAAAAATCAACCAAAAAAATGAGTTCCTGTGTCACCTCTGACACGTGTGTCATAGGTTCGCCATCACTGCTATAGAAAAAGCTTGTAAGGTGTTGCTCCTTAGAATAAACAGTCCTACATAACATTTTTTTAAAATGAAATTTCTATGGTCAGATAAGAGAACCCATTTCACCTCTGTACAGAGATGGATATCCTATAGAATAAAGATCTGATATGCTAATTAGACTGAACAGCCGAACAATCTTCCAGACGTCCTTCCGGACGACCTTCCAGATGAAGCCAGGGCTGTGAGGGCCAAAAGGTATAAAGGACATATTTTTTGAGAACTGAAAATAATGGGAAATATAAGACATTTTGGGGGGGGGGCTAGCAATCTGAATCTGTGCAGTGACCTAATGCACACTCCTGATAGCCTATAATTAAGTCACTGCCCCCTCTTAATTATCTGGTCCTGCAAGCCGCTCTGCTGACGTAAGGGTCTGGCCTGTCCTTGGTTCCTCCCATGCTAGGTGTCTCTGGGTTATCTGAACTGTGCTGTGCTCAAGGCTGCAAGCTTTCTACAGGATATCTGCTAAGCACAAGTCTTTCTCTGTCCCGTTTTGTTCTCTTTAACTTCTTCGATATATAGAGAGAAAATCTCATTGTCCAGGCTGTTCAGGATCCGGATCTTAGAGGCCCCTGAACCAGCAGCGCTGCATTAAAAGCTCTTTCCCGAACCTCACAGTGTCCGACTGTCACTTCTGCACCAATTTCATAAATTCCATATTCCATAACAGTATGAGTACATTAAGGTCTCTTAGAAAGCCTACACAGAAGAAACTTAACTTTGCAAATCCCAGTGTTTTTCAAACTTACTGGGCCACATACCTTTGTTCTAAGGAATATGTTTTTGGAGATGTTCTCTTCCTAGATGGTGAGTCCCCAGGTGGCCCCGCCGGAGGGAAACTGGGTGCCGGTGCCTCTGGCAGAAGACATTCTGAGACAGATTTGCCTTCTTCAAGTTGCCGTTCTCTTAAGACCAGGGAAGCTGAGCCTGCACCACTTTGTGCAATGGAAACCTTTCACCAACACATCACGTTTACTTGGAAGACTGAGGGGTTAATGAGTCTGTTTGGTTTCAGACAGGACCGGTGCTGTGGTGTAGCACGGGTTGTTGACCTGACTTGGTTCAACTTTGACAATTCCATCAAAGTGAGCACAGGCGGCAGGACTTTTTAGGCAAAACACACGAACAAAATGCAGCTCATACAGGATTGGGCAGAGAGAGGGGAATTAATTGGCAATAGGCTCAGCAGACCCAGAGCTCACCTTGCTTTTGTGTCTCTCATGCATAATAACGGTTTCATCTCTAAGATGCCTCTTGCTCAGGGCTCTCTCCAAATATTTGCCAAGATGGCCACCAGTCCACATCGGGCCAGCTCAGCCCCTCACCAGAAATAGAGCACCAGCCTAGACAACCCTCGAGGATGACACTCCGTAGCTGGGTTGGCTGTGCCCATCTCTGAACTAATTGCCATGGGTCCTTCCTGGGACTGGGGTGTGGGTCGGCTCCATCCGAACAACTTGCTCTGAGAGTGGGGAAGAGGCGGGACCCGAAAACAAAACGAGGGGCCCAGCAAGAGGAAGAGAGTGCTTGCTCGTCCGTGAACAGAGGCGCCTGTCCATTGGTTAGAGTGAGAAAGGGAAGATGAACGGGGGCCAGGTAGTAGAGAAGCGTGCTGGAGACAACATCCTTCTGCTGCCGGGCCAGTTGGAATGTCCCTGAGGATGGTGCGTTCTCAGTCTTTGTTACATCCATTCAAGGACAGAATGATTCCAGAAAACAGCAGAGGGCCAGCTGCCGTCTATATGGCAGGTGGCAAACTGCTGGAAACAGGCACAGAGCTGACCAGCTTCACCTCACTGGTGTGAGAATCAGATGCTTTGACACTTGTGCCCCAGAGACTGGACGGAATTAGGTCAAGTTCCTCCAAGATCTGCCGTAGTCCAATACCGAAACTTCAGACTAATCCAACCTTGGCCTCCCAGGTGCCCACAGCACTGCTGGGCAGTGTGGGTGTCCCTGCGCAGACTGGCTCCCTGAGGGCCGTGACAGAGGAGGGTGGGCACCATTGGCCAGAGCCTCCCACCAAGGCTCACAGTTGTTCTGGGCAGGTGACTGCCACCCTGACAGGCCTGCCTTGCCCAGGAGCCTCGCAGAGCCCAGATCTTGGCTCATGCAGGGGCCTAACGGGCTCTGGACATGCTAAGGGCTTTTCTGAAGTTGTCTGTTTACACGCAGGCTCTGGCCTTCCAGACTCTGTTCTTCCCTGTGGGGTGCTGCTTCCTTGGGTCTCCTCTCCGTCACTGTGCTTCCACTTAATGACTTTGCAGACCTGTAACCCCAGCGCGAAGAGCGCATTTTGCATCTGTCCCTCCTCTAGGCCTGTAAGTGTCTGAAATAATAACACTGGGTGTGGCCCGTGCAGTGGCGCCCAGCTCTCTGACGAGTGGGTCTAGCCGTGGCTGTTTTATGCCAGATGCATGCCTTTGGGAAGAGAGATGTAATTTTTTTTGATAAATTTCTTTTTTTGATAAAGTTTTTATTTTAGAATAGTTTTGATTTATGAAAAACTGCTAAGCTACTACATAGGGCTCTCATATGCCCCGAACCCAGTTTCCCCAGTTCGTAACCTCCTGCATCAGCGTGATGCATCTCTTACAATTGACGAACCAGTATTGATACCATGCTGGTTATTGACTCAAGTCCACACTTCACTGGGACCCCACTGGTTTCCCACCCTGCGCAGCATTGCCGCCTTGTGCCTCCCAAGGCTGTGGCTGGGACCGTTTCTCACACTTCCCTTGGCTTTGATGACCTTGGCCGTTTGAGACTGTCCATTGGGATTTGTTGGATGTCTTTCTGGTCACTGTACTGGGGTTCTGGGGAGACTCACGGGTGATCCCTGATTCTTTTCTAATGGCTAACATTTGCTGGGCATTTGCCAGGAGCCAGCACAGGGCCACGCCTTCCACCCTGACACCAGGTGGACATCATTGTTAAACCCACGTTACGGACGAGAAAAGGGAAGCAGAGTGAGGGTGGTAACAGCCTGCAGAGGGTCCCACACTGGCTGGGCAGTGCCCCTTCTCCATCCCCCGAGCATCTGGCCTCTCATGGAAAAGGCACCATTGCTAGATTAGCCATTTGTGGATCACCTGTGGGTTTTTGCAGATCCTAAACCACAGGTCAGTGATTACTCATATCCTTAAATGTATCCATTTTAACTTAAATATTTATTTTACAATTACATTTTGTGTCATGACCGTCAGTGGAAAATCTAACCGTAATTAATTTTTTTAGATGTGTGACAGTAAATCAGGTGATTGTCCTTGCACCTCCAGCCCCTCTTCTGCCTTCAGTGGGGGACCCTGGGTATTCAGTCCAGCAGTGTTGATTGTGTGCCTACTGAGGAAATGCTTTTGTAATTGCTCTGAGGTTTATAGAGGTGACCTGCACCCAGAGCAGCACTGAGCCGGGCTTTCAAATCCCTCTCCTTCTCCTTTCCACCCACGGTGACCACTCCCCTCACAGGTCGGCCTCCATGGAAACAGCGCTGGTGGAGCTGGCTTCTGTCCTAATGAGCTTGCTGGCTCGGAGCGGGGACCCAGTGAGAAAAAGAGCTGAGCTCCACTTACTCACATTAGCCGAACCCCCAGAAGTTTAAAAGGACATTATTTATTGTAATTTATGGAAATTTATTAGAGAACGTCCTGATGAAGGCTGAAAAGGCCTAAATTATATTCAGAGGAGAATATTTGATGACACGTTAGAAGGTCTATATCTGAAAGCTATTTGTTAAAGTGCTCCCAATTTTGACAAACATTTGTAGAAGTGATTTTTTTTAATCTTGAGGGAGCAGAAGTAATGTATGGGTAAAAACTTTGAGTAATACTCACAAATGACATTAGGAAAGATAATAGTTCAGCATCTGATGTATATTCTCTCTCTTGCATAATGAACCAGACATTGCTGGCTTATGTACATAATTATCAGAACTCATTTTTCTAAAACCAATAAAGAATGTTAAATCAGAAATTTTGTTAAGATTTTTAGTTTAATGGATGGCATGAGACTCTTATTACTGCTAATTCATGGAATAAGAATTGCAGGATAAGTTCATCTAATTTCATAAAATCAAGGTAAATAGAATAACTGCTATCTATTTTCACAGTGGGGTGCAGTCATAACCAGTGTTCATTTCAAGAAATGTTTGTCATCCCAAACAGAAGTTCTGTTCTTATTAAACACTAACTCCCCATCCCCTTCCCCCAGCCCTGGCAACCACCATTCTACTTTCTGTCTCTGTGGATTTGACTGCTCAAGGCACCTTACATGAGTGGAATCATATAATATTTGTCATTTTGTGTCTCTCTTATCCCAATTAGCACAGTGTCGTCAAGGCTTGTCCATGTTGTGGCACACATCAGAATTTCAGCCTTTTTAGGGCTGAATAATATTCTAGGGTATGTGTAGCCCAGGTCTTGTTTATTCATCTATTGATGGCCACTTGGTTTGTTTCCACCAGGCTTGACTTTTCGATGAATGCTTTTGCATATTTTTGTGCCTCATGGATCACAGGGAATTGAATGTCCCCAGTGGGTATGAAGGAGACTCCCTTCTCTCTGACTTCACTGAACAGCTGGCTGTGTCCTGTGTTCCTTCACTCACTGGTACTCAGGGGACCCTCCAAATCGCCAGCAGGTTCTAGACCCAGCGAAATGCAGTCCCGTCCTCACAGAGCTTACATCCGCCCTCAGACAGAAAGCCAGCAAGCGAGTAGGTGATGTC
>NW_005371769.1:2631272-2634295 GCF_000412655.1 Myotis brandtii | reverse complement strand
TAACGAAAGAGAAACTGTAGGCTCTGCATCCTTGTTTACTCAGCAGGTTTTACAAACATAGGCTTCAGCTGTTCTTCACTACAGTTCACCGCTGAAGGAGGGAAAGAGTAAAAAGGAGGGAAAAGATTAATTGGTTCACTCAAGTATATGCTTCTTTTGACAAGTGAAGAATGATTGCCAAATTTGATATAAAATAAGGTGTTGTGACCTGACATTTATCACTCATGTTTATTGACAGTAATTTACTTCCTGAAATTCATTAATGCAAAGAAGCAGAATGAAGCTAAGTCCACGGGGTGGCCACACCTACCCTTGACCCTCATTTTGGGGGTGCTGAGCACTGACCGCACACTGTGAAGTCAATGATAATGACTTTGTACGTTTCCTCTCCTTCTTCATGTTGAGAAAGCTGTATGCCCACAGGGACAGCATTTATGGAAAGCCCCAAAAGATAATTTAAAAAAATCTAAACAAGACTAAGCAACAAAGTAGTACCCAACAGTCTTGACAGAGAGAAAGCGAATAAAATGAGCTTCTCAGGGAAACACAGCCAGAGCCAGCACAGGGTGAGGGCGCTGAGAAGGCAGAAGGGGCAGAGGGTCCCGGAGATCCACTTGCAGATTAACGGGGTTGACGGGGTCTCCCCTGATGAATGCAGTGAGCGGGCTCTTCCCCTTCTTCCCGTTGTGGTGAGTAGGAACAGCATTCCCTGAGGCCAGAGTCGCTGGTGAGGCCTGCAAGGTCACAAAACCAGGGAGGTAGTGGCCTTGGGAGAGACAGGAGCCTCACACTCAGGAAGCAAGGCCCTGCCCCCGCACACACCACAGGACCAGCCCGTGGGACAGGCAGGAGAGAAGCAGGTGTTCACCCACCTGCGATCACTTGCAGCAGCAGCACCAGGGCTGCAAGTGGGAGAACCAGAGTCCCCCACAACGAAGTGCAGAAGCACAGACACTAGGGACACCGGAGGTTCATGGTGACTTAACACCACAGCCAGCTCCCACGAGTTAAATGCGCATCTCGAACTACAAAGGGCAGAAGAGACATGGTGGGGGTTTGAGGGATTCTTCTAGAAGGCAGCAAAGGTGTGTAAGACAGGAGAGAGGAAGGTAAGAGCCTGGAGGATGAGCCCACACGTTTGACATCTCCCTAAAGAGTTCTGATTTTGGAAGGAAAGAAAGGAGGGACTGTAGAGAAAGGACATGAAAACAATGAAATCAGTGGACATTTCCCAGAACGGGAGTGATCATAGTGAAAGGACCTACTGCGGGAGCAGGGGAAATAAAGGCTCGAGCCTGCACGGGAGTGGAGATTTTGGATCACCTAGGATGGGCAGAGCACCCACACTCCCACAAAGCAAGATGATGTTTCTTGTTCAGGAGAAAACTTCAGGCCAGCATTCCACTTATCATTGCCAATGCCAGGTTGGAGGAGACAGTGGAGGAACCAGCATGTTCCCAGGGAAGCTGGTTTGCTTGTAGAATCTTATGTTCTTACTAGAGGCCGGGTGCATGAATTCGTGCACAGGTGCATCTGGCCAGCCTGCCGTGATGGGGACCCATTGGGCTGGGCTGGCAAGGGGTGGGGAGAAGCAGGCAGTTGGCCTGATCAGGGTGTTGGGGGCTAATTAGGGGCTGGTCCTGCTGGGGGGCGGGGCCATCAGGGCCCAGATCAGTCTGGTTGGCTGCAGCAGTGTGAGTCATAGCCACCAGTCATTCTGGTGATTCTGGTCCTTCTACCCTTCCAGTTGCCGGGCTTTTATATATATATTAGTACATGTTCAGCCAAAATAACATTCCAGGGTGAGGCCGAATGAACACATTTCCACCTATGCAAAAAGTCAGAAGTTTTGTCTTCCACGGTACTCCAAGGATTACCTGAGTATGTCCTCAAGCCGCATGTATACTAAATCCAAAATTAGTGCAGTGTGGTCCACAGAATATAGGAATGTGCAGAGTGGAAAGCACAATTTTCTCACTGTCCCTTCCTCCCAAGATAGTCACTGTTAGGAATATATTTTTCCAAATACTTCATATATGTGTACTAACAGCTCAGTTTTACATGTTACACTTTATACCAACATATGTCTTTACCGGAAGGCCATATGCTACATACTGTTGGCAGAATTGCTTCTGTAACTTGACATTTTGCTTCCAGTGGGTAGCTGCCTTGTCTCTGTAGAGTCTGCATAGGCTTCTGTGCCACTGAGGTCCTAATTTATTTAACTGGCCCCAATTACTAGGTGTTTAGACTTTTATATTTCACTACAGAAGGAATACCCAGTGAATATCCCTTGGACTTTTATCCCTGCACACAAGCTGATGTTGATGCAGCGTAAACCCCGAAGATTGGAGCAATGGCTAGATCCAAGGGAATGGGCAATTAAAACCCCAATAGCACCGAGGTCGCCATTTCCCCTTACTCCTGCCTTGGCTCTTCCAAGGAGGTGGGAGGGGTGTTGGCCCAGGAGCCTCTGGACCCTGCTGAGCAGGCTGTGGAGGCCCTCCTACAGGTGGCGCTGTTGCCTCACTCTCCGGTCACTCCCACCCCAGGAAGCGTAATTATAAAACAAAAAGAAATTAAGCTGAGCACACAAGCAGAGGGCAGCGTCTTTAATGTCTGTGCTCAGCCAGCCCAGAGCTGCATTCCTTACCTTCCTGGCTGTAAAGCCCAGATAACTTTGTGATGCACTGTTCCTCAGAAGGAAAGAGAAAAGATTATATTTGACCATCTATTTTGAAATCTTTAGAATTTCATCCTTTGAAAATAAGTCTTTGAGGATTTCCCAAAATGTGCATCCAGTTGGTGTGTTCCGGAAGAGATGAAGTAATTATGGTTTCAGCTTACATTTTTTTTGTATCCTCCTCCTCATTAAAAACAAAATCAAACAAACAGAGAGACCCTCTTGATCCAAAGGAGCAAATGGAGGACCTACGATCATTTTGCAGAACCCTGTGGTCCAGATGGCAAGTTGCCTCCCTGTCCTGTGCCCCTGGGCACGTACTGTCTGGGGGAACACCCAG
>NW_005371769.1:2620961-2629384 GCF_000412655.1 Myotis brandtii | reverse complement strand
GGGCCAGCTGGCCAGCTTTAGCTCTGAGGCTCCAGCTCTTAGGCCTCCGCTGCTGAAAGTACGTATTTGGTTTGTTTCGCAATGTATAAATGTATAACTCCAGCTCTGACTCCAGCTCTGAGATCCCAGCTCGCTGAAAGCTGGTTTCTGGGATGTTTACTTTGAATTTATATTAGTTCACACAAACACTCCATCCATGCTTTTGTTCCAGCCCTCCGGTCCAGTTTAAGAACCCATTGTGACTCTCGAGTCAAAAAGTTTGCCCACCCCTGGCCTAGTCCCTCAAGGACACACTCCAGGGCTTCTGGATGTGTCTCTGTGGGTGCGCTGGGTGACAGAAGTCAGGGAGCAGAGCAGGGGTGCCGGGGACAGTCAGGCTGCTGGACTTGGGCCAGCTCTGATCATGCCTGGTGTTGGGGCGGAGATGTGCGCCCTAGATGCCCAGCAGAGCCAGCCAGCACAGCGCACGGCCATGGGCCTGGTGCTGTGGTCCCCACTTCTGCTCACACAGCACTAGGCCATGCAGTGGGTTCAGGATTCGGAGCTCTGATAAGCCTGCATGCACACTCTGCCAGGGTGAGAGAGGGGAGAGCAGGAGGGTCAGCAGAGGGTGCTTGTGGTTGGATTGCTATTTCCTGCATCCCTTCAGGAATGAAATGCAGCCTCAAGGTCCTCTCAGCACAGAATCATCAGGGCTGGGGTGACCTTGAAGAATTCTAGTCAGGATTCTCAATAATTTAGTAACTCCCAGACAGTGTGCTCCCCAGCCAGTAAAACCCCAGATAGTAAAACCCCACCAGGCAGCACACTCCCAGACAGTAACACCCGCCAGGGAGCACACTCCCAGACAGTAACATCCGGCAAGGGAGCACACTCCCAGACAATAACATCCGGACAGAGTAATACCCCACCAGGGAGCACACTCGTAGACAATAAAACACAGCCAAGGAGCACACTCCCAGACAGTAACACCCACCAGGGAGCACACTCCCACACAGTAACACCCGCCAGGGAGCACACTCCCAGACAGTAACACCCGCCAGGGAGCACACTCCCAGACAGTAACACCCGCCAGGGAGCACACTCCCAGACAGTAACACCCGCCAGGGAGCACACTCCCAGACAGTAACACCCGCCAGGGAGCACACTCCCAGACAGTAACACCCGCCAGGGAGCACACTCCCAGACAGTAACACCCGCCAGGGAGCACACTCCCAGACAGTAACACCCGCCAGGGAGCACACTCCCAGACAGTAACACCCGCCAGGGAGCACACTCCCAGACAGTAACACCCGCCAGGGAGCACACTCCCAGACAGTAACACCCGCCAGGGAGCACACTCCCAGACAGTAACACCCGCCAGGGAGCACACTCCCAGACAGTAACACCCGCCAGGGAGCACACTCCCAGACAGTAACACCCGCCAGGGAGCACACTCCCAGACAGTAACACCCGCCAGGGAGCACACTCCCAGACAGTAACACCCGCCAGGGAGCACACTCCCAGACAGTAACACCCGCCAGGGAGCACACTCCCAGACAGTAACACCCGCCAGGGAGCACACTCCCAGACAGTAACACCCGCCAGGGAGCACACTCCCAGACAGTAACACCCGCCAGGGAGCACACTCCCAGACAGTAACACCCGCCAGGGAGCACACTCCCAGACAGTAACACCCGCCAGGGAGCACACTCCCAGACAGTAACACCCGCCAGGGAGCACACTCCCAGACAGTAACACCCGCCAGGGAGCACACTCCCAGACAGTAACACCCGCCAGGGAGCACACTCCCAGACAGTAACACCCGCCAGGGAGCACACTCCCAGACAGTAACACCCGCCAGGGAGCACACTCCCAGACAGTAACACCCGCCAGGGAGCACACTCCCAGACAGTAACACCCGCCAGGGAGCACACTCCCAGACAGTAACACCCGCCAGGGAGCACACTCCCAGACAGTAACACCCGCCAGGGAGCACACTCCCAGACAGTAACACCCGCCAGGGAGCACACTCCCAGACAGTAACACCCGCCAGGGAGCACACTCCCAGACAGTAACACCCGCCAGGGAGCACACTCCCAGACAGTAACACCCGCCAGGGAGCACACTCCCAGACAGTAACACCCGCCAGGGAGCACACTCCCAGACAGTAACACCCGCCAGGGAGCACACTCCCAGACAGTAACACCCGCCAGGGAGCACACTCCCAGACAGTAACACCCGCCAGGGAGCACACTCCCAGACAGTAACACCCGCCAGGGAGCACACTTGCAGACAATAAAACACATCCAAGGAGCACACTCCCACACAGTAATACCCCACCAGGGAGCACACTCGTAGACAATAAAACACAGCCAAGGAGCACACTCCCAGACAATAAAACCTGCCAGGGAGCGAGTTCTGACAGGCTGCCATTCCATGTCTGAAGGGCGGTCACACTTCTTCCTGTCTGGGTGGCTCCTCTGTCTGGGGTAGCAGAGGTGTGGCTCCGTGCCCGTCAGGTGGAGAGCTCTGCTTAGTCCCATTGTTAAAGTTCACATGTTTCTTTTGGTAAGTTTCTCATTCTACTGAAATAGATGTTTGTTGTTACGGTGGCCTTAATGTACACAGAAGCAAAGCAAACTCTTTGGTTTTCAAACCACAAACACATGAATGGAAAGCATGAGCAAATCTGACTTTAGGTTTTAGGTCAGGGTGGGGAACCTATTTCCTGCCAAGGGCCATACAAAACTATCAACTGAAACATTAGCCTGCTACATTTGGTCAGACATTTAATTAATTCACTCCTAATACTGTATATGGCCCTCGGGCCAGATGTTCCCCACCCCTGTGTTACAGTGGAGGTGGGCATTCTGGGTGTTTGCAGGATTGATGGTGGCCAAGAGGTGCTGAGCAGTCCCCTGCACGTGTGTCTGAGCTGGGACTATGTCCCCGACCTGGTTTCAGTTTAAGGGAATGGATGGCAAAGGTAGAAACCTGAAAACTTGATCCTGGATATTATGCTAGGCCCCAGCTGGGCAGAAGGGCTGGCCCCTCAGAGCCCCCTGGGCTGGTGTCGGGGTCAAGGGCTGGAGGCTGTGTGCCAGCATGGCAGATGTCCAAGCAAAGGGGCATTTTGGGGGCCAAGAGTTCAAGGCAAAGGACCTCCCGTCAGTGTTGAATTTCAGCCAGAAGTAAACTGAAGGTTTGGGAGGCAGGAGGTCAGCAAAGCAGGAAGGAATGAGGAGGGGCACCCAGGTAGCAAGAGGTTGGAGGCAGCTGGGCACAAAGCTAGCTGAATGGAAGGGTGGAGATGATGTCCTCAGGCCCTGTGACAGAGCCACACCCTCGGTGCTTCACGCAGGTTCTCATTGACCCCTGGTGGCCATGGCTCAGCACTCAAGGCTCTGAACAGCCCACAGCCAGGCCAGGGCTGGAGCCCAGGCACCCCAACTCCGGAGCCTGTGCTCTCGCACCACTGAGTCTGCCCAGGGTCACTGCTGGGAGTGGGTGGTCTGGATGCTCCCAGGCCTGCCAGACCCCAAGCCACGCTTCAGCCTTGGCCACACTGCTCCCCCTCTCAGGCTGGGGTAGAGGCCGGGACACAGGGCTAACCCTCTTCCAGTCACTGATCCAGTCAAGGGCTTCCTCCTCTGAGCCTCTGCCTTCAGTCAGGGGAACCTTTGCTTCCTATTGTGGAGTCCCTTCTGGGCTCAGCCTCCGTCCTGGTCCTGTCCTGGAGGGCCCCTTCCCTGATGGCTTTCAGCCGGAAGTCCCAGCTCCTGGGAGCTGCTCCCCGCCTCTGCCCTCCTCCCCCTCCCCCTGCTCTAGACCTTTCTCTCCACGGACACCAGCTTCCCCACAAGGGTGGGAGCTACATACTCCTCCACTGACAAGGAGGACACTTCCCTGCCCTCCCCTGAGCCTGACCTGTGCCAGGGCGGGTGGTGGCTGTGGAGTCCAGGGCCGGGAGCTCCAGGCCCCGGCCAGGCTGATGAGGAATGTCTACCAGGGTGTGGGCGTGGTCAGTGGGCAAGGCGGCCACCTCTCTCTGGCTCTTAGAGTCCCTTTAACATGCTCTGTGTCTTTGCAAGCCTGAGTTTTGAAAATGTTTCTTTCATTTCATGGGATAGTTTCTCCCTTTCAGACCATCTTGCAAACTCTTAACTGCCCTCAGGACTCTGCTCTGCAAAGTCACTGCCTTGAAGATTAACTGACCCACCGAGCACGTCATCCCCAGCAGCTGCCATACCCCTGGCAGCTCTCTTGGCCCTCCCTTCACTGTCTTATAACTGTGGACGAAGGGGCCACATGCTGACCTGACCAGCTCAGGGGAGGCCTGCATGGCTGTCTTGCAAACTCAGAGACCGAAAGTCACCACAAGGATGGTCTGAAATTAAAACTTTAAAAGCACTGAAGGTGGGTAGTCACGTCCTAGACTGCTATCCTCACTGACAAGGTCAATCTTTACCTTAACTGAGTCTATTATCTTTTTGCATCTATGATAACATATCCTTGAAATGTCAGGCTAACTTGTAACTTCCCTTTTTCCCCCGGACCCCTTGGGGCACAACCAAATGCCCTGGGCACCAGGACAGATACCACCAATTCCTTCATTGTTATTGTTATCATGTTCATTGTTGACTGTTAACTATCTTGTACCCACCTAAGTAAAGAAGTATGTGTCTATCATTTTACTTTTTATTCAATCCCAGAGGTTTCCCCACTTTGCCTTCTCCCGCCTCCCTAATCTACCCACCTACGTCTCCTCCTTTGATTGTAATGTATAAAACAAGGTGAAAAACTGCCATTCTCTGGAGCATTATCTCAATCCTTTGAGATTCTGCTTACCAGCAATTACGGACAGTTTGGCTCAAATAAACTCACAAAAGTTCTTTACAGGTTTGAATGTTTTTACATTAACATAAGCACTGGTATATACCATCCACCCTTCCCCAGCTTACTATGAGTCCCTGAGAGCAGTGAAGGTGTTAGAAATGGATTCTTCTCAGTACCTGGCACATAACCAATATTCAAAAGTGAGTATTGAGTGTGGAAATCTACATCCTTTCTATCAGCCTTTAAAACCAGCAAAGGATAGTACAATTAAATGGAGTTTTTACTTAACTATATAAATAGAGCCTTTTACCTGGCTCAACTTTTCATGAAAGAGTAGGGGGGAGCCATAACCTTTCGGGAACCACCACCCTGCCCTGGCAGTGAGTTGGGCAGTACTTCCTGGCAGGCTCGCAGATGTCTGCAGGGAGTGTGAGTCGCCAGACTGAGCTCTCACACCAGACCTCCTCACCAGCCCACTGGGACCCAGTGTCCTAGGATCCAACTCCAAGACCCCGCAGTGAGTGCACGTCAGGGGGAACTCTGTACCCCACCCTGCCCCGGACCCCAGAACCGTGTTGCTAGCCAACCAGGAGCCACCCGGAGCCTGCTCCACCCCGAGCCCTGGGACCAGTTGCCGGGGCGACCCAGAGAAACCCAGAGCATGCCCCACACCAAGAGAGCATGGACTGTGTGACCCAGAGCAACCAGTGCCCGCTCCACCCCGGCCTCCTCGACAGCCCTGCTGGGGTGACCCAGAGCAACCGACACCTGCTTTACCCCGGCCTGGGAGGGAGGACCCAGAGCAACCAGCACACGCTTCACTCAGGGCCACAGGGGAGCTCTGACTGTGCGACCCAGAGCAACCCACGCCCACTCCACCCCAGCTTCTGGGATAGTCCTGCCGGGGTCATCTGGAGCAACCCAACACACACAGCACTCCAGGTGACAGGAGAGCTCAGACTGAACAACCCAGGGCAACCCATCCCCGCTCCACACTGAGGAGGGTTGAACTGGAGCAACCCAGCACACGTCTCACTCTGAGCTACCAGAAAGTGAGGACTGTGTCACCCAGAGCAACCCGTGCCCACTCTACCCTGAGCCCAGGGTCTTGCAACCTGGGGTAACCCAGCATGTGCCCCACTCAGGCCACAGGGAAGCTCTGACTATGATACCCAGAGCAACCTGTATCTGCTTCTCCCTGGCCCTGGAACAGTCCTGCAAGGGCAACCTGGAGCAAGCCTGTGTGCCCAGCCAGAGGCCACAGGACCACGCTGCCATAGGGACCTCAGGTCACCCTGCCAAGGGTGTCAGGGCCGCACAATGAATTGCATGCCAGAGAACTCTGGGTCCTCACAGGGAGTCACACACCAGAGGAACTGTGCACACGTTCCCACCATCCCAAGCATTTGAAGCAGACAACTGAGGGACCAGATCCGTGGGAGAAGGGATACAACTCAGAGCAGAGATGATAAAGGCATGAGACTCAAGGCAGACCTAGCCTCTGGGCTAACAATTTCTGGACTGTTTCCCTGATAGGGTCTTCAACTCCAAGCAGGCTGCCCAGGGCAACAATTTCTGGACTGTTTCCCTGATAGGGTCTTCAACATCTGAAACCCCAAGCAGGCTGCCCAGGGTCAGAAAGAGACAGAAAAAAATGGAGTGACAAAGAAATAATCCCCCAAGGAAAGAAAAGGAGGATTCGCCATAAAGGAACTAAGTGAATTGGAGGCATGCAATGTCAGAAAAAGAATTCAGAGTAAGGGTCATACAGTTCATAAACTGGATGGATGAGAAAATCAACAACTTATGTAAGAATCAAGAGGAAATAATAAATGATATAACTACAATAAAAAACACAATGGAAGGTTTCAACATAGACTAGAAGAAGCAGAGGACCGAATCAGTGAGTTAGAAGATAAGGCAGTAAAACACACCCAATCTTAACAGCAATTGGAGAAAAAAATTAGAAAGCAGGAGGAGAGCTTAAGGGAGCATTGGGACAAGATGAAATGAAGTAACATACATATAATAGGGGTGCTAGAAGTACAAGAAGAGGGGCAAGGATTAGAAAACCTATTTGAAGAAATAATAATAGGAAACCTCCCTGATTTGGGGAAGAAAAAGGTCACACAAGCACAGAGCATCCCAAACAAGACAAACCCAAAAAGACCCACACCAAGACATTGTAATTACAATGGCAAATGTTAACAACAAAGAGCAAATCTTAAAGTCTGCAAGAGAGAGACAGAGAGTTATCTACAAAGGATCTACCATTAGATTAGCAAATGATTTCTCAACAGAAACACCTCAGGCTAGAAGGGAATGGAATGTAGTATACAAAGTGATGCAAAGCAAGGGACTGAATCCAAAAATACTCTATCCAGCAAGGCTATCATTCAAAATTGAAGGTGAAATCAGGAGCTTCTCAGACAAAAACAAATAAAATAAAAAGACGAAGGGAGTTTATTACTACCAAGCCAGCAATGCAAGAAATGCTAAAGGGACTGTTGTAAAAAGAAGAACCAAAAAGGGAAGAAGGAACACAGGCATAAAGGATAAAAATGGCTACAAACAAGTACCTATTAATAATAACCTAAGCGTAAATGGACTAAATGTTCCAATCAAAAGAGATAGAGTGCCTGAATGGATAAGAAAACATGACCCATATACTAGTATATGCTATCTACAAGAGTACCACCTCAGAATAAGGGACTCACACAGACTGAAAGTGAAGGGATAGAAAAATATTTTTTCAGGCAAATAGAAATGGGGAAAAAAGCTGGGATAATAATACTTATATCTGACAAAATAGACCTTAACGTGAAGGCCATAAGAAGATATAAGGAAGGCCACTTCATAATTCTAAAGGGGTCGATACAATAAGAGGATATAACTCTGGTCAACATATATGCACCCAATGCAGGAGCACCCAAATACTTAAAAAAAAACTTCTGGAAGATACCAAGGAAGAGAAAGACAGCAATACAATCATAGTAGGGGATTTTTATACCCCATTGACATCATTGGATAAATCCTCCATACAAAAAATCAGCAAAGAAACAGCAATCCTAAATGACTCACTAGATCAGATGGACTTAATTGACATCTTCAAAACATTTCACCCCAAAGCTACAGAATATACATTCTTCTCAAGTGCATATGGGACATTTTCAAAGATAGACCACATATTGGGACACAGCCGAAGTCTCTTCAAATTCAAGAAGATTGAAATCATATCAAGCTCACAATGGCATAATATTAGAAATAAACTACAATAAAAACAATAAAAAATTCAAACTCTTGGAAGCTAAATAGCATGTTATTAAACAATGATTGGGTTGCCAAAGAGATCAAAGGAGAAATAAAAACTATCCTGGAAACAAATGATAATGAAAACACAACAATCCAAAATCTAGGGGACAAGTTCATAGCATTACAGACATACCTCAAAAAACAAGACAGACTGGTGATAAATTATCTATCTAATTCTTTAGAAGATATAAGGAAGGCCAATTCATAATACTAAAGGGATCGATACAATAAGAGGATATAACTCTGGTCAACATATATGCACCCAATGCAGGAGCACCCAAATACATAAAACA
>NW_005371769.1:2618848-2620938 GCF_000412655.1 Myotis brandtii | reverse complement strand
AACTTTAAGGAATTAGAATGAGAGCAAAAATAAAAGCCCAGAGTGAGCAGAAAGAAAGAAATAATAAAGATCAGAGTGGAAATAAATGACATAGAGACCAAAAACAAAAACAAAAACAAAAGATCAGTAAAACCAAGAGCTGGTTCTTTATAAGGATAAACAAGATGGATGAACCTGTAGCCAGACTCACCAAGAAGCAAAGAGAGAGGACCCAAATAAACAAAATAAAAAATGAAAGAGGTGAAATAACAATAGAAATACAAAGGATTGTTAAAAAAAAAATACTATGAACAACTCTATTCCAACAAACTAACTCTATTTCAAAAAACCGGTCAACCTAGAAGAAATGGACATATTCTTAGAAAAATATGATCTTCCAATACTCAATCAGGAAGAATAAAAAAATCTGAATAGGCTGATAACTTTGGAGGAAATTGAAGCAATAATCAAAAAACTTTCAGCAAACAAAAGCCCTGGGCCAGATGGCTTCCCAGGGAAGTTTTACCAAACATTCAAAGAAGAACTAAAACCTATCCTCCTCAGCCTATTCCAAAAAATTCAAGAGGAAGGAACACTTTGAAGCTCTTTCTATGAAGCCAGCATCACCCTAATCCCAAAACCAGATGAAGACGCTACAAAGAAAGAGAATTGCAGGCCAATATCTTTGACGAACATAGATGCTAAAATCGCCAACAAAATTCTAGTAAATTGAATCCAGCATTACATTAGAAAGATCATATACCATGACCAAGTGGGATTTATTCCAGGGATGCAAGGATGGTACAATATCTGCAAGTCAATAAACGTGATACATCACATAAAGAAATTGAGAGATAAAAATCACATAATCATATCAATTGATACAGAAAAAGTATTTGACAAAATCGAACACCTTTTGTTGATAAAAACTTTCAAAGAGTGGGAATAGAAGGATCATATCTCAACACGATAAAAGCCTTCTATGACACACCTACAACCAACATCATACTCAATGGGAAAAAACTAAAACCATTTCCTCTAAGAACAGGAACAAGACAGGGATGCCTACTCTCATCACTCCTGTTTGACATAGTACTGGAAGTGCTAGCCATAGCAATAAGAACAAGAAGAAGAAATAAAAGGCATCTAAATTGGAAAAGAAGAAGTAAAACTGTCATTATTCGTAGATGACATGATGTTATACATAGAAAACCCTAAAGCAGTGATGGCGAACCTTTTGAGCTCGGCGTGTCAGCATTTTGAAAAACCCTAACTTAACTCTGGTGCCATGTCACATATAGAAATTTTTTGATATTTGCAACCATAGTAAAACAAAGACTTATATTTTTGATATTTATTTTATATATTTAAATGCCATTTAACAAAGAAAAATCAACCAAAAAAAATGAGTTCGCGTGTTACCGCTGACAGGTGTGTCATAGGTTCGCCATCACTGTAAAAAAAGCGAATAAACAAGCACAATGCAAATGTCAGATGAAAAGTCATATGGAGAAAAATACAGCAGGGAAGGGAGGGCAGGCCAGGCGTGAGGATGTTGAACTGTACACAGTCAGGACAAGTTTGGAACAGAGAATTAATGAGGTGAGAACACCTTGCAGATATTTGAGAAAGAGCATTTGAGGCAAAGGAACAGCCAGTGCAAAGGTCCTGAGATAGAAACAGGGGAGAGTCGTGGGAGATGAGG
Source organism: Myotis brandtii (assembly GCF_000412655.1). Taxonomy (NCBI): domain Eukaryota; kingdom Metazoa; phylum Chordata; class Mammalia; order Chiroptera; family Vespertilionidae; genus Myotis; species Myotis brandtii. The sequence continues at coordinate 2,619,254 of NW_005371769.1, read as the reverse complement.
TCAAAGAGAGTGTTATAGTTCATTTTAAGGGCTTTGCTTTAATGCTGGGTGATAGGGGAGGCTGAAGTGTTTAGAGCACTGAAGTGACATGATCCTCTTTATGTTTTAAAAGAATCACTGTAGCTGTGGTGTTGAAATTAGACTGTAGGAGGACAAAGGCAGAATCAGGGAGAAGACCATTGCAAAACCCTAGGCAGGCAATGATGGAGGCTTGGACCAGGGTGATAATGGTGAAGGCGGTAACAGGTGGTCACCTTCTGGACACGTTTGAAGATGGGGCCAATCGAACTTAGCCGATGCATTGAGAGTGAAATGTGAGAGTGCCGGAAGCCGGTCCATCCTTGTTGCTTGACACAGTCGCTGCAGGGAAGAAACATCTGCACAGCATATGTTTCAAGGGACCTGG
>NW_005371769.1:2587901-2617162 GCF_000412655.1 Myotis brandtii | reverse complement strand
CTGTCTCTCAGAGAAGCAGCGTCCCACCGAGAGACCTGGCTTTCATTCTCTTGTCTGTCTTTTCTAAGCCTTTCAGCCGCCCCACTCAGGTTCACCAGGTGCTGGCGTGGCACACTTTAGAAAGATCTGCCTCCATGCTCCCAGGGAGGGTTCCTGCCTCAAATTCCACCCTTACAGGAAACAGCTCTGGGAAACAGCTTGGGGGAGGGCGCAGCCGTTGCCAAGACAACCCCTGTAGGACTGACTTCCTTCCGCTCTGTCGTGGCTGTTCATCTGTATGTGATGAACACCACCCATGGTTTTTATATAAGTAGATAAGGGCCCAATTTGCAAAATTTATAGTGAATTCATACATCTTAACAAAAGGAATATAAAAAATCCAATAAAAAAATGGGCAAAGGACTTAAATAGACACTTTTCAAAAGTGGACAAAAAGAAGGCCAAGAGACATATGAAAACATGCTCAAAGTCACTAATCATCCTGGATATGCAAATCAAAACAACAATGAGCTACCATCTCACACCTGTCAGAATAGCTATCATCAACAAATCAACAAACGACAAGTGCTGGTGATGATGCAGAGAAAAAGGAACCCTCATGCACTGCTGGTGGGAATGCAGACTAGTATTACCACTGTGGAGAGCAGTATGGAGTTTCCTCAAAAAATTAAGAATGGAATTCCCATTTGATCCAGTGATCCCACTTCTAGGAATATATCCCAAGAAATCAGAAACATCAATCAGAAAGGACATATGCACCCCTATGTTCATAGCAGCACAATTTACAACAGCTAAGATTTGGAAACAGCCTAAGTGCCCATCAGCAGATGAGTGGATTAAAACATTGTGGTACATCTACACAATGGAAGACTCCACTGCTGTAAAAAAGAAAGAACTCTTAGCATTCACAACAGCATGGATAGACATGGAGAGCATTATGCTAAGCGAAATAAGCCAGTTGGATAAAGATAAATACCACATCATCTTACTCATTTGTGGAATATAATGAACAACATAAACCGATGAACAAAAATAGATCCAGAGACAGAATCATTGAACAGACCATCAAACTTCAGAGGGAAGGGGGACTAAGGTATTAACCAAAGGACTTGTATGAAATATAGGAAGCATAACCAATGGGCACAGACACTAGGGGGGTGAGGGCATGTGCTGGGGGGTGGGCGTGGCTGGGGAAAAGGAGACATATGTAATACTATATGTAATACTTAAACAATAAAGAATTTTTAAAAAAGAGTACGGGAAGAAATTGAAATGAAAAAATAGCACGGATTCAGTCAAGGAAAGGAAATGAACTTTCCGGTGGACTGTGCAATGGCTCAGCTTCAGTTCACACATGGTCACTAGCACCTGCTATGCGCTGACTCCGTGAGCAGTTCCTGTGTGCTTCTGCCAGACTCGGCCCTTGGTGTCTCAGTTCCCTGTGCGCCCTGTGCGCCCTCCGCACCTAGAATAGGTCTGCCACAGAGCAGGTGCTCAGGGAACGCTTGCTAAAGGATATATTCCCGCTGTTCTTTGGATACACTGCTCACATTTCCAACAAACATCCAAGAAAGAGTCTGTCTGGTCTCACTTGGGTCACATGTCTCCCTGTCACCTGAGGACCACGGGTTTTGGTTTACAGCAGGGGCCCTCAAACTTTTTAAACAGAGGGCCAGTTCACTGTCCCTCAGACCATTGGAGGGCCGGACTATAGTTTAAAAAAAAAAACTATGAACAAATTCCTATGCACACTGCACATACCTTATTTTGAAGTAAAAAAAACAAAACGGGAACAAATACAATATTTGTATTTGCATGTGGCCCGCGGGCCGTAGTTTGAGGACCCCTGCTTTACAGAGATGAGCGCATCGTGCCCAGAGGACATCAAGGTGCAGCTACCAGGAGACAGTGGTGTGTGATGGATGCCGAGTGTCAGAACAACAAGGGTCCTCTGGAGACACGAGGTCTTTAGGAGTTGCTCACACATGACTGTCCTGGGCGTGTTTCTTACTGCGTGCTCACGGAACCTTCCAGTAGGAGTGGCTTGCTTCTCCTCCTGTGTCTGTCTTTGTCTCTCCCTATCCTCTGCGCAGCCCCCAGCACCCAGCACACTGCTGGGCAGGGATGAGGGACTGAGCTAGGAGTTTGGGTTGGGTGTCTTTTCAGAGTGGCGGGATTCTGCACACACTTTCTGCCAACGTTGCAACCTGAGATGGTAGAGGTCTGGGGAAAACAATAGGTGGGAACTGCATTACAACCCACAACATGGCTGTCTGGGCGTGGCTCCATCTGCATGGCTGCTTGCATCCAGGCTCTGTTCTATTTGAATGTTCCAATTAATCAATACCGTGACTGCTGTTTCCAGAGAGCTTCTCGCTGAATTCTGAAATCATCTGCTTCAGGTTCACAGCTGCACACATGCTCTTCTGGGTGAGAGAAGATGAATAGCTCAGAGAAAAGTGATTCCCCTTCCTGCCCCGGAAACATGACTAGATGATGAAGAAAAATGGCTCAGGACCTGCCTGCACCTCCCGAGAACCTTCCGCCTCCTGAGCATGGCAGGTAGCAGCATCAGCTGGCACCGTGGATCAACACTGCGAGCCTCCTGTGCTGTTTCCCGGCCGCCAGTATTTTCCTCTCAAGGTCCCTGTGAAACTAAAGCAACAACCATGAAAACGGCATTTCTTTGTTCCTGAAAATGGTTACACGGTTCGATTTCTTGAACTGGGTGGGATTTTCCCAGTTCACAGGGTCTCCCAGGGGAGGCAGTAGGATGTGACATTTTAAAGCTCAGCATCTGGACATCTTGAGTCTGAAAATTGGGAACAAGCTACTGGGCAGGAGGATCGGGGGCCAGAAGTCAGGAACCCTGGCTCCCTCGTGGTCCTCCCTACTCATCAGACCTGGGACTTGGGCATCAGTCTCCTGGCAGGTTCCTGGCCGTGGAAGGAGGGTGGGATGGTTCTGTGCTCTGTGTGTAGGAGCACCCCGTGTGACACCCCAACTGTCTTCAGAAGCCGCCAGGTGTCCCTGGAGGAGACGGCAGGATGGCCCCTGGTCAGTGGCCTCACGATGGTTGAGATGCTTTGGTGGCAAGTGCAGAGGAGATAGCTCACACAACGGCATACCCTCGCCTTCCACTGCTCAGGGCCCCTCGCTCTCCGCCTCCTACGCTCACATGTCCATTCTTGCGGAAAGAGGCCACGGGCAGCCCAGAAGGGAAATGTCTTCACTCAGCTTTGCGATTTTAAAGTTTTCATTGAAGTAAAACTCACCTTCAGGAGACGACACCGTCTGTTCACAGATCAGTACATTTTCATAAAGTGAACAGCCCATGAGCACGTCCCCAGCACCCAGATCAGGCAGCAGGTGCCAGGGAGCAGGCAGTCCCCGAGCCTCTAATTGCCCAGTCGCCACTTCAGACAGTGAGATTGGTGTCAGAAGTTCTAGCATCTTTCATTTTTCCGTTTTTCAGCCTCAAATATGGAGGAGGACAGGAGCTAGACTAGAGGAAGGATAAATGCACTCAGACCTCCTCTGTCCTCCTGAGCTGCTGATGCGAGCAGCGGGAGGGGCCCCTCGATGACCTGGTCTGACCCACCCCCACCTGCAGGGAATGCTACGACGTTCAGGTGGGCTGCGTTCGGTCCTGCGTGTGGGAAAGGACTGGGACAAGTTTGTAAAGGCGAGATTGCATGGGCCTGTTGTTGGTAAGTACAGTGGGGCCTTGACTTACGAGTTTAATTCGTTCTGAGACCGAGCTCGTTAAGGAGCTCGTTAAGGAGCTCGTTAACTCAAATTACTCTATCAACTCAATGCAAAAAATCGGCAGAGAGACAGCTGGTATCTCAAAAGACTCATTAGTTGGGACACTGGTAAGTCAAGGCCCCACTGTACCTGCGAGATAAGGAGTGTGACGAGCCCAGGCAGCAGGCCTGGGGCCTTTGTCTGGACTCAGTGAGGTTTGCAGGAGTGGCCCCGAAGCCCCCTCTCATGGTCACAGCTCAACTAATGCCGGTCCCAGCAGTTACCACCATGGAGTGGCCTCTTCTGCTCCTTATCAGTGGAGGGCGATTCTGCCTTGAGATGCTGTGTCTGGCGAAGCAGGAGGAGCTGGGAGCTCTTCCACACCCGGGCTCACCCTTGGGGCACACATTGTGGAGGGGCAGCCAGGAGGCCCGGTTCTGGTCCTGCATCGCTGGGAGGCTTCACTTTGGGGATTCAGGTAAGTATTTGCTCAAGCAGCGTGAGTGGAGGGCAGGGGAGTCAGCAATGCCAGACCAGCTCCTAATCCTGGCGCGTTGTCCATCACTGTCAGCCTCTGTCTACCACCGAGGAAGTGGGCCCACAGGTCAGGCAGGTACTTAGCACAGAACCTGCAATAGGAAAATTATACATATTTAATATAATCTATATTTGCGCATAAATACTTAATGCTATATAAATATAGGTTCTCATAGTACATATATGTAACAGTAGCACTGTTTTTTTGAAACATGGGTTTCAAAACCATTTCTAATCATGAAAGCACACTGTTCATCATGAAGATTAAAACTTTGAAATGACATAGAACTAGGAAAAGAAAGGAGTGCATGTAGACCAAGTAGTAGAAAACAGTGAATATTTAGTGTATTGCTTGTGCATGTTTTCTCTTCGCCTGTATATTTCTTTACTTAAAGTTTGGATCTTGCCATACATAATGTTTGGAATCCCTCTTCCTTTAACAACATACTGTGAATGCTTCCCCTGTGGTTAAACACTCTTCTTCAAAACTGTTTAATGGCTCATATTATTCTGCGTGCCAGTTTCGGGGGCCTCGATGGACGAGCGATGTCTATAGACGCAGGGAAAGAAGGCTTTTTGATGGCCAAGTGTGCAGGAGTTGTCTGTGGGGAGAGGGCAGCAGGAAGCAGGGTGTGGCCCCCTGGGGCTCCCTGGAGATGCCAGCTGCTGGGCCCTCGCCCTCGGAAGGGGCTGGTCTGCTGCACACCCGGCAGGCACGGGGCTGCCTTCGCTCACAGCTCTCCCCCCAGGGGCTGTGCGGGCGGCGTTGGCCCATCTGAAGGTGTGCAAATTGCATCTTGTCCTATTCATTTGTGTTTCCGCGTTAGGAAGGTTTTTCTGTTATGTTGTTACCATTGTTGCTTTTTATTTTTTCAATATTATTCTGTATTCATTTCAGGTGCACAGCCTGGTGGTTAAGCAGCCATGTTCTTTACAAGGTGATCCCCCTGATCTTTGCAGTACCCACCTGGCACCTTCATGGTGAACACAATATGGTCGCCTATGTTCTCTGTGCTGTGCTTTAAACCTGCTTTCCATCTGCTTCTCTCACTTCCCTCTGTGATGCCAATTTTCCCATGGGCTTGAGTGCATTTTTCTTTTCTTTTTTAAATTTATCTTTTATTGTTGACAGTATTACAGATGTTCCCCTATTTTCTCCCCTTCGCCCCCCTCCACCCAGCCTCCCCCTCCCCCAGGCCTTCTCCACACCATTGTCAGTGTCCACGTTGAGTACATTTTTCTTATTAATTTTAGGAGTTTTTTATATAGTCTAGATACTATTTCTTTGTCAGTTATATGCACTGCAAGGGCATTTTTAGATTGGAACTTGTCTTTAATGTGGCATATGTTGTCTTCTGTCAAAGAGAGATTTTAAAGTGAGATGGTCATAGTCATCAGTCTTTTCTTTCATGGGTTGTGCTAAATGGCCAAGTGCATAAAGCGTAGGGTTTTCAAGAAGTCAAGCGGGGAGGATGTTCACGTGGGTGACTCGCGTGTCTGCATATTGGGGCAAGATGCCATGTGCATCATGGGCAGGTGCCCAGAGGCTCCGTGGCTCTTTCTGCCTCCGGACACCATTGGCTTCTCTGGTATCAAACTGGAGGCAAGAGCAGGCAGCCTGTTCCTTGCCCCAGGGTGACTGACTGGGAGGACTTCAGCCCTGTAGACCCCGCAGAGGGACAGAGGGCCCGCGTTAGGGAGTGTGCTCAGCATCGGGGCCACGTCACCGCTCTGAAGATCCATCGCTGTGTCCCTGAGCTGCGGGGGGAACTGGCAGTGGCGTAGGTTGTCTGGCGTGAGTTTCTGTTGCAGATGAATCTGAGGAACTGGCAGCCCCTCTGAGACAGATCGCCTTGGATGGGATGCGCACTGTCTGCTTCTGGGCTGGCCTCCATCCTCACACGGAGGAAGCACACAGCTGCTCTAAGAAGACTCCCTCCCTGGAGGTTTCAGTCCAAACACGAAGACTCACAGGTTCTACTCTGACTTACCACCCTGGGAACCCTGGTGAGGCCCAGCCAGTGCCCAGCTGGACCCGTGCGCTGGGCGGGGCATGCTCCTACTGCCCTCCCTCCATCCCCTCCCTCCTCACATCCTGCTGCCTGTGTGCTCAGGGGAGTGGGAGGAGGGCAAGCATTTATTTCCTCCTCTGTCTGTTCACACAACTCACCTGGAGTGTGCAACAGGAAGCCAGGTACATCCTCATTCTTAACTTCTCTGTCTTCATCTGAGGTTATTTCTTAGGATATTTTTCTACCAGTTAGATGGCCTCACACACCCCCGTGGCGGGACTGTTCCTTTCCCATCTCCCCTTTACCTGACCACTAGTAAGCATCACCGCTTCCACTGTAGTCCCCAAGCTGCCAAGTGAGGAATTGCATGTTGTCACTGAATTCATTTTGTTTCTGGTGAGTTTGAACACTGGCATTTCTTTTGTGACGCACCTGCTCATCTCTTTTAACCATCTTTTTATGGGGATGCTTTTTGTTTTCTTATTGAGGAGGTCTCTTTCTGTGTTAGAAACATTACACATGTAATGCAAATATTCCTGCAATCATACTTCCCATTGGACTCTGTGGAATTTACTTTGATGTAAGTTATGGAGTAGGAATCCAATTTTGTTTCATCCTAAATGATTAACTGGTTGTCACATCTATTGAGTTACCCACTTTTGTGCTATTGATTTTAAATGTCACTCTTATCACACACTGTGCTTGGGTTTGTCTCTAAATTTTGATTCTGGTGACCTTTATTATTGTTCTTGGGTGGTGACAGACTATTCTATGCTTTTTTGAGACAAGCCACTCCCATGCCATTCCCTCATCTCTCTCCACTCTCTCCACTCCCTCCTTTTCCCTCCTTCTCTCTCTCTCCCTCAAACTTTTACTGATAGGTGGATCTTATACATTTATTCTTCTTGATAAACTTCAGAAACCTGTTGTCAAGCTTCAGAAAAGCTCATGTTAGGATTTCAGTTGGAATTTCATTAAATTTATAGTTTAATTTAAAAAGCTTTGCTGTTCTCACCACATCATATCTTCTTGTTCAAGGATATGATCTGCATCTTTCCATTTCTTCATCATCTTTCATATCCACAGTAAAGTGTCACACTATTTTCCATGAAGTCCTGAACATTTCTTGTTGAGATTACCCTGAGGTATGTTATATTTTTGTGGCTATTACACAAGAAATTCTTACTATATTTTTCTAGCTGGTTATTGCATGGATTTAGGGAATTCTCTTTAGTACCTCAAAGGTTTTTAGATGATTCTCTGTTTCCAGGTAGGCTTTGTTGTGTTTTGGGGAGGAGGCTATGAAAATAATAACCTTTGTCTCTATCTTTCCAACAGCTCGTTTTGGAGTGTTTCATTACTTTTGATAGAACAATGATCATTACAAAGTGGTGGAGATTCTTACCTTTTAATGGACACTATAATTCTGTAAGTATTTCACTGTTCTGTGTGGCATTGCATGAAGAAGGTTATTCTTTACAATGACAGCACATTTCCTTCTGATTTGATTTTATTAAGAAGTTTTAAAAAAAGTTTTGTCAGAAATGAATGTTGAATTTCATCAGCTGCCTTCCCATGCCTGTATGTGTGTAGGACAGTGATGACAAACCTATGACACGCGTGTCAGAGGTGACACACGAACTCATTTTTCTTGGTTGATTTTTCTTTGTTAAATGGCATTTAAATATATAAAATAAATATCAAAAATATAAGTCTTTGTTTTACTATGGTTGCAAATATCAAAAAATTTCTATATGTGACACGGCACCAGAGTTAAGTTGGGGTTTTTCAAAATGCTGACACACCGAGCTCAAAAGGTTCGCCATCACTGGTGTAGGAAGTAATGATAAGATTTTCTTATTTAACCTCATAGTATATGTTATTCTAATTATATATGTTTTTGCAACTACTTCTGCCTTTAACTTTTCTTCGTCACTTTGTTGGTGTCTTTTGTAGACACACTGGGTATGTATATGAGAATCTTATCATTTACTAGAAAGTTGAGCCCAGTTGCTCTGTTGTTGTAATGGGTATGATGTGCTCGCCTTCATTTTGTCATTCCATTTCCTGTACGTATGCTTCCTGGTAGTTTTCTTTGCTGTAAGATTGTATTGCTTTTGATCATTTTCCTCGTAATCTTAAAGATATGTCCTGTTTTTTATTGTCATTAATAGTTACTTTTAATTATTAAACACCTACATTTCTGTTTTTGTTATTATCACTATCAAGAAGAGTATGTACCCATTGTATTCCCTTCTCATAATACAAGGAACTCACCAGTTAAGAACATTTTGGCTAAAAGAAACAAGCTGTGCTCACTATAGTTTGAATAACTAAGGGTTTGTTTTCTTTCTTTTAAATATATATTTTATTTATTTCAGAGAAGGGAGGAGAGAGAGGGAAACATCAATGATGAGAATCATCGATGGCACGCCCCCTACTGGGGATCGAACCTGCAACCCAGGCCTGTGCCCTGACCCAGAATCGAACCATGACCTCCTGGTTCATGAGTCAATGCTCAACCACTGAGCTGCACTGGTCGGGCAAGGGTTTGTTTTCTTAAATGACAAGCAGTCAGGAGACAGCTCTCAGCACTGGTTCCGTAGCTCAGCAGCCTCAAAACCAACGCCTCTGCCCTTCTCTTCCTCACGGTGACAAAGTGGCTGCCACCGCTTCTGTCATCAGACTCTGTCGGAAGCAGGAAGAACAAGTGAAGTCTGTGCTGCTGTTTCTGTGTCAGGAGTCCAGACCCTTAGAAGGCTCTGAGTGGCGTCTCACTGGCCAGCACTCCTGCGGGTCCCTCCCTGCAGACACGGAGAATGTGCAGGAGGGAGCGCCTCTCCTGCCTGAGTAGAAAGGTGGCGAGGAGGCGGGGCTTCAGCGTGAGAGGCAGGAACTCACTGTTTCCTCCCATCACACTGCCCTGTGTGGGGACTCCCTCACAATGAACATAATTTTTACAAATTATGACACAGCATTTAGGTCATCAGCTACAACAGAGGGGGTTTCACAGTTTCCCAGCACACAGTAGGTGGTAAAAAACATCAGCTGAGCCACTTGTTCAGCCTACATACAAATCACCTACTTTTGAGGGACTCAGCTTAAATTGCCAAATTTCATATATTTTATTCTGTGATCTCATTTTTTATCTGCATTTTATTCCAACATTATTGCCTTTTTTATTCCAAGTAATAACAAAATACATTTTCTTTCAAACAGTTTGTACTGAGTTATCTGTGAAAACAAGTTCCTTCAATAAGCTGCACACGTCAGGGACCCGCAGACCCTGTGTGCGGGCCTGAGCTGGGGGAGCCTCTGCACTGAGGCTGCTGTGGGGGTGGCTGGGGCACCGCTGGCTGAGGGTGAGGCTGCTGTGGGGGTGGCTGGTGCGTGGCGCTGGGGCACCGCTGGCTGAGGATGAGGCTGCTGTGGGAGTGGCTGGCACATGGCGCTGGGGCACCGCTGGCTGAGGGTGAGGCAGAGGCGTGTAGCTCAGGGACTCACTGGGCTCATCATTCCCAGGTCACTGCATCCGACCACTAGCACAGTGAAACAGACTCGTTTAAAGACAGGAGTTTCTCTGCAGTCTGGCCCGTTATAGTCACTTACGTTGCAGAATGTAAGCCGTGTGGACATAGCCTTTATTCAGACAGGAACCAACTGAGAGTTAGTTCTAGAAACCCCTGGGTTTCCGGAAGAACTCCGAAGTTGGAGCCTGGCTCTTCCCGCAAGCTGCGCACATTGAGCTGCTGGCATGCCCTCTGAGCCTCTGTTCATAAGGTTTTGTACATTTTATAAGTTCAATTATAACATCAGGTTGGTACATGATAGGATTCATGTGAGGACTGGGGGGTTGTATGCAAGGTCTCAGCGTACCAGACAGACAGTCATTCTAACCTGGTAGGTCTCACCTTTCCTGGTAAACCTTCCACTTGATGTTGGTGACTGACCAAGTGGAAACTTGACTCAGGAGCTCCGTCGGGTCAGCTCTGCTTGCTCAGCTCGCGCAGGGTCTGCATTTCTGTCTCACCCCATCCGGGTGCCATGGCACCGTCATACCCACTGGCTTCCAGTGGAGGAGCCACACCCACCACCCCAGCTGGGAGCAGCCCGGCTTCTCCTGTGCCCAGGTGGGGTCACCTGTGAGATAGGTGTGCGCACCTGGTTAAGGGCAGTGTCACCTGGGAGGTGGAAACCTAAATGTCAGATGTGGTCACCCTGCCTCTTTAGTGTTTGATAAACTATCTGAAGAAGAGACAAGTAATGTAATGCCCTCCCCAATATTTTTGCCAGTTCCCAGGGGAGCTGCCAGTTCCTGGGGTCCCTTTGACCCCAGCCTCCAGCATCGAGTTGCTTTTTGAGCCACTGCAGCACCCCTGCACATGTGGCCAGGCTGGCACCCCTTTGCCCAGTGTGGACCAGCCTCTGCCCCCCTTCAGCAGGACACAGCTCCCTCTGAGCCGGCGAGTGCAAGCGAAGCATCCGGTTATCTATTGCTGAGCACACGCCACCCAAACCTCGTTGTTTAACTATCAATGATCATGTCTGTTGCCTATGAAGATGCCAGGAAGGCTCACTCACCTGCTAGGAAATGGGTGTGACTGCTGTTGGGTGAGGGAGGACTGTGAGGCCTTCATTCCTATCTGGGCAGGTCTCTCGGGGGGGCACTCGGGATCCTAAGAACAAGGTTCGCAGGCATGGAAAGTAGGGTCTGGACCAGACCCGAGCAGAGCATCACTTGGTCTCCCTTCTGTTTGTCATGTCACCACGGAGCGCATCCCTCACGTCGTCACTGGGATGGAAGCCATCCATTGGCAGTCACCACACTCGGGCGTCAGGAAGAGTTTTCAGCTCATCACCACCAACAGCGGCCAACCGGATGTCAGGTCCTTACAAGTCCCAGCGGGCGGGCTGGCTCTATCATCTCACCCTCACCTCTTCCCTGTCTCTCACCTCCACATCCCCGCGCCTCTCCAACGCACAGCAACCTGCCCACCTCTTCACTCCCTGATTCCTGTTCTCATTTCAGGACCTCCGTTACCCTGTGTCCTCTTAAGGTATATTTCCAAACAAAGACACCTCTCCTAAGAGAAGGCAATTACCAGCTATCGCAACAACATGCTTCACCGCCCTGCTATCAAGAAAATGTAATTAAGTGAAACACGGACTCGTGACCTGCCCCTTGGCCCTTCTGCCTCTGCTGCTTCTCGCCTCCTCTCCTTCCCTCCTTCCCCACCTTTCTCCCCTCACCCTCCTCTTCCCCATCCTCCTCCTTCTCCTCTTCTTTTCACCAGTCCTCTTACCCCACCCTCCTCCCTCACCCTCCTCTGCCCCATCCTCCTCCCTTCACCAGTCCTCCCCCCTCACCCTCCTCCCCTCACCAGTCCTCCTCCCCCACTACCCTCCCCTGTCCCTCCTGCCCACACTCACTCTGCTGCAGGCCCAGCTATCTCCTTGCAGTGCCTCCAAGAATGCACACACCCTGCATGTCAGGGCTTCCTGCAGGAGCTGGGCGTGGCCTGTTCTGTTCCAGGCTGAGTTTTCAGCACCTAGGACAGTTCCTGGCACACTGTGGGTGCAGATTATGAAAGACATGAATACAAATATGGTAGGAATTGGCCAGTTAAGATTGGGAAGACAGCTAAGGTGACCACCCCCACCTACTACCCCAGTTTACCCAGGACTGAGGGCTTTTCCCAGATATGGGGCTTTCAGAGCTAAATCTGAGAAAGTCCCAGGGATGAGTTGGTCACCCTAATGACAAACCCCCAACTGTCCTCAGATTTTAAAGCTGCTGTGGGAGCGAGACCACAGGGGCTTTGCAGGGACGGCAGTGGGAGTGGTTGTCCCCAGTCCTGCATCCTTGGTTCCCAGCCCCAGCACCCAGGTCTTTAAGGCTGAGCCCCTATATCCAGCCCCTATGTCCATCCCCAGCACCCTGGTCTTTAAGGGTGAGCCCCTATGTCCAGCCCCAGCACCCTGGTCTTCAAGGGTGAGCCCCTGTGTCCATCCCCAGCACCCTGGTCTTATGGGTGAGCCCCTGCATCCCAGCCCAGCACCCTGGTCTTTAAGGGGGAGCACACAGCCCACGTCACAGCCCAACAATGGAGGATGTGGCAGGTAGCTGTCTTGACAGAGGAAAATGGTTTCCAGTTTACCTAAGCTGCTTGAAGCCCAGGCTGCATTAGGACATTGTTCAGAACTGCGGGTAGGCATCTGTGGGTTCCCCTTTCCCTGCCCCCCTATGAGCATCAGTGATAGCCTTAAGCCTTTGGCTTTGTGGGCGCTGCAGGGAGCGGAGCTCAGGCTCCTGAAGAGATGCAAAAGACAGCAGCCTGCAGCCGGGGACAGCTGCAGCGGGCAAGGCCCATGGTGCGGGCTGGGGTCTCGGCGCCTCCCTGCTCTTTGAACCTGTCACCTGTCGGCAGAGAAGACACAAGGAGACCCGCCTTCCTGGTCTGCTGGCCTCTGATAGAGCAGGAGGGCCCTAGGGAGTCCTCTTGTCCTTGGGGAACAAGCCTAAGTAAACTTGAATGGGAGACAGGAAGCCATGGGGGGAGACAGAGCAAAGCCAGTTCCCAAAGTTTTCAGAGCAGAGCCCGTGCCGCCTGAGGGGCCGGCGTGGGAACACCTGTTTTGGCCCAGCTCCTGCTGCCGCCCGTGGGTGCCTGTGCTGCCTGCCGCCCATGCCCTTCCTGGGCCCTGTGGTTGGGCTCCACAGCCCCAAGCAGAGTTTCAGACTGTGCAATACAGCAGAGCGCCTTCCCCAGGGCCAGCCAGGTCTGCCCTGTGTAGGGTGCGCCAGGCAGGCTGCAGCCTCCCGCCAGCGGAGCTCATAACTGCCCTCACGGCTGGCTCCAGGTGACAACTCCACGACTTCCTCCAGGTTTTGGAACATCTCGGAGTGAAGGGGTCTCCAACGGTGTGCTCTTTTCTCTCCCAAGCCAAGACAGGGCTCAGTAATTAATGGCACAAATTAATGGTGGGAGGATTGCATTTTTCTCAGAGGAGGCACGGAGTGGGAGCGCTTGGGTAAATTCCAGTCCAGACGGCTCCTTCCAGCATGGTCGGTGGGCCTGCGCAGAGGAGTGGAGATGGCTCTTCTGAGAAAAGTCCTTTAGTTCCTGGGGACGGGGTGACAGCGTGCGCTGCTGCAGGGGAGGCTCCGTAAGGCCTTGGTGCAAATTTATTTCTTGTCTTTTATTAATGAGGTTTGGTTCAGGGGGACTATCTTGTGGGAGATTAATGCCCTGCAATGAAAGGCAGTTTTTAAGAGGCGGCTAAGATTTGGTGACAGTGGCTCAGCCGCTGATGTGGGGTGTCCTGGCTGCAGGGAGTGCTGCTGTGGAGGGAGCATGGTCAGGTGGCCCTGCCAGGGGCGATGTTGAGAGACAAGCCCTCCACCTCTCACTGGGCCCACCTCCCCCGCCCCGAGTTCCACCCAGGATCTCCACAGAGCAGAGTGCCCAGCCGGGAACCCGGGCTTTGGAGCCAGACAAGCTTGGGTTTAGGTCTGATCTCCACCTTTCCTAGTGTGTGACCTTGGGCAAGCCTCGGTTTCCCCTCCTGTAAAATGAGGAAATTGTCACAGGGTTGTGAGTAGGGTTAAATGGCATGGTCCTGTTCGGTCTCATTAGATAATTGAATCGACACCCCTCCCCAGAGAATGGCCTTTAGGCCACTTCACAATGGACATTCCACTTGATAAGACCATTTTCTCTCTCCTCCGCAGTTTCCCAGAATCCGGACCTGCACAGAGAATCTCCGCCCAGAAAAAGGCCGCCTAGAGTCCTGTAAAAACCTCCGACTCCCCGTCTTTGGGTGCTGGCGCCATTTTGGGGGCTCAGCCCATCTGGGTTTCCAGATGACCTGATAGATTCACAATTCTTCACCCCTTTTGGCCTCGTGAAGACAGCCCCCGGGTCCACCAGCTGATGAAGGCTAATCGCAGCATGGGCTGTCCATACAATGGCTGTTAACTGGCCACGAAAAGGAGTGAAGCCCTGATAGAATACACACGGATCCCCCCAGGTGCTCCGCGAAGGAAGCGCTCACAAAGGGCCAGGCTGCATGATTCCACGTACAGAGAATGTGCAGGACAGCCAGTCCTCAGACACAGGGATGGTCAGTGCTCGTCAGGGGCTGCGGGAGGGGAGGGGAGAGGGGTGGGTGCAAGGTTTCTTTTAGGGGGTGAGGACAGTGTCTTAAAATTAGATTATGGTGGTTTTACAACTCTAGATTTTTTTTTAAAAAAGCATTGAACTGTATATTTTCATCCTATAAACTGTATATTGTGCAAATTATATCTTAAAGCTGTTAATTTAACTGAAAACAAATCTGTCATTTGTTGTCTGTTTTGTCTATAGTGTTCACCACGTATACTTTTGTGTACGTTCCCTGAGGTCCACCTAGCGCACTAGGCAGTCGCTTAGCTAACCGGGGCCACCCCTGCTGGCTGACAGCCCTGTCCCACGCCTGTGGTCTCGCCTGGAAAACCACGGTCGCAGTGTGCTTCCAACAGTGAGAGCCAGAGCTGGCCTCTGAAGCCCTTTGCTGAGGGGGCTTGGCTGGCACCCTGTCTGGAGGATGTGGAGATTGAGTGCCCAAGAAGGACGAGGAAATCACACAGGAAGCCCCATTTCTGGGGCAAGCTGTGCACCGCCACGCACCACGGCCGCGATCCGGGTTCTCCGGGAAGCATTAGACAGGAAATGACTTTGCACGATGCAGCTCGGGGCTTCATGATTCAGGGAGAAGATATAAATGGAAAATTGCTGGAGCTGAAATTTTGTTGCAAAGGTATTTATCTTCGTTATTACTTCCCGAACCCTTTTGTGCTCTTTGTTCACGGAATGGCGAGAGATGCACTTACTTACACTCCCAGCAGCGATTCGGAGGGAGAATGTGCCCCCCAGCACTGCAGAGGCCAGAGGGAGTCTCAGCCAGGCCTGCGAGTCCTCTCATCACTGGGAATGCCTAGAAATGGAAATGACCGTGATAGAAAAGTCTTCAGTCCTTTTCACAGACAGTTCAGGAGAGCCAGTCTTCCTGTTGGTGCCACCTCCCACTTCTCCTGAGAATAACAATGGGAACAACAGAACTCCCAGGAAGACGTGGTCGGGACGTCCTCATTCCAGTGTTGGTTTGTGGGGTGGATTCCGACTGCTTCCGGAGAAGACAGGTGCAGGGACGAGTGCCGGCAGACCCAGAGGAGACGCTGTTAATGACAATATTAATATTGATAACAACAATAGCCCTGCACTTTTTCATTGGGCTGTTTACTTTTCAGGATGGTAGCCTATATTCTTTGATTTTTTAAACATCAAATTTTATTAAGTTTAATCACACAACTTTTATTAAGAGGAAAACTAATTTTGTGTGTAAAATAAAAAAATACGCCCTTAAGACGTATGCATCCATAAATATACATCTTGTAAGTTTTACAAAGGTTTGTGTTTCTTATAGTCATTCTTCATGCACAGATTACTTGCCCTCAGAGAAAAATAAACCCATTTTCCTTTTTTAATTCTCTGATTTGAATTTTACAGCAATGCCGCCAGGGCAACAGGCAGTGCCACTGTTCTGATAACAGAGTGGGGGCTACTCCGTGTGGGCCGGAGGGCCAGCAGCAACCAGGACAGGCACGGGGAGCCGTTAGAGATGTTAGCGGGACACGCTCAGCCCGCCTGGACGGTGTGGGCTGGGTGTCTGCGTGTCAGCAAGCAGCCGGGTCGTTCTGAGGCGGCTTTGGCGATGCAGAGGCCGATTCATTCGTAGCAGGTGCACCTGCTTCTTCCAGGAGGAGGAAGGCGAGGACGCTGTGTCTCTATTGCCAAATCCTTTGACTGAATGAGTGGTTATTGATTTTAAAACTTGCTATGTTGTCATTGGCCTTCTCACGTCTTTTGATGTAGGAGTAACCATAATCCTATCCCCTTGGGGAAAGTCCCCTAGATTCCAAAGACCTCATTTGTGGAGAAAAAAAGAAAGAAAGTTTTTTTTCCGTGTTTTGCCCGGCCTTTAGAATCTCCTGATCCTTTACCCACAGACACACTTTTATGAAAGAGTCTTCTTTCTCCATCCCTCCCCGGAAGGCATGTCTCCTGGAATGTTAGACATCTGCGGTCGCATCTGTCAACAGGAGTGATAGCACTAGGTTGTGGTAACCAGTCCACGTGTGGAAGCCTCTGGTGCCAGGCATGTCTGCTGCTTCCGCACGTCCAGTCTCCCCAGTTCCTTTGCAAACCACTCAGGTGGTTTGAGATGACACAACTGTCCCTCCTCCCCTGTGGGGAGATGAGACCCAGACCTGCTCCATCCGAAGGTGACACCCGCTGCCGTGGTGTTCTGCGTGGGGTGGGAAAGTGACCCCAAAAGGGCCACATGCCCGATGGTGGGACTTTCTATAAAGCCGTGGGGGTGGGTGTGGGAGGGGTCTCCTCCTTCCGGAGAGAACCATAAGGTTCCTGTTGCGCCCCAGCCCACCTCCTGGCAAAACAGTCTTCCCTTGAACTCCGGGGACACGCCTGCCCACACCTCAGACCTGTGCGGGCCTCACAGTGGCTACAGAACAGGGCTGTGCACAGGAAACGACGCTCATGTGTCAGGTCAGGAAGCCTGAGCTGCGCGGACTCTGGCTCACCCACCCACGTGGCCTCCGGCTCAGTCCCTGGTCTGTCACGGAGAGAGCAGTGTGGCCGCCTCCCGGGCCGTCCGCCACTCGGTGATGATTGTCCTGAAGGTGTCAGCTCAGTCCCTCGCACAGTACCTACCCAGCCATGTGCTCAGTGACTGTTAGATTAGGAGGAAAACAGAGAAAAGAGGGAGAGAGCTCCTGGGGAGTTTTGGACTCTTAAAAACACATGCAGATAAACCAGGTCAGAAAGAAATACAGCCAAAATATATGTTCTGGGCTAACTCAGCTTTGAAGTCTTTTGAGGGTTTTTATATTTTCATTTCTGTAAAGTTGTAGAGGCTGAAAATACTCCCAAACACATTGCAATGTCATTAGGAAGCTACGCATAAGGCCACACCTAATTTTTCTCGAAGGAAAGGGATGTGAAGGGAGGGAACAAGGAACATATCCTTTGGAATCCCACTACCAAATGCATCCGTTTTGTGACATTCAAAATGGCAATCGGAGCACGTGCCTCCGCTCCAGTGTCGCAGCGACATGAAAGCCACGCATTAGCCGCTCTCTCCTGCGTTCCAGGTGAGCTGTGTGGGCTGCGATGGGCCTGCTTCCCATGTCCCGGGCTGGTGTGTGGTTTCTCTCTCCCACGGCCCCTCCCTTTCACACCCACGCACAGCCCTGTGCCCAACGTGGTTATTCTCGTTCTGGCTTTTTGGAAGGACACGGGTTTGAGCCCCAGCACCACCACCTCTCCAGGCCTGCCTACCGACAGGCTGCTTTGCGGCTGTCTCTCTGAGCCTGCCCGGGACATGGGGACCGTGGTGGGGACGGTCTGACCAATGGGCTTGTTGGAGGGGGACACAGGAGGACTGCTGAGTTGCGCCCGAATCTGCAGGTGGAACCCGCTCCTGCTGCCTGCACTTGGTCCCAGGGTTCCTAAGGGCCCGAGGTCTGACCAGCATCTAAAGTAGGGAGTTCACAGTCTCGGACCTTATCCATCTGTCCTTCACTGTTCAGCTTCCTGGTGTCCTGCTCACTGTTCGTGGCTGTCATTCTAGAACTGTGTGCATTTGAAATCCGCACTGTGCCTGCCCTGCCTCCTCCGCCCAGCCCTGAATACCAGGGGTCAGCGCATGCTCACGCCAGCCGCTCTTGCAGTACAGGATTGGTCTTCGCTGTGGCTTATTCACATTAAACCATCTTCTAAGTCTTTATTACAGTAACAAGGATTGCTGTGGTGTTCCAGTGATTCTTTTGTCTCCCCAGTCCCAGTGTTGCTAACAACTCAGAAGGGTTCTGCTCGCCACCCACTCCGTTAGCCTCAAGCTGGAGCTCCCGCGGACAGACGGGCTGCAGGGCCCTGCCTTCGCGCCCTCCCGGGCCGGTGTCCCTGATGACACCCTCTCAGCTTCTGTTCGGCCCCTGGGCTGCTCCCCCTCCCAGCTGCCCAGGGGCCTCTGAGGAATTCGCAGGCTCAGAGGCATCTCTCACCTGTCAGCAAGTGACATTATCCTCCCATCTGGTGGCCAAGGTCAGACCAAGGTCACTGCCCTGGTGAGCTGAGTGCCTGTGGGCTGCACAGGGAGGCTGGGCCCAGCCCAGGGGGTCTCTCTGCCAGGCCCAGGCCACTGCGCACAAGCGGCTGGTAACCTTTGAACTGGCCACGTGGGCGGAGGAGGAAGAGTGAAGTCCCACTGATGAACCAGATCTGGGAGGTGGGCCTTAGGTGGGCTATACTCCTCTTCCTGGTTTGGGGAGAAACCCAGGACCTTCCCTCCCACCTCAGGATCCTTCTGGAAACCATAGACCTTGGAAAGGAGGTAATGAAGATTTTCTGCAGCAACAAGAATGAAACCTGGAATGACTGTTGTTACCACTTAAGAGTGTGGGCTCACCTGACCCGTGGCTGCCATGTCCGTGCCCATGTTGCCTCTGGGCCCCACCCAGGGCGTTGATTTGGGAGATGGATGTGCTGTGGTGTCTTTGAGAACCTACCTGCTGCAGAGTGGAGTGGGGTTCTGGGGACAGTGCTGGGTAGAATTCCAACCAGTTCTTAGCAGTCTGCACTGCCCAGGTAACTAATCAGACATCCTGTCCAGAGGGCAGGCGTTCGCACGTGCACTTCTGCCAGCACACGGTTCTGTGGTAGCTTCCCCCACCTGGGCAGCCCGAGGGGCAGGAGGCGGCACTCTGGCCTGTGACCTGGATGCTTACAGAGACACAGCCTGGCCCTGGGACATCTTCCTTGTGTGGGGCGGGCAGGCCTGTGCTTGGCGTGTACCCAGGTCTGTTTCAGCATCTCACGGGGTCCCAGGGTCTGGAAGACAAAACTGGGAGGGGTGTGAGCTGTTGTGTCCTCTCGTTCTCGCCCGCCTGCTCCAGCCAAGACCCTTTCAGTGGCTGAGGCTCAGGCTGATGGTTACTCACTCTCACTCCCATTGGGGGGGGGGGGGGTGTCTTCTTATTTGAAAAGTCAGGTCCTTAAATACGGCAATACTTGGTTCCAACAGATTGTATCCCTCACGCTGGAAGTCCTGGCAGCCACTCAGCCAGCATGGCAGAGGTCCAGTGACGGAGGTCGGAGGTCGGAGGCACCCTCCCATGACCCTGAAATCATCAGTTTGGCTTACACCTAGTCATTCTCCCTGTAGGATCCCCTGCCTTTCTGCCAACACCGCAAACACAACCCAGGGGGACAAAAACCGCTTTGTTCCTGTTGGTAAGAATTATTGTTACCAAGAGCATCCATGTGCAGGGCTGGGAGTGACAGAGGCGGGGCAGGTGAGCTGTGTGAGGCCCCCACAGAGCATCCCGCAGCATCCAGGCTTCAGCAGAGGACAGGGACGAGGGGTCACAGGAGAGGTGCTGCAGCTGAGTGTGCCTGGTAAGGACTACAACCTGGATCAGCTGTCTGCTCCCTCCACTGCCTCCCTCCGCCCACTTCCCCTTCATTTTTCTGAAATGTTTCGTTTGCTTCCCCATGTTGCTCATGGTTCTCAGTTGCGAATAACCCACTCTAGCTCATAGCTTGCAGAATCTCTAAAAAGGCCAGATACTTGGGATTAGGGGCTACATGCCCAGGGCTGAGTGCCCCCAGGGCTGGTGATAGCTTCCCCCACCTGGGCTGCCCTGGCCACGCTAATGCTGCTGGCAGAGCCCAGGTGAAGCGTCCTGCAGCGAGGACAGACTGCGCTGGGGCCCTGTGTCCTCCGCTGTGGAGCAGGCCGGAGTGCTGGCCAAACAGGTGCTCAGGCAGCCTCTGCTGTGAGCCACCCTGCCCCTCAGGTCCTCACTCAAGTCCCACTGGGGGCCAGAGCATGGGAGCGTCAGGGACAGCAAACAGACACATCTCAGCTAATTGTGCTTGAGAAGAAAGACAAAAGGGGAAGGAGATCTGTGAGCGTCTTCCCTGGCAGGGGCTGAGGACGTGAGGGGGAGGAGCTGGGCTGGTCATTCTACCCTGCCATCTGGGCCGCAGCCATGTGTGCGGCTCTGTCACCTACAGGACAGGGAGCGTGGCCTGGCACGGTCTCAGGGTGCTAGGGGAAGTCTGGACACGTGTGTGGTGTCTGTGGTCCAGGTGAAATGCTTGGGCCCTGGGATCCTGGAACCTGGATCAAGGCCCCGTGCACCTTCTATTAGCAGTGTGAACTTGGACCCTGATCCTTTGTCAGTGAGGTGGGCGGTGACAGAATCTGCCCCATGGGGTTGGAGAGTCTGCTTGTAAGTGCTGAGCACAGGGCCTGGCGCGGCACGTGCTTGGTGAACGCTTGGCTGGGAGAGTGGAGCCACCATGCTTTTGGCAGTCAGCGAGTGACCCAATCAAAGCCCAGAAAGCCAGCTGTGCCTCAGTGATGAGCCAGCGCATGGGGACGGGGCCAAAGCATTGGGCATTTTTTCGTAAGGGCCTCGGTTCTACCTTGTTTTCATACATCTCAGTTTTCTTCATCACTTGTATTTGCTACGATTTGTTGTGTTTACTACATTCTAGGCACTTTTCACGGAATGTCTTACACAATCTCTAGTTCTCTATGACCTCCCACACACTGTTGCATGTGCCTGCATGTGTGTGTGTGTGTGTGTGTGTGTGTGTGTGTGTGTGTAAATTGAGTGTCTTGAGTTTAAGTATGTTGTTGAATGTTGCAGCTACTGTGTTGGTTGTGTAGCTGGGACTCCTCCTGCCAGGTTATGGGGCCTCCTGAGGTGACGGTGCTAATAGCGTTATGCCTGCCTGGGCCTCCCAGGGGCCTAGGTTCTGTCGCCTATGGTTGGGAAGAGTCTCACAGGTGCCAGCGGAGGAGGCTCTGCTGCATCCACTTCTGCCATTAGAGGCTGTGCCTCCCGCACCAGGGCCACCATGGAAACACGGTTGACCCTGGAGCAACCAGGTTTGAGCTGTGCGGGCTCACTGACAGGAGGATTTTTTCAGTAGATACACACGGTACTGTAAATGCTTTTTCTCTTCCTCATGACTTTCTTCATAGCATCTTCTCTCCAGCTTACTTTATTGTAAGAACACAGTCTGTGACACATATGACATACAAAACATGTTGATCAACTATTCATGCTATTGGTAAGACTTCTGGTCAGCAGTAGTTAAGTTTTGGGGGAGTCCAAAGTTATACATGGATTTTCAACTGCAGGCGGTGGGGTTGGCCCCCTAACCTCCACGTGATAGGGGTCAACTGCAATGCCAGACCGAGGGAGCTGTAAGTCCTGCAACCACTGGAAGCAGGGAGAGCCATTTGCAGGGACATCAAAAACCACCCACCCAATGCATTGCTACTTGCTTCCTGTTCGTTTGCCTTCTCCTCTCCTGTCTTCATAACCTTCCCTCACAAGTGACAAGATTCTCTGTTTAACACACCAGGGCTTCTTGCAGAATCTGCTGTCTAGGGCTCCTGAGGGGTGGGCTCATGGCCTGGGCGGGAGGGGCTGTGGACTGCCTCCGAGCCTCCTGTGTGGGGTTTAGATTAATTCCTGCTGTGGTCTGTTCACCCAGATAATTTTATCAAGATTTCCTTTCTCTTGCTTTATTACTTGCTTTCTTGGTTACTTTATTAAATTTTAAAATATTTTATTAAAGCCACTTCTTCTCTTGTGACAAAAGTATAACTTTTCCAACTTTGCTCTGAAAACTTGCAGACCAAACTCTTCTCAGGGCCTCCTGGGGGTGGGGCGGCCGGCAGGACGGGGGGAGGAAAGGCTCTGGCCTTTCAGCCTGAATATTTCCGTAGGCGTTTTAAATGTATGACCATCGCAAACTCTTTTATTGAATTGTTTTAAGCCATAAAAGAAGACTTGGGGACTTGGTAATGTTGACTTCTTTTCTCACAACCCTTTTTCAAAAGCAGTCATTGCTTTCCAAGATGTAGGCATATAACAAGTATTTTGTGAAATAAACTTTAAAATGGCCCATTAAGAATGGATTAATGGTAATCCCCCCAAAGAAAATAATGTGAATATTAAAGCTGCATAGAATTCGGGAATATGCCTTAATAGAGATCTTTAAGGCCAGGTGGCCTAACTGTAGTCTGCTGGGTTCTGTGGGATTGTCCAAAGGCGCAGAGACACAGCCGCCAGCCACCATGTTCACTGTGCAGAGGGAGACCACGGCACCACGACTTCTGCCGTGGCCATCACGAAAACCACAGGGAAGGGTAATTTGTGAAAACCTGGAGGCTTTTTGGTTACTCATGGTGGCTGGCCTTTTGAAAAAGAGCAAGGAAACAGAGCAAACCCAAATATTTGGTTAAGTGCTCACATGGGTGGGCGTCTACCTCTTGCAGGTGAGCGGGTAAGTCAGCTAGCTGGCCATGGAGGTAGAACACCTGTGGGTGCAGTGACCCAGGCTTGGAGAGCGCCCCCGGGTGGATGAGGAGCCTTCCTGCACTTCACAGACAATCTGCTGGGAGCCTCCTCCCCCACCCCTCTGTCGCCTAGTCACCTAAAGAGAAATTAATTCTTGAAGCTACAATGGCCAAAACATTGCAAGCCCTCCCTCCTCCCCACTCTCATATGATGTGGGTCCCTTAGGTCTGAGTCGGACGTTAACAGTCAAGCTTGGCTCCTTCGGGAAAGCGTGGGATCCTCTGCAAATGTCAACATGTTTTCTCCAAATTTCGGAATGAGTGAAAATAAACGTGTCACTCTCTTGTGAATCGCCTGGCCACCCATCTTTCCCATGGACCTGCGGGTCTGCTCGTGTTCCCGGGAGTGAATCCGGTCGGGATTAGTCGATGCGGTGGATCTGGATCTTAGGGGGGTCCTGGGCTCTGAGGTGGTGCCCTTCGGCTCCAGGCAAATCAGTCAGCCACGGTCTCAGGACACATCCCGGGGAGACCAGGCCCCTCGCCCAGGGGCGGGCTCCCTCTCTGAGTAGCACAGTTAACCTCCAGAACCTAGTATAATTGGAAATCTTTATTGGAATTATCCACGCCATTACCCACTCACTGCATTAGCTCTGCCCTCCAGCGCCCGTGGCTGCATATCGTGGGGATGGAGTGCTTTGTCAATTGGAACTCAAGCCTCGATCTTAATTAGAGATGTGCCGAAGTACCTGCGTTTAATGGAGAAGGTTGGCAGGCAGTTCTCTCTCCACCCTCCTGCATTAATGGCTTCATTACTGATGACTGTCCACGGCGGCGTGCGAGATTAAGTGTGCTCTGCAGAGGAGCGGAGGCGGCCTGCAGCTGCCTCTGCACGCACATTCCAGGCCCCTCTGAGCGCTTGCAAACGAGGAGGCCACCGTGTCAGCAGGTGGTCCGGCAGCTCCTGCCTCCTCAGCCCCACAGCCTGGCCTCGCAGGCTGGCGCCCGGGCTGGGGAGGGGGCATTACTCACGGGCCAGCGCCCACCCTGGGATAATTTAATATTCCGTGTTCAGTACTTTCTCCAGCATCATCTGTATCCATCTCTCGTTTTGTACTAAGTCATTGTTAGATATCTCTCCTGCCGCCTGGATAAATCCGAGATACAGAAAAATAATAGGGATGTGATTACAACCTCTGTATTTAGTCGTGTTTGCCTTGACTTAGTGGCGCAGGTGCAGGAGACAGAGCTGCCGCTTTCCAGAGCTGCCCCGAGGACCCAGCCACCCCCTTTCCCAACAGAAAGCCTCCCCTGAGGTGCTGCTCCTTAAGGCCAGGTCGGGGGCGGGGGAGAGGGGCACCCACTTTCACTTTCACCACCGGCTTCTTTTCCTCTGAGCACCAGATGGCCTCCCCTGCCTGGGGCAGCGCAGCCAGTCTGTTCTCGGACGTAGTGAGGCATTTCCGTTGGAGACAGGAGCCTTTTCCCGGGACGTCCATGTGCTTTGCCACGTGAATTTGCAGTGCAGACCTCCCAGTCCAGCTTCAGCTTGTGAGCGGGGGACTACGCCTGAGGGCATGGAGGCCTAGCACTGAGTCTGAGGCCACCCTCACTTCCCTGAGGTCTCCCCTGGCTGATGAGAAAAACCAGCGGCCAAGGCACCTCCCTAGTTCATTTCGGGGCCTTCAGAGAGAGACTGGCAGTGTGAGCACCTCTGGAGTCACCTGCCGGGGCAGGTAGCCGCCTGGGGACCTGGCCACAGCAGGGCCGCTGGGCTCCTCCTCACTTCCCCGAGGTCTCCCCTGGCTGATGAGAAAAACCAGCGGCCAAGGCACCTCCCTAGTTCATTTCGGGGCCTTCAGAGAGAGACTGGCAGTGTGAGCACCTCTGGAGTCACCTGCCGGGGCAGGTAGCCGCCTGGGGACCTGGCCACAGCAGGTCCGTCTGTAGGCCCATCCGTCCGGCCCTCAACACTGTGCGTGCCCTGGCCCCTCCTGGCGTGGGGCTCCGGTGTGCAGGAGGCTGCGGGCGTGTGCCTGGCTGAGCAAGGCTATGAGCGCCCCAGCAGGCGTGTTGGGGAGAGCAGTGGGGTGCTTGGCACAGTCAGCACCTGAAGCTCTGCCTCGCAGCTCAGCTTGGCTCCTAGATACAGGTCGCCGGCCCTGCTGCCTTTGGCCGGCGGCCTGGGTCTCAGAGCACCTGCTGCTGCGGATCCACCCGACGGGCCCTGGACGGACCTCCACTCCTCATAGGTCCAGCCTGGGCGTCATCCAGAGGTCACGGTGCTGGCAGACTTGATGTCTGGTGAGGACTGGCTTCCTGGTTCATAGAGGCGCTCCCCACTGTGTCATCGGGGTGAGGGGGTGCGGGCGCTCTCGGGGTCTCTTTTAAAAGGGCGCTAATCCCACTGACAAGGCTTTCACCTTCATGAACTAATCACCCCCAAGTCCCACATGAATCAGGTGGGGGAGGGGCACAAACGCTCAGACCCTGGCACTGGGGGCAGCTGCTGCCCTCCCTGCCCCTGTGAATGCGACGGTGGTGCTGTCCGCCCCCAGGTGGGTGGGGAGTGAGGGGCCAGTCACCTCACATCAGGTGTAAGGTGCACGAGGTCCGGCCACAGGCGGGAACGCCGCCCTTCAGTTTCATAGGTCAGGGGCGGAAACTGAGTGGAAATCTGGACAAGGAGAGTAAAAACACTCAGTGTGGGAACCACACCACCTGTCAGCCCTGGAAATGAGTGTGCGCTGTCGTCCCCCCCCCATCCCCCAAAGCAGCGCTTGGCAACCCAGACCTTGGCCTGCCCCACGGCTTCAGGAATAATCCATTTGCATACCGTGGGGTCTCTTCCTGAGCAAGCCTCGCCCCGGAGAGAGTCCTACTCTGACCTGGCCCAGCTTCTCTCCTGGGAGTCCGGAGCGTGGAGCACGCGTGATCAGACGGTTCGCATGCTCGGTATCTCATCCACTCGGGGTTATTGGAACCGGCGCTGCACCAGGGTCTCGGGTGCTGGCTCTGGACAGCCATGGTGGGGAGTCCTTTGAGGCCAGCTGGGTATGAGAAGCCCGGTCGGCTTGTCTCCCTGGGGAGGGGGATGGCTAGAGTGCCCCCCCTGCCCCCCCTTCCTCCCCCGCCAAAGGCAAACCCCTTCCTCAAGGACCAAGATGCAGCTGGGCGTGGTGGTGCCTGTTAGGGTTTCCGTCTTCAACCTCGGAGGTGTAGGCCGACCTCAGTCCCACTTGGAGGGAACTTGCAAAGCTGACACTCATTCCACTCAAAGCTGAGCTCAGGCCGGGGCCCAGGAGGCAGTGGCCTGGCTGGAAGACTGCTCAGGAGCAGGGCCTGGGGGAGCCCAGGTTGCTGGGACGGAAAGTGGTGCTATTCTTCCAACACAGTGATGCCCAGCGGCCAGCAGAGCCCCCCTGGCTTCCCGGTAGAGGAGGCAGGTGTGACATTAACGTGTTACTGCAGGTGCTTCCGGATGCTGCAGGAAGGCCTGGAGTCTCAGCCCGGCTCGCCACGCTGCTCGCCACGCTGCCCGCCACGCTGCCTCTGCCCTGCAGGGCCTTAGCCAACCCTCTTCCTAGGCAGCAAGCTCCCTGGGAAGGTGCCGGTTCTCCCCGATGGAATGAGGTGGTGTCTGTATAACACTCGCCTCCGGGCGCCCCTGTGGAAACAGCTGAGAATAGGGACTTTGGGGCAGAGGGAGCCTCCCCTGGGAGAGCTGAGCACTGGTGGCCTCAAAAGCCAGGACGAGGAGCTGTGCTGGGGGCTGAGGCAGCTGAGCACCCGGGAGGGGTTCCCCAGAAGTTAATTCTGCAAAGGCCTCAACTATGCGATTATTTATTTAACTGCTGCTGGCCATTGAGAAATGTTTCCTTATTAGAAATTAACCAACATTTGCAATGGTGATCTACAGCTTGCCCACCGCTCTTGCAGTCAGGATCCGCACGCACCCCACACTCACCCTGCATGCACCCCGGGAGATGGTAAGAACAGGTTCAGTCCCCCTGGGGAACTGAGAAGGCCCCCCGCAGCTCGGCCCAGCGCAGCCGCGATTTAGCCGGGCCTTCTGGCTGTAGGTGCTGGGC
This sequence comes from Myotis brandtii, assembly GCF_000412655.1. Lineage (NCBI taxonomy): Eukaryota > Metazoa > Chordata > Mammalia > Chiroptera > Vespertilionidae > Myotis > Myotis brandtii. Next base: position 2,590,332 of record NW_005371769.1, on the reverse strand, counting down.
TCCCTCTCTCGTGGCGGAGTCCCTCCCGCTCGCCAGCCCCGGGAGGCAGCACATTCTGTGTGTGGACCGTGGTCCTCCGTGCAGAAGCCCCCCACTCCAGACTTAGAAAACACAGAAATTGAGAGAGATGTTTCACTTAGAAAGATGCTGCCCCCCCTTCTCAAAAAGTGTGCCCGAGTTTCTGTAAATAAAAAGAATGTGCTGCAACTTGTCATTCAGTTTGCCAAGCATGGCACGCCTTGGGCGGTGGAGGCCCAGGGAGGAGCGTCCGGCTGCTCCGCCCTGTCCCCCAGCTCCGGGCGGGTCGGGCCCAGCCTTCATGGTCTCAGCCACTCCTGCCTGGTCCCGCCTGCATTGGCGGCTGCACAGATTCCAGGCGCCCTGCAAACTAGGACCTGGTCTGGCTGCCCCATTCTGACTTTGAACAGACGAGGTGCTCCTGACAGGCTGGTGAGACTGAACCCCATGCGTTAGCTTTCGGGATCTCTCCTGCCGCCAGCCTTCCTTTCCCGCGGCCACTGGCTGGCCACAGTGGTTATGCTGCGCACAGCCTATCCTCAGCAGCAGGCATAGGCCCCTCCTAACTGCCGTGCCCCCGAGATCCTGCTGCGAATCCTGCTGTCTGTGACCCTCTGGCCACATCAGTGTCACCCTCTCATTTCTCTCTGATGCTTCCCACAGAGTCCACTTTTATTAAAGCTGTAGTCGTGGATGTGTGGCTGTGTCTGGAGACGTTTTTGCCTGTCAGGGCTGCAGGGCCTGCCATTGGCATCTATGGAAGAGACCAGGGATGCGGCTAACCCAGTGGTCGGCAAACTGCGGCTCGCGAGCCACATGCGGCTCTCTGGCTTCTTGAGTGTGGCTCTTGCACAAAATACCAACTTCTGCGCATGGGCCACGAAGTTTAAATCGCACTGTACGTGTGCGCCCGCATGTGGCTCACGAGCCACAGTTTGCCGACCACTGGGCTAACCCCTCCAGTGCACAGGGCGCCCTCGGAGAACGGACCGCTGGGTCCGAGGCGGAGGCGGAGAAGCCAGGCTGCAGGACAGGGAGAAGGGAGTGACCGGCAGAGAGTCGGCCTGAGCTCCCCTGGCGCGCAGGTGTGGCTAGCCCTGGACCTTCCTTGGGAAAATTGGAAAAGGGAGGACATGCCCCCACACCCCCCAGAATGCTACCCATGCCTTTTATAAATCTCACGTTAGTACTAAGAACAACAAGACAATGGCGGCTCTGGAAAAGTTTCCTTTTAATGGAAAAGTAAGGCTAGGAAACGGCACCATAACTTCTGAATCCGAGTCCTCCACGTGGAGGCCAGGTGCTCACAGCTGAGTCGCAGGCAAGGAGAACAGGCGGGCTTTTCTGAAGGACGCCCTCCTGCTGCTGAGAGCTCGCCTTGAGAAGAGACGCTGGCTGCTGGTGCTATCGATAATTCCCTGTGTGACTTCCGGTGGCCAGAGAAGCAGTTCTGATTCCTGCAGCACCACACAGCTCTCGCTGGGCCGGGGTGGACAGACACAGTAGAGGGAGAGGCTGGAGGTGTCTGCCCAGCAGGGGCAGGAGGAGGGGGTGCGTTAACTTCACTTCAGGATGGCCTCCAGGAGGCGGGAGAGTGTCACTATAGGAAGCAAGCGCCTCTTCGACTTGTGAAAGAATTCGATGTAATTTGCTGAGGAATGTAATTAGCGGGGTGCTGGGGAGGGTAGGAGAAGGGTGTGTTTGGGTAAAGGTTTGGACAGCTTGTCGTACACAAACTCATCGCCCTCCCTGTGCACACAGCTCACACGTGAGGAGGGGAGAGAGCTGCCACCGTGGCTGGCCCTGCAGGAACCCCAGGCAGCAGCCTCCTTAACACCAACTCTAAGGGAGGCATTGGAGGCATCCTCTGCACTGCCCGCCGCGTCCAGGCGCGAGGCTGCCATTCACAACAACCAGCGAGTGTAATAGCATCTTTGAGCTTTTTAATTAAAAATTAATTAGGAGACTGAAGAACAGACTCGTTGGGGGTTACTATACAATCACAGGCTTACAGAATGAGGCCTGGGCTTTCGGTCCCAGCTGTGTCTCAATCAATTCTCTGTCTAGTGAAGGTATTACATAGGATGCTTCCTCAAAGTGATAATGTCGCATTTAAAGAGCAGCTGGGAGAAGCCTGTAACTCTAAGTTTGGAATTAGGTGAGGATTGAAATGCAAATAGAGGAAACCTGCCTCAGTGGTCTGGGAGGGGAGGGGGGCGACAAGAATCTTAGAAAGGTCCCAGTGGAGCCCTTTGGAGTGCCTTCATCTCCGTCTCCATATCCTTCTCCTTTGGGGAGAGGGGAAAGCCAGCAGGAGGGAGAGTGGGGAGAGGGGTGCACTTTGGCTCTTACTGCTTTTTTAAAAAAAATTTTTAATGTTGAAAATTATGTCCCTTCCCGCCCTGACCCCCTC